>NC_051391.1:22899193-22914193 GCF_015228065.2 Penaeus monodon | reverse complement strand
CATGTTTGGGGAGTCTGGGCCCAACCCCACCGCGCTGGCCCAGTTGCGAGTGGCGGGGGTCTGGATGGTTTGCTTCGTCTGGAGCCTCAGTCGTTGCCTCCCCGACTTCGTTGAACGTACTCGGTGCAGCCAACAACTTTCATCGACCCTCGCGAGCCTCGTCACCGCGGCAAAGGGGTCCATCCAACGACGAGGAATAATAATAATAGTAATAATGATAATAGTAATAAAATAAAAATTTAAATAATAATAATAATAGTAATAATAATAGTAATAAAATTTTATCATTTTTCATTATCATTTTCCTTAAATTTATTATTATTATTATTAGTAGTAGTATTAGTATAATAAAGTATTGAGCGTGTGGCGAACCCGCTCAGCGAGCGCGCTCAAAAACGCGCCCCATATGTGAGCGAGCGTTCGTGCGCTATGGTCGTGGATGATAATTACAACAACAAAGATAAAGACACAAACGCATGAACGCTTCGCTCACATATGCGCGCGTTGTGAGCCCCGCTTGCTGAGCGTGTGAAAACGCGCGGGTCAATAAAATATAATAATAAAAAATAATAATAATAAAAATAATAAAATAAATTTATAAGGAAAAATATAAGGATAAATGGGTATGATAAAGGGTAATGATAAATAATTAAAAAAATAAAATAATTAATAATAATAATAAAAATAATTAATAATAATTTAAGATGAAAACAAAAAAAGAACATGCCAAAAAAAAAGTTGATCGAGCAATTGGAAATTAATTTTTTGATGAATTAAAACCCCCATGAAGTTCGTAGATGACGGAGAATTGCTAAAATATTTAAAAACGGATATCATGAAGAAACTATCGGTAGTAAAACCGTTTTTTTACTGAAAATTGAGTAATTAGAGAGGGGGGGGGGGGGGACCACTGTTTAAAAAAAATTCAGAACATTACCCATAAAATTTAAAAAAAAGGTATATTAAAATATAGGTAACAAGGGGCATTAGAATTAATAAGGAAAGGGAAAAAAAAAAAACAAAAAAAAGGGAAAACCTCGCAAAAACGGGGCCAAAGTGGCAAAAAAGCGGGATAATAGAGAAAAGGAAATAGAAAAAACATTAGGAAAAAACGGGAAAAAATATCGATATTAGACGAAAACTACCAAAAAAGGATAAGGGGAAATCCACCATCGAGAAAAAAGCGAAAAAGTTAATAAGGGACAATTACCAAAAAAATACCTTTCTAAAGAACAAAATGTACAACTGGTGATTCAAAGGAAGAAAGGCTTTAAAAACAAAGAAACTTTAGGTTAACGGCACAAAAGGTGTACGTGAGGGGATATGGACAAAAAAAAAAAACGCTAAAAAGTTTTGTCAGGCCGCAGAATAAAATGTTTGAGAACTGGGGACATGAAGAAAAAATTTACCGCGAAAATAAGAAAAAAAGAAAAAAACCAAAATTTCTTGTTAATGAAAACTATTTTAACATTCTGAAAAAAAAGGTCTGGGGAATTGTGGGGAAAAACAATATTTACTGGGGGAAAACAAGGGATTGAATAAATACAATGAAAAAACAAAAACGCATGGGATACCGAGATTGTGAGAATAAAGCATTGGGGATATTCCCGAAAAAACACAAAAAAATAGGCACATAATTGCCACTTGAAGAATTTTCAAAAAAAAAAACGCACTTAAAAAAAAAAGTCCCATAAATGGGAAATACCAACCTGGGGGTTGGGGGGGGAACTAGAAATCCCAAAATTTTTTGTGGCTAAAATACTTGTCTTCAGGCAGCATGCAAAAATTAGCATCTAAAAAATTTTAAACTCAAAATTATGATAAAGGAGCCTAACTAACTCTAAAAAATGGGGTTATGTCAAGGGGACTAACTTATCCTTCCAGGCCAAAGTAAAAACGAAAAAAAAAACAGATAACCAATTTAAAAACAAAAACTACAGGGGGGACCCCAATTATATGGCTTACACAACCACAACTATTAAATTACTTAAAACGCAATCTTAAAAAAAAAACTGGGGAAAAAAGAAAAAAACCCTACAAGGAAAACAACATTTGGGGAAGCATACAAAAAATATTTTTCCCCAACGGAAAACAAAAAAAGGATGTTTACCAGAGGGGACTCATACAGATGTAAAGGATCAAACTTGCTTCATAAAATAAAAAATGATTTTTCTAGGAAAAATGCTCAAAACTAAAAACCAACAGTGACATCTAAGTAACTGCTTGGGGATCGGGACTATAAAAAAAAAATGGGCTTTGGGGGGGACAAGTGTTTCCCCATAACCCCAATCTGGGATCTTGAAATTCCTTAAAGGGAAAAAATTCTCAAAAAGGGGGGGTTCTCCCTGTCCCCTTAAAAATCAAAAATTCCCTTCAAACAAAAAAACAGCATGACAATTTGGGAGGGGGGGGACAAATCTTACTTCTCAAAATAACACGAAACGGTGCCTCTTATTTTCAAAAACAAACATGTTGAATAATCAGATTGGGCGGGAATCTTTCCAGGGTGACTTCTTTTTCCCCTCTTTTACCTTCTGTATGGCACCTTGTCCCACTTTCTTTCCCCAGCTTCCTTTTAACCAAAAACCACAAGGGGTATGGAATTATAAAGATCATGGACAAGGGAAGATTCAAATCCATCTTTTCTTTATATGGATGACTTGAAACTTTAAAGCTCAGGAATGATTGGTTGGGGAAACTTGGAAAGGGTTGCTGGAAAAAACGCTTTTAAAAGATTTCAGTGATGACCATTAGGTAATGAAGGTTTGGTCTCGAAATAAGTGTTGCTAAAAAAGCCCCCCAATCTTTAAAAAGGCAAAGGAAAACAAAATAGGTGGAACATCTGACAATATAAAAGTGAAAGGTATTGATTAACCCCCACAAAAATTAAGGAATTAAAGGATCAGGGAAGAAAAAAAAAACCTAAAAAATAAATTTCTAGGAATAAAACCCCCCCCCCCCCCCGAAGGAAATGGGATACACAAAACCAAATCCATAAGGATGGAAGAACAAAGACGTACAGAATGCATCCGAAGGGGGGAGTGAATGGGTTCCAATCTGAAAAAAAAAAACAAAAACAGGGAATTAAAAACTCCAAAAGAAAAACAAACTAAACCCAGGCAATCAACACATCTGCAATACCTGTGGTACAGAGGGTTTTAACGGTTGAATTAGGAACACTGGAATTTTTTACGTGAAACTCAAACAAATTGACCCCCCAAATTTTAGGAAGCCAAAAAGGGGACAGTAAACAGAATGTATCCACCCCTAAATCAGGGTGGGGGGGACGTAAGGACCGGGTTTCTGGTACGTTACCTTAAGAAGTAAAAGGGGAGGGGTTCGGGGGGGGATTGATTTGCAAGTTGGAAACTTATTGTACAAAAAAAATACAACAAAAGATTGGTCTCTTGGCAATACAAATAGATCTATCCAAACAAAATTTGGGCTGCTAAAAATTAGGTAGGGGGGAGTCCATGAAAACTCTAAAAAAAAAAGGTTTACCAAACTCAAATAGTAAAAAAGGGAAACAAAATAAAAAATTTTCTCAGGGAATTAGGGTATTGAGAGCCAAAAAACAGCGAAAAAAAATATGTTGGCCAACAAAAAAATGGGCTGCTAAAACATTAAAAAACAAACAAAAAAGCCAAATGAAAGGGCGGACAAGAAAAAAAAACTTGAATTTCTAGGTGGCCATGAAAAAAAAAAAGCCCCTCTCCAAAGGGGACGGGTTTTGCAGCTCAAAGGCAAAACCCCAACTGATGTTAGATGGAAAAAAAAACTGTCGGGGGGGGAACCCCATCAAGTGGCTTAGGAAACTTTGGACGTAAAAGGGGAAAAAAAAAACAGATGGTTTTATTAATGCAGCCCAAGATCAAAAAGGGTTTGTTTTTACCAGGGGAAAAACCTATCCAGCTAAAACATCTGCACCAAATGGCAATTGGACCCAAAATGAAGGTTTTTGTGGAAGAAAAGGTTGAGGACCAAAAATTGATCACTTGTATTTTCTGGGTTGCTCATACTATTAAACACCGGAATGAGTTACAAAAAAAAGGGGGGGGGACACGGGACAGAGTTGGGGGGGGACAAAGTTTAAACCTTGGCCACTGGAAGGAATTCTGCAAAAACCACTTTTTCTTAATCGGGGAACCCCAACAGGATAAATGGAAACAAACAAACAAACCATCCAGAAGGGCCAGTTACTTGGAAAGGCAAAAAAGATGCTACAGGTTCCTTTAATGGGAAAACTTTTCCAAAAAATCATAACAGGATCGTACTATACAAGGGGGCAAATCGTCCAGATATCAATCACAAAAGGGGGACAAAAATAACCAAAACAAAACCACTTGCATGTTTATGGATTATGAAGGCATCCTTCAGGGGGGAACAGAAACGTCCTAAAACAAAAAAGTGGCCGAGAAAGATATCAAGTTATAAAAGAACTGGAAATAGAGGGGGGTGGAAAAAAAAGATGGTGGGCATTTAAAAAACAACAAAAAAAACTTTTGCCTGTTGTTATTGGAAGGCTTCTTGAGGCCTATAAAAAGGGAAAGGTTTTACGGGATAAAAGGTATCTTGAAACAAAATACCAAGGGAAATCCAAAATTAGAGGAAGTCCAAAAAAAAATACGTCTTAAAACACGCACAGCACCATGTTCTCAGAGCAGGGCATTATCAATCTGGAAAAGTGGTTCCATTTTTGTTGACATGGAAAATTGATTTTGGGGACTGGATGTTGTTGAGTTGTGGTTGTTCTGCATATTTTTGGCATGGTTTTCTTGGTTTATGTTTCCATTGCCTCAAAACCTCAATCACCATAGGGTCAAGGTAGTGACTGGTGTTTGATTTTAAATTAGCAGATCAAAGGAAAAACTTTTTTGTTAGTAAATAATTGACCCCACTAAAAAGAATAATTAATAAAACTTAATTAAATAATTAATAAAAAAAATAATAATTAACATAATTAATTTTTAATAATAAATAATAATTTTAATAAATAACTAATGAACAACAAAAAACAAACAAAACCAAAAAAACAATAATAAATAATAATAAATAAAAATTAAATAATTAATTAATTGCGGGAAGGGCAAAAACGGGGCCAAACAACCGCTCTAAAATTTTGGCCAAGAAAAAATTTCATGGAAAAAATTCCATGAATCGCCAACCTCCTTGTTGGGACAGGGGCACTTCACCTGATTTGCATACATTACCCCAACTGGGTGGGGTAAAAGGCCAAGGCCCAAATTTCACTGGCCGGTCCCAAAAACCCGGGTAATATTGAGAGAATTGGGGATTACCTAAAAAAAAGGTGACCCGGCATTTTCCGTTGAAAAAGGAAACTGGGGAACCCCCCCCAAACCAAACGTACAGCCAAGTCGTAAAGGGACCATCACAACATGAAAAGTACAAAGTAATTAGGAAAAACCACAAAACTGGAAGGTGTAAAAACAGAAAAAACATTGCATTCATTGCTGTGGAATCCACGGTTGTTCAGGAATTCTGGAAAGTGGCCACCCATTACAAAACAAAAAAAACAAAACAAAAAAAAAAAGGTAGTAGTGGTAGTAAATTAAAAATAGATAATAAAAACAACAAAAAAAAAAAAAACAATTTAAACAAAAAAAATTAGGGAATTAGTATGATGGGATGTTTTAATTTAGCAGAATCTAAAGGGGAAAACTTGTTTTTTACAATAAATTAAATGATAAAAACCAAAACAAAACAAAAACAACACACACGCAAAACAAAAAAAACCAAATAACAATTACTAATAGTAATAATGATAAATAGTAATACAATTAAAAAAAAAATAAATAGTAATAATAATTAAGAAACTAAATGATACTTTACTTCTACTGACTTGCTAATTTAATATTTAATAATTAATAAAATTGATATTTAAAAAAAATGACAAACACAATAAACCAAATATTTAATAGTAATAAAACAAATTATTGGCATAATTTAATTCATTTATTATTTTACTATGGCATTTAGATTTTTTTTTTTTTTTTTTTTTTTTTTTTTTGTATTTAAAAAAAAAATCTAAACGGGGATTTGTTTTCGATAAACTCTATGTAAATTACTTATTATATAAAAACAAAAAATTAATTTACTTGTAAGTTAAAAAAACACAAAAAAAAAAAGAAAAGAAAAAAAACATGAAGTTATAAAAATATTTACGTTCGAGGGGCCCCAGGTTGTTGTGGATGTAATGTGTGGATTGTTGGTGGATTGCGTTTGGGGAGGTGTGTGTGGGGATGTGTGTGGAAAAGTGTGTGCAATGTGCGTGTGGATGGTGGATGTGTGTGTGGGATATTGGAATGCGTGTTGGAAAAGTGTGGTGGGATGTGGATGTGTTGTGTGGGGGATACTGGATGTGTGTATAGATGTTGGATGTGTGTGCCCGTGGGGATGTGGGAGTGTGTGGCGTGTGGATAGGATGTGGTGTGGATGGTTTGTTGGGGGATGGTGTGGCGTGTTGGAATGGGGATGTGGGTGTTGTGCGTTTTTTTGTGGATTGGAGGATGGTTGTGTGTGATGGGAATGTGTGTTGTATTGGTGGGTGGTGTGGGATGTGTGGGTAGGATGTGTGTGGAGGTTGGCGTTGTGTGGGATGCGGTGTATGGGGATGTGTGTGGGTGTGTTGATTGTGTTTTTTTTGTTTTTTGTGGATGGTGTGTGTAGGGAAATGTTTGGGAGTGTTGTGGACTATATGTGGTGGATGGGGGGGGGGGGGTGCAGTGTGGGGATGGTGTGTGGGGAAAAGGTGTGTGTGGGATTTGTGTGTGGAAGGTTTTGTGGATGGGTGTGCGTGTGGATATGTGTGGATCTTTTCTGTGAATGTGTGTAGTGGTGTACATGTGTGTGTGTATGGGGATTATGGTTATGGATGTGTGTGTGGGATGTGGAAGGATGGATATATTGTAAGGATGTGGTTGGATGTGGTGTTGTGGGGGGTGTGGGAATCTTGTGGATGTGTGGTGTTTATTTGGATTTGTGGGGGGTTTATGGATGTTGTTGTGGATGTTATTGGTATGGATTTGTGTGTAGATGTGTGTGGATTTGTGTGTGGTTATGGATGTGTGCGGTGATGTTTATGATGGGAGTGGTGGGATTTTGTGTGTGGATGTGTGTTTGTGGGGATGTGTGGGTGTTTTGGATGTGTTGTGGATATTTGTGTTTTGCGGATGTTGGATGTGTTTTTTGTTTGTGTGGGATATGGTTTTTTGTTGGCGGGATGTTGAGATGTTTGTGGATGGTTGGAGTGCGTGTTGGAGAGTTTTCTTGGGATGGGGGATGTGTGTTGGCGTGTGGGATGTGTTATTGTATGGGATGTGTGTTAAAGATGTGTGGGATATGTGTGTTATGGGAGTGGGGATGGGTTGGGTGTCCGGATGTGTTAAAATGGATGTGTGTGGATGTTTGCGTGATTGTGTGTGGGATGTTAGGTGTTGTGGGGATGTATGTTTGCGTTGTGGGATGGGGGATTGTTTGTTGGGGGGGGTGGGGGTTGTGTTGGATGGGTGTGTGTGTGGGATGAAGGAATGTTTGGTTGGGGATGTGAATGGTGTGGTGGAGGGGGAATGGTTGTGTGTGGATTGTGTGTGGGATTGGATGTGTGGATGTGGTGTAGGATTTATTGGGGATGTGTGTGGTGGGATTGGTCGTGGTATGGGGAATTGTGTTGTGGGATGTGTGTGTGGGTGTTGTTGAGTTGTTGTTGGGATGTGTTGTGTATGGTATGTGGGATGTGTGTGTGGGACGTGGGTGGTGTTTATGTGTGTGTGGAATGTGTGGTGTGGAGGGTTTGTGTGGATGTGGTGTGTGGCTGTTTGTGTGTTATGGTTTTTGCGTTTAAGGTTTGGGTTGGGATGTGTTGGGTGGATTAAAAGTGTGGGGATGTGTTTGTGGAGTAGGTGTGGAGGTGTGGGGGGGGGTGGGATGTATGTGTGGGGGATATTTGGAATTGTGGGTGTGGATGGGGACGTGTGGTTGTTGTGTGTGTGGATGTGTTGTGTGGATGAGTGTGTTGATGTGTTGTGCACAATGTGTGTGTGTGGATGGTTGTTGTGGATGGGTGTGTTGAATGTGTTGTGGGGATGTGTGTGTTAGATGTGTGGTTTTTGTGTATGTGGTTGGTGGTGGGATTGTTGTGTGTGTGGATTGGTGGGGTGTGGGGGTGTGGGATGTTGTGTGGGTTTGTGCGTGTTGTGGTAATGTTGATTGTGTGGTGTAGTGGAGTGTGTTTCGCTTGTGTGTGGCTGTGTTGTGTGTGTGGATGTGTGTTTGGAGGGTGTGTGTGGTGGTTGGATTTGGCATGGTTGTATGTGGTGTGTTGGTGGGATGGTGTGTTGGGTGTGTTGTGTGTGTGGTGTGTTTGTTGGTGGGGCATATGTGTGTGTAAGAGATAGGGGTTGTGTGGTGTGGGATGTGTACTTTTTGGATATTTTTGTTGTAATTTTATTTATTTATTTTTTGTCAAACAAACCCATTTTATTCCATGCATGAAACGGCCTCTCTCAATCATTTTTTGAGAGGATAATTGCAGTTTCACCCTTGCCTGACGGGGAAGCCCTACAAAATAAACCCGGGGTTTTCCAGGCCCACGGGGGGCGACTTCCCCTCGACCCTGGTTTGACTTCTAAAAGACGATAGTCGTTTCTGCCTTGGATACCGGGGCTCGAGGAGAGTCAAAAAGCGCAGCATTTTAGGGGACTGCCGCGACTGGATTTGAACTGGGGTCTTGGGGGTAATTAATTTTTTTTTTAAAAATTTACCTCCCAAAGGAAACTTAATAAAGCCCTTCTATGTCACTCCCCCCCCCCAATACTTTTTTTTCGTGTATATGGGGAAAAGAAAAGTATATACGTCTCTGGTGTGGAATGTTGCACTTTTTTTCCTTTAAATGTGCGACCTTTAATGGCACTTGGATTCCTCAAAAAAAGTGCTTGACTTTTAGCCATCATCGGTCATGAGTCGTTTGTGTGGCCCAATTTCTTTAGTCTTGTTAAAAAAAATTTTACTTTTATATGGGATGAATGCTGGGCACCCAACTGCCAAGGGGTCTCTCTAATCCTTTTATTTTGTTTCGGGAGGATCCCTCCACGTTCCCCTCCATCTATCACGAAACAAAACCCCCTGAGCTTGGTTTTTGGGCGGTGGTGGGGGGAAGAAAAAAAAAAGAGCACACAGGGCGAGTGGCAGCTGCCTTGCCTTCCCCACTTTTCCCCATTCCCACTGATACCCCCAAAATTTTCTGGCACCCAACAAAGAGTTTTCTTTTTAAGTGTTACATCAATGCAAAACCCAAACTTGAAAAAACCCCCTCAATACGGATGTGATGATTTAAACTCTTTTTGATTGTTTTCAAGGGGGACTACGAGTCACAAAAAATTACAATAAAAAGGTTCGAAGATCTCTGTCTCTTAAATGCGAAGGAGGCTTAACTCTGCGTGAAAAAAATCGGGGGCCCAGAGAAAGACTTTTCCAAAAGCAGACTTCGAACCATCTGTTTTATTGCATCGACCTTGGGACTTAGAAATGGGCTGAAAAAAACTCCTCTGGGGCTTCTGCTTCAGATCCTCCCCTTTCCCCCTTCCGCAAAAAATCCAGTGTCTTGTTAGGGCCAAGGGGGGGAAATTTGGGGGGGTCCACAAGATTCCTCATTCTCCTACCAATAGGACGGTTACCCCCAAGGGGTTGATAAAAAGTCGGTGTAGGGGATCCAGAATCCCCCTTAGTCTCATGTTTTAATCAGGTTCATGTAGTCCCCCGGGGTTTAAAGAAATAGGTGGTTCTTCACCTCAGCATAAGGGGGCTCTACAGGGAAGTACGAAAACCCCCCCAAAACAGATTCTGAGAGCTTTTATGAAAAAATGTCCAAAATTGGAGAAAAAAGTGGGAGTTGCAGATGTATAAGCCTCACATCCCTAGTCAGGCTTACTACGATAAGTGCCTCGTAAAGCGGTAGAAGCTTGTTCGGTCTGCACCCCAAGGTAATGGGAAATAACACCGCAAAATACTAAGTGCTTTGTAGACTCACTTTTACTGTTTTTGATGTGGGGTGAGCCCATGTATAGCCTTGAGTCAAAAATTAGACCCAAGACTTCACCTCTTGGACAAATTGCAGTTGGGTTTCCTCCTAATAGGATGAACTGGATATGTATAGCCCTGGGTCCTTGCTTGGAGAAAACTTTTATCACCCTGGTATGTTGCCTACTGTACAGCCTGATTTATTCATGGCTGCATGTGTCCTTGCACATCATAGCTTCCTCCTGAGGCTAGTACAGTGTAAAAGTCATCCACATATAGTTTAACATGAGGCGTGCACTTGGAACAAACTTACAATGTCATTCTATACGCAACTAGGCACAACTCAGTTCACACTTAAGACACTCCCTTGTTGACCCACTTCCAGCTGTTCTGCCAGGTTAGAGAACTGTTTCCCACCCACTCTAAACTTTCCTGTTAGTAAGGAAGCTTTGTATGATGTAGGTAGCTCCTCTTACAACGCAGTGTCATACAGCCGCTCATGAGTATGCCATGCCTTTCAAGTAGTAATCGTAAGCCTTTTTAAAGTCAAACGAGACTGTGCTATTATGTGACGTCGCTGTGTGCGAAGGATTCTGTATATGCAGTTCCATACTCACAAGTGCTTTGTGGTCGATCTCATATTTCTAAAGCCTATATTGATATGATGGGTCTCGACACGTTTTCTCCTCTTCTAGCAGCCATGTCAAACTAAGTTTACCATCAGCTTGCAGCATACAGCTGGGTTGGAGAGAAATTGGTACTGTAGTTTCCTGGTGTGGGAGAGCATCCTTCAAGGTTTAGGAACGGAATGATTATAGCTCTTCCATGTGGTGCGGCACTGTTCCCCTCCCTTATAGATCCTATTGAATAGGTCTAATCGAACTTCTGGGAGATCTCCCCTTGGGGGGGTTTAGTGAGATATCGTTGGGTATGGAATATCATCACTTCCTGGGCGTCGCATGACAGAGCTGTGCAAATGAGAGTCCATCCCTGTGCGCAAAAATGGCAAGTTGTATGGATAGTTTCTGCGGCATCCTACTAAGAATGAGTCATTCTTGTTCAGGCCGAAGAGTGAGAATTGAGCAATGTAAGGTTGCCTCCACGTGAAGATAACCTCTCTACCATCGGATTTACGCTACTCCTTTCCACATCGTTTTTGTATGTGATGATTATGCCATCTAATCTTCAGATAGCGGTTGTGCCTGGACGTGCGCCGGCCATGATCTTATGCACCTGTCCCTACCATGCCAAGGGGTCCCAGAGTTAATCGAGGGACATATTGTCTCCGTCTAGCCTTTTAGCACTCCCTGGCCTTGGCTCGGTCATTTTTGTAATTTGATCAAGTGTTACATGCTGGGGCTTTTGTTCCATGGTACAGGAGGTCGGACGGTACTGCCCCGACCTTTTGGAATGTGATGCTTCAGCTTCAAGGTGAAATTTCGTTATGTTGACAGTGATGAAAAGCATCTTGAACACACTGGAATCCATTCACAGATCCTTGAATACTGCAGTTGAGCTCTAAAAAGATTCAGTCCTGCCTGCTATTGCTGCACTCCATTGGCGGATACCATTCACCTCCTGCAAAAATATTGGAAAGTGTCGTCCTTCCATGAAGTCTTCCATGACCTCCAAGTGAAGTTTCAAGCTGTGATCAGGTGTAGCCTATTGCTATGTCTATATATTTGGAGAATGTCCCAGTTTGAATTGGAATGTGAGGGATTGTCACTGTCAGTAAAACTTGCATCTCTCTCTTAAGACACGGACTCAAGGCCTTCCTCAAGAGTTGCACAAGTGTCCTCCCGAGAAGTATGCTGACAATTGAAATCTCCCATAGAGTAGAAATGGATGGGGCAGCTGCTCAAGTGAATTTTTCAGATTAGTGAGGCAAGTTAGACTGGATGCAACAGTGTACAGGTCGTGTCAAGCCAATTTCTCCAGCCCTGTTGTCTGCCAGTGTTGATGTCCTGGACGGAATCAACCTTCAAGTAACATTACTGCTACGCTCCATGAGGTCCATTATCACAAGTTCCCATAATGGTGCTCTCTTGGACTTGGAATCCTCTGCAGGAAAACTGGTGTGACAATTTTCCCTGTTCATATCTCTTGTTAGGCATACACAAACTCTATCACTGATGTTGAAGTTCTTCTCCATTCTTGCATGAATTCCCCCTGACAGTTCCATTGGATTATCTCTATCCGTTCTTCAGATTACCTTCTTCATAAGGTGTTGTACTCCTGTGGTCAAGGTTTCCCCACACAACTTTAGGCTTGTCCTCTTCGGATCTGGGAGTGCCTTTTAAAAGGTTGTTTACCTGTGAACTAGTTTCCGCGGTTCCTTTGGACAGGCTCATGATTTCATTGCCTGGTGCTCTAAATAGTACGGCGTGTTAGCCTTTCCTTCATTGGTGGCATTCTGTCTAGCAGCTCGGACAAGCACCCCTGTGGATGTGGTGGCAGCTGGAGCTGTCACCATTGTGGGGCTTCCTGGAGCCCCTTCCTGACGGCTTCCAAAAGATCCCCCACTATGAGATTATGTCTTTTGAACAGCTCAGGATTCCTTTGCCTGTGGAAAGGTGGTGTACGTGAGCCTTAGCTTCAGAGGCAGTCTGCCTAGCGCGGAGGCTCTCTGTCACCGTGAGGCCGTTCTGGGAGCTTAACTGATGGCTCCAAAGACCTTACTTTGGGAGGAGTCTCCGCTCAATGACCCTTTCACTCCTCTACTCCGCTTTTCTTGGTGGAACAACTCATCCAGAGGCAGTTTTTTTTCAGCAATTGGGGACGAGGTGGCAGAGTTTGTGGTTCAGAAGCACTAGAGGGCAAGGTGGCAGGAATGGATGGGCTAGAAAACAAAGCACAGGACCTACCTGGCTGTGCAAACAGCACAGGGGCCTGTCGTTTTGCCTCTGGAAAACTAACTTCTCCTTGCTCCTTAAATTACTAAGACTTCTTTTTTTCAAATTTGTAACTTTTACATGCTTTGAAACAGCTTCATGAGCTATCTTTGCAGTGGTAACAGCATATTGTGACCTGGACAGTTGTCATATCCTTGCTGGCCTGATTGTACCACACTTTACAACATACTCTTGGTTTGTCCATTTTCCTTAAACGGCAATGATAGTGCCCATAACCCTGTCAGTGAAGCACTCGCATAGGGGTGGCACTATATGGCTTTTACCTTGAGATGGTACACAATGCCAACTTTAACTGATATCTGGAAGGACTAATAATGTTAGAAGGAAGATCTGTGTCCGACTGTTCCACCATCACTTTCCTTCTTAAAATGTTTTACTGCCACTACAGTAAAAGTTTTCTAGTTCCTCTAACAGTTTTCTCTAGATACCTCATCAAGTCTCAGAAATAATGACAATTCCTTACACTGATTGAGTGTTTTGTGAGGAGAACATGAAACTTGAGCGCCAGGGTATATGGCAAATACTGCACTCAGACGTCACTCTCGTCGGTGTATGAAACCTCTAACCTATCAGGTCGCTAGATGGGGTGATGGAGTGATCACGTCAACATACCTCAACTATTTTCGCGATGTCTTCAAAATATCAAGATCATGATTGATACACCATCAATGGTACTTCACTACTAGGTAATTACTATATGAATATACTTTCATATTGCCAGAAAGATTTCCCTTAATGGATTGAGGATGACTTTTCTCCTTACTGGTTTGGGATTCTGGGAACCATTGCGATTTGCATTCTTGCCCTTTGAAGCTGAAAGGTTCTAGAGTTGCACCACCTATGCATGTGTCCCAGAAGGAATGGCCTCGAGATTGCGTATGGTCGTCAGGGAGAGAGCTAAATTTTGTAAATTCGTATTCATATGCAATCTCAGAATTCGTCATTTCGTCACCTTCTCACCTCTACTAGGAATCGAACGAGGGGAAGCTCTCGTTGGGGCTCAAAACTCCAAACAGCCACAGGGTAATGAAATATACACAGCTCACTATTACAGTACTGTGTTGGCAGTTGCAGGACCTCACTACCGTCTAACTCGAATATAGAAGACCAAAGAGGTGTGTTGCTAGATGCAGGCACAGCGTGCAGCTCAGTCACCTCCAGGACTCCTGTCCCTCCTAGTAATACGATGCCATGCATGGGAAACATGCGTGGGAGAGTTTTCTCCCGGCTGAATGACCGGGGGGGGATACACCATCCCCTCTCATAGCCTTGGTGTGCACCAGTAAGCCCCTCTTTGGGTCTCATCCTCACTGGGGACCCCTCCAGTATGGGTAGCCCTCTGGTCCGGCTCACCAATCAATTGGGACCTCAAGCCCCACCGCGGCAAGGCGGCTTTCCGTAGGGGTCATTCCTCTATTTTACCCGTGTTTGGGACCGGCACTGACATGAGCTGATTGCCCTCCCTTCATTGGTTCTGGTAGGCAAGGTAACAATTGGCCGGCTGTTCACCTTGAGGGCCTCGACTCGGGATTGCCATCGTGACACTCTTAAGGTCCAATGCTTTTAACCACTCAGCACTGCGGCCCATTTTTTTTTTTTTATGATGCTCTCAGATTCTGACATTGACTGTCACAGCATGATACTTAATTGTATTTACATGCTGTGATGATCTTGGAGTGAGTACATGGTAGGGTCCCCAGTTCCTTTCCACGGAGAATCACCTTTTAGTACTATTACTACTATTACTATAACAACAACTTCCAAACTGGTGCGCACTCTCGGGAACAACTATCCATTGCCGGTGGTGTTCGCGGGAAGGTACCTTGGCCTGAACTACAGCCTGTAGGACGCGCATGGCCTCCGCAGGATGTCTGGAACCCGCTGTCCAGCCTTCACCTGGATCATCACCAGCTGCCCTTCCGTCTGTTCGCCAGCCATGACCTCTCCGCCTCCAGGCACTTGACCAGTGTCTGCAGGCCTTGGCGCGCCTTGGGCGACGTCTTCTGGCTCTTGAAGAACCAACCCTTGAGGGCCAAGGGCATCTTGGGGCCCT
>NC_051391.1:22889193-22894193 GCF_015228065.2 Penaeus monodon | reverse complement strand
CAGTCTTCACCCATGCAAAGCATGGACATCACCCAGAATCGGGTGTTGATATAGAACTTTCAAATATCTCACAGAACTGTTATTTCTCTTCTTTACATCCTGTGTGATTAGAATGCATGCATTAATCAGCTTTGGAAAATTCCTGTATGCACCCTAGCACCCTAGTTTTTCGTTGACAGGTACCGATGCTGTGAGCAGCTGGTTGGCCTGTTGGATATGGTAAAACACCTGTCTGAATATCACAGTTTTATCTCTCTTTATAATTTAATAAACAGATATCATAATATACTGATAGATTACTAGTTATATAGTTTCGCTTTTGTTTCATGTGATATTATACAAGAAAAAAAAAAAATCAAATGTGAGTATGTGCAATGAAATTATGATATGGAATCATAATGAGTCCAGTAAAAAAATCATAAATTAGCAGATTGCTAAAGGTATTCTATGGGGGAGAGCTATAAAATGTGCTATGAGTGGAGACAAGGCCATCAGTAACCTGACATTTTATCACCTAACTACTTGTTCTCTTCTATGAAATATCTCATGCTTTTTTATTTATTGTTGATGGCAATTCTTTATATTCAGCCAAAAATTACAATGACATTTTCATCAAATGATATCCATTATATCAAATATCAAAACATGAATGTTTGTGTGTGTGTGAGCACGAGATAGATAGATAAATAGAGAGGCGCAGAGAGAGAGAGAGAGAGAGAGAGAGAGAGAGAGAGAGAGAGAGAGAGAGAGAGAGAGAGAGAGAGAGAGAGAGAGAGATAGGTAAGGGGGGGGGAGGAGACAGATAGAGGAGGGAGAAAGAGAGAAACTGATAGATAAACATAGAGATTCGAAATGTGGTTAAGTCTCCCCTTCGTAACGTAGAGACCCTGACGTCTTTCAAATGCTCGAACACCGAGACTTCCAGTAATATTACGCCAACCGGCGTTTAGAATGTTAAAACTTTCTTCTGATTTCATCGGCTTTTTGACGCAGAAACTAGTGGAAACACATGTGCGCGCACACACACACACACACAAATATATATATATATATATATATATATATATATATATATATATATATATATATATACATATATATATATATATATATATATATATATATATATATATATATATATATATATATATACGTATATATATATATATATATATATATATATATATATATATATATATATATATCAACACAAACAAATAATAGCAAAAATATGATTTGCATTGGATGTACATGGCAAGTACGTTTCGCGATATGACCAGTGGAGTAGATCTTCCTATTCCAAAGTTTACTTTTTTTTTCTATTCCAAAGTTTAATTTTGATGACAGTGTGTGAAAGTATCACCTTACTACCTTCAATGCAGTTCGTAAGATGACAAATAGTATATCTCTTCAGAAACATTTTTGTATAGATCCTTTTTATCTACTTTTTTTAAAATTTCAGTTAGTGATTTTCTTTCATCCTCTTTCAACACACAGACACACACGCACACACACACACACACACACACACACACACACACACACACACGCACACGCACACACACACACACACACACACGCACACACACACGCACACGCACACACACACACACACACACACACACCACACGCACACACACACACACACACACACACACACACACACACACACACACACACCACACACACACCACACACACACACACACACACACACACACACACACAGGTAAGGTACACGGGCGTCATGACGTCACAGTTGCAGCCAACCAATCCGGAAATTTGTTGTCCCATATCCGGACCTTTGACCACGGTATACCAAGCCAAATTCAAGATATTGGCTCTTCAAGTTTATGCATATAGAAACAGTAAATGTAATAACATAACATGCTATTATATAGTACATGCTTGCGTCTTAACTATACTGATTCATCCAGGTGAACAGTATTGCGAAATGCTTGAGGTTTAAGTCTTAATTACTCGTACCACACGATGCAGTGGGAGCATTTACTGTTTTCTTTCGTGCAAATGGGAATGTAAGACGAAACCTTCATTTGTACCGTTTTTCAAGTAACCATGAAAGGTAAAGAATAGATTACAGTATCTGAAACTGACTGTAAATTCAATTAACACATACATGTACATACATAAAAAAAAAAATAATAATAAAAAAAATAAACAGATGAACAGATGAAGCTTAATTATGTGTTCGAAGAGTGTTTCAGAGTTCATATAGGTAGGGCCTCATATCATAGCAATATTAGCAATAGAGACCTTATAGATCATTTGTAGCGTCATAATTACGCTTTGCTCTGAAGGATCATCAAGAGTTGAAATATCAAGAAGGTTAGGTATTTCAAAGCCAACTCTGTCTCTGTGGATCCAGCGACACGAAACAACTGGATCCACCAGAGACAAGGCCAGAGGTGGGTTTGAAAAGGGTGTGTAGTTGGTTGTTAGTTGCCACGTCCCTTTACCGTGAGTAATTATCTTTTTTTTTGCATAACTGCTAGCAACATCCGGAAGGATGTTGCTAGCAGTAGTTGCTAGCAACAAACACTCCAGAAACCGCTGGGGTGTTTGAATGGATGCACATCAACAGGCTCGGGGAGTTGATGGATGTCGAGGGCTCTAGATTTACAGGGTATGCATACTTGCATATCCTGGACGAGAGGGCCATGGTATTTCCCAAGCTAGAGCCACTTTACCTCATCCAGGATAATAATCCCATCTTCATGAGCAGTGTCACGAAGAGATTTCCCCCAAAATTATACCCGGAATCGTCATGTTGCCCTCTGCCAATTAACAGCGGCGTTATTTGTACCACCAGATTGCAAGTGTTGGCCATAACATGAAATATTAAAATGTAATACATTTCAAAACCCAGTGAACAAAAAAGAAAAGGGAAATTGAGCTATTCCAGGGCCATTTTGAAGCTATCTATATAGGTGTAAATAGTAAAAAAAGGTAAAAAAACAAAAAAAATTAGGCCCTTGGGGCGCTAAACAGACGTAGTATCATATTGTCAAACGTCATAGTATAATATTGTTAAGTCAGAAAGAGTAAAGATACATTATACCAGTGTATATGCCATGTCCAGCATAATAACATAACCTCAACTTGTTGGTTGGGATGGATGCTGCCAAGGTCATCTCTAATCTCTCGTCGTTTGTTTCTAGAGGTATGCCTTCATTGCTCCCTCCATTTATCACGAAGACAACTTCTGGTGCTGGGTTTCAAGTCGGTGTGGGTGAGGAAAACGATCATCACAGGGCTGAGTAGTAGCTGCCTTAGTCCTTTGATCACCTTGCTCATTCCTGCAGATGCCAACATGCACTGGCATCCAAGCTTAAATTTATTTTCTTACATGCTGACATGACTATAAAACAATACTGAATCCTCAGTTTAAGCTGTCGATTGCTTGCAGAACACGAGAGTTGCAATACATTACAACAGAATGGTTCCTAAGATCTCTATTCATTTTGACTGCTGCAAGGATGGTATGTAACTCTGCAGTGAAGATCGAGGCTGACAAAGAAAGACTGCTAACTGCAGTTTTCCTTCTGCTCACTGCTGTAGAACTCACAGTATTTTCAGATTTTGAACCATCTGTACATATTGCATCTGATCCTTAGTACTTAGAACTGTGTTGAAAAAAAAAATCTCCTTGATTCTTGCTTTGGATCTCTCCCCCTTCCCTATGCAGACCAAATCCAGCTTGATTAAACTGGTCCAAGGGAAGAACTGCGTTCCAACAGCTAGAACTTTGGTTGGATTTAAATCGAGATCTTTCACAAGATTCCTCATTCTCCAACCATTGGATCAACTGTCTTCAAGGGTGTGAAAACCATTCTGGATGCAGATCCCGGAATCCTTTGTAGTATTGTGAAGTAAATCAGTTCATGCAGTCCTGGTGTAAGGACACAGGTAGTTCTCGACTCTCAGCATACAGAGACTCTTATATGGATTCTAAGAACTATAAGAGCTGCATTATGAATGGAGTCCAATATCTGGAGAACAGTGGGAGTTGCTGATAAATAAGCCTCACATCCACAATCAAGTTTGTTAGGAATAAGCACTTGATAAAACTACAAAAACATTGTGCGGTCTGCACCCCAAGACAGGTGAGAAAGAACCCACAAAATACTAAGCACTTTTGTAGCATTTAACTGTTTGATGTAAGGCACCCACATATGCATTGAGTCAAAAAATAGACCCAAGTACTTCACATCTTGGACAAAACACAATGAATATGATCGTAAAGAAATGGAAGGATATAACGTTCATCTTTTGTGGAAATGCATAACCATGGTCTTGCTTGGAGAGAATTTGAACCCGTGATATGTTGCACAATCTGATCTCCTGCAGTCTGTATGTGTCCTTGCACATTCTGTAAGTTTCCTCCTGAGCAGTACAGTGTAAAGACATCCACAGATAGACTACATGAGACAGCATTGGGACCGACCTTTACAATGTCATTCATAGCAATGGCAAACAGGGTCACATAAGACACTCCCTTGTTGGACTCCGTCCAGTTGATCTTCCAAGCTACAGAAGCTGTTTCTTGCCTGCAGTCTAAACTTACTATCAGCAAGGAAGCTTTGTATAAAGGTATGTAATACTGCTTTTAAACCAGTATCATTCAGTTTCATGAGTATGCCATGCTTCCAAGTAGTATCATAAGCCTTTTCAAGGTCAAAGAAGACTGGTAACATGTGACATCACTGTGCGAAAGATCTCAATTTTCTAAACCCATATTGATTTGGGGATAGGAATGAGTATAGGTTGTTTCTATGCAGATGGCACTATGTGCACCCCAATTGAATAGGTCCAACAGGATCTTTTGGAAGCTCTCCGATAAGTGAAATATCATTTGGGACAAATGCATCTTCCTATATAGAAAGGGCAAGTTGTATGGAAGTTCTGCTGCAGTCCTACTGAAAAACGACATTGGGCATCAGTACTGTTCAGCCAGAAGGGTGGAGAATCTGGTAGTGAAAG
>NC_051391.1:22846058-22866593 GCF_015228065.2 Penaeus monodon | reverse complement strand
GGCAAACGGGCAGTATAAAGGCCTTGAGACCCACTTGGTCCTTCTGCATAGGCTGACATCTCCAAAAATGCTTTTTATTGATCAATTTCAGGCTCCTTTGCCAAACCAAATCCATCTACTCACTTGGTCGACCCCCAGAATATGGACATGCTCCAAGAAATTAAACTCCTGTAACTTAAACGTCCTCGCGCAAGCTCTCACTGAAGGGGTTCCCCCAAATATATATATTTATATATATATATTTATATATTATATATATATTTTATTTTTATTTATAATATATATAATATATTATATATTTTTAAATATAATATATATATATATATATCATACACAAATCTCGTCAACAGGCCCCAAGTCCAATTTTGGTTTGGTCCGGGAGCCCTCTAGGCCTTAGGGCTTCACCTCATTGCTAAATGCATCAAAACCCCCCACCAAACTCCAAGTAGTCAGATAGGATAGCAACATCTCGGCAAAGTCAGGTCTGAGACCTTATATTCCCTATGTTGCTCCACCTGATTTTGCTGAGCTCGCCCTGTTGGTAAAGGACAACCCTTGCCTCACCCCTGAAAAAAGGGGAAAAGTTCGACAGACCCCCCCCCTTTTTTACAGCACTTTTCTACCATATAAAGCCTTTGATATTAGACCAAATAATCTGTGTTGGAATTCCCCCGGGTCCGGGATTCCCTAAAATTCCCGTCACCGATCAAACGCCTTCTTGAGGTCGATGTAGGCCGCAAGCAACCCCGACCAAATCCGACTGGTTCCACAATTACTCGAAGTGCTAGAAAAAACGTCTATCAGGGACTTTGCCAGGGAAAAAATCCAAACTGCCCCGGGCCCTCTACCCTCAGTAGGGTTGGGGATCTTTTTTAAAAAGAATTGGGCAAAAACCTTGCCGGGTATGCTGGCATTGTAATCCCATGGTAGTTCTGCAATCCCAAATCCCCTTTCCCCTTCCAAGAGGGGTAACCACGCCCCTCGCAGGGCGGATGAAGGGCCCGACTGCCCAAAGGGGAAAAGGGCTGTATGCAGGGCCCCGGCCCAAAAGGGTTTACCCCCACCTTTGCATTTAGCAGGGATTCACTATGCCTCGCTTTCCCCCCTCCTCACTTGGAATGCCATCCTAACCTCTGTTAGGGGAGGGGGTTCCTTGCTGATTGTGGGCGGACAGCACTGATCCGTCCATCTGCTGTTAGACTGCAGTCATCTGTAGGGGTGCTTTAGAGTTCAGTTTTCTCAGGCTTGGTAGTAGGGGGAAGGGGCATTTCCAAGAAAAGGCCTTCATCTCCTCAGCAATTGTTCCCTTTTCCCTTCTCAGCAGTGTCCGGCCCTATGCACCATGGAGGACGCAAAAAAATTGATTCCCCTTTTCCCGAGCCTTTCACATGCTTCAGTGGTCTCTAATTTCTGCAGGGAGATGGAAATTTTGCCCCCCTCGGCGTACCCCAAAGGGCCCTGACTGCTTCGTGGTTACGTGCTTTAGAAGCTCCCCCCAGAGCCGGGTCCGTCAGGTTGTTGGTTCTTGAATCGGTCCAAAACTACCATGTGAACCCGGGCACACCCCCCCTTTCCCTATCTTCCAGGTGAACCCCCTTAGGGTGGCCTCTGGGGGGCGGGGGTTTTGAAGTGGACCCGCAGGGACCACAAGCAGCCTATGGTCGGGGCCACAGAAAACAGCATCCCAACCCGCAGTTCTGGAGTCCTCCATTGTGTGCTACAAAAATGTAGTCGACTCCTTGGCCATGTACCCGTTTCGTGTCCATGTTCAGCATGCGGGTTGGAGCGTGGGACCAGAGCCAAAATCCTCATTTCTGGGGCCACAAATTCCGGAGAAGGAGGCTATTTTCCTCTGGGGTCCCTCGGCACAACCAGATACCGCTTAGTCACCCCAAACGCCCCTTTCAATCAATTTTATTAACCGGGAGGGGCGAACAGCAATAAAGACATGAAGCCAAAAACATGCTTTAGTCTCAATGCCATAATATGCCTTCAAACCGGGGCACCTCGCTCCCAGTCGCCTCAAATTTCCCCCGATAGTAAAGGGAAACCCCTCATCCCCGCCGCAAAGGGTCGGGTTTTCCAAACGCCTACCCGAAAACCGCTGAGTTTAACCCCCGGGGGGGTCACTCCATGCCCCACCTCTGCCCCCCCCCGCCGACACAGCCCCAAAAAAGGGGTCGGCAGGGTGTGGGACTAAAATAATAATATTAATATATATATATTTTTAATAATATTAATATATAAAATATTTAATATTATAAAATATTTATTATTGCATATTTTTTATGTATTCATATATATATATATATATTAATATAATTTTTTAATATATATATATATAATTGGTTTGGTGTGTTTGGGGTGTGGTTGTGTGTTGTTTGGGTTGGTCTGCGTGGGTTATATCCCCACACATACATGCAAATTTTTTATATTTAAAAATATATATTTATTATATAATTAATATTAAATTTAAAATATTAAATAAATTTTTGTTGAGTTGTATGTATTTTAATATGTTTAAAAATAATATTATTATATATAATTATTATTTGTGGTGTGTGTTGTGTGTGTGTGTGTGTGGTGTGTTGTGTGTGTGTGTGTTGTGTGTTGGGGGTGTGTGTGTGGTGCTGTGTGTTTGTGTGTGTGTGTTTTGGAACGGGTTTCGATTTTATAACAATTTTATTATATATATATATATTATATTATTATTAAAATATTATATATATTATAATATCTTTTTTTTTAATAGCTTTCCCATTCTTATTTGGGTTTTTGCCATATAGGGGTTTTGGCAGATATCTTTTATGGCCCGGTGCCCTCCGACCCAAACCCCTTTTCCACTCCCCGGGGCCGGACCGGACCGACTGGGCCCTGCCCACCCAGTGGTAGGTGCAAACGGGTGACTTCCTTGCCCAAGGGAAACCCCGCGCCGGCCGGGAATTCGAACCCTCGAACTCAGTTCCCCTCGTGCCATCTTGGGTTTTCCCATCCTAACCCTCGCCACCCCGGGCCCCATTTTTTTTTTTAATCGTGCACAAATATCACGTGTTGTGTGGGTGGTGTGTGTGTGTGTGTGTGGGTTTGGGGTGGTGGTGTGTGTGTGTGTGTGTTGTGTGTTGTGTTGTGTGTGTGTGTGTGGGTGTGTGTGGTTTTTTTTGTATGTGTGTTGGTGTGTGTGTGTGTGTTTGTGTGTGTGTGTGTGTTGTGTGTGTGTGTGTGTTGTGTGTGCATGGTGAGTGTTTTTTAAATTTTTAAACCCCACATTTAATATATATATTTATATATATATATTTTTTATATAACTTTGTGTGTTGTGTTGTTTTTGTGGTTTTGGGTTTGTTGTGGGTGTGTGTGTTGTTGTGGTGTGTGTACATACCCATACATATATATTATATATATAATAATTATTAAAATTTTTTTTTGTTCAAAATTAAAATATATATATATATATATAATATATATAATATTTTGTGTGTGTGTGTGTGGTGTGTGTGTGGTGGTTGTGGTGTGTGTGTGTGTGTTTGGGGTGTGTGTGTGTGTGTGGTTGGTTGTGTGTGTGGTTATGGTGTGTGTGTATCACACACACACACACACCCACACACCCACCACACACACACACCTCGCTAACATATATAATTATTTATATCTATATTTATATTATTTTATTATATATATATATTGCCCTTTATCACTATACGTAGAAAATAATATATATATATAAAATATATATATAAATATTTAATATATATATATATATTGATAATCAAACGCTACACTATATACAAAAACCCCAAAACAAAACCCCACCACACAATATATATATATATATATTTCTTATATATATTATATATATATTAATATATTATATATAATATCTATAATAGTCTAGATATAGTGATAATATATACACATATATACACACCCAAGCTAGAGATGATTATATATGTAGTTATCTATATATATAGATATATATATATATCTAGTAATAATATATATATTCTATATATATTATTATCTACATTACACATCACACAACAACAGATCACACACACACTACACACCTTACACACACACACACACACACATCACACACACACACACACACACACACACACCACACAACATATATATATAATAGTTCTATAATATATCATATATATATAATATTAGATGTGACGATCTATAAATAGGTGAATCTAACTGAGCCGGGTGACACCCATTAATCAATGAGTTGGCTAGGCAGTCGTGACATCTATAAATAGTGAAATCTAACCGATGCCGGGGTGATCATCCATATATCAAGGAGTCTGGCTAGTGCAGCTGCTGACCTCCTGGGTCATGACCTCTACATTCTGCGATAACAGAGAAACGCCTGAGTGGGTAGCCGGGGCAACAGCTGTGCCCCCCACGCCCAGCTGAAGTGACCCAGAAATATCCAAAGGAATCCATCCGCAGTCTCCGTATGCCTTAACCGCGACACCTTCCCTTCCAACCCGTAAGGAGCCTTACGCGCCATCCGCCACGTCTAGTCCGTCGACAAGATCCCTTTTATCAATCGTACGTGTCTGTTTCCTCATAAAGCTGAGCACAGATTCTTCTGAGTTTTTCCCTCTGGACCCTGCCAGATAATATTGGATATACTAGTATTCATTCAAATTAGAAGACCATTATAGCTGGTGTTTCAGGGTGGTAAACTCACGTTCCTTGCATCCGCTCGAATTCGGTCTTCAGCACCTACAGGCTGAGTAAGTACACAACTAACAGGGTCATTTTCCTTTTTCCGTGTCCCCCATGTTGTTGCTACGAGCCAATCATTTCTTAAGTGTACTAAGTGCTTAGGTCCGTAGGTGAATTAGGACAGGTCGTGTTTTGCGCGTTATACGTGGAATACTGAACGGTATTTTTCCTTTTCATTGATACCTCAAAATATTTTTAAAAACTGAGGAATTTTTTTTGAAGTGCTTTAAATTCATTTCTCTTTTTCTACATTCTCTGATGAGCCTCTCCTTCGGAAAATACATCGTGCGTAAAAAGTCGTATTGTCGTAAGTGGCTCTGCAGACTAATCGCTAGGTTTTCTCCCCTAAGGACTCCTGACTCTTCATCTTACAATCAATTCATTGCGCTCATCTTCTCCTACACCATCTACTTCATGAATTAGTCTCCCTCCCTTCTCTCTGCACACAAACAGAAACCATTCTCTCTCCAACTCCACCCCCTCCTCTGACCTTCACCCTTGTTACATCGCTGCTGCAACATGAATCCGGCATGGTTCATCACGATGTACATTTGGCTTCAATCTCGGGTTCAACGTCTCTGTTTGCACAATCTTTGCGGATATGTGAAAGACACGTTATCCATTCAGGGTTAGATCGGGAGTCCGAGTCATTATGTGCTACAAAAATCGTGCCTCGGGCGGCCAGAATGCGACTCACCATCGAAAATTCCGAGAGTGCTGAGGCCGCTTATAGATTCATTGTAAATCTTTGCCAAGAACGAAAAGTCGTATGGAATGTTAGAGTATTTTTCACTCATAACAATTTTCTGAGGTCAGTGACCTAGAATCCCCATCTAACGACTCGTAGAATTCTTAGAATCAAACCACTTCGTTTTCTAACAAGATGATCTTTCTTTCTGAATCTAATATAAATTACTACGCGTGAAAGCTTCATGCAGTGGGACGCTAAGTCGTCCCGGTGATCAGACGCGTCGGTGTGTCTGAAGCATGTGGTGTGTTACATCAGTAGCCATCGCACGCGCGTTCAGTATCTTGACCAATTGTGCTAAGCGTGATAGGTTTGTCTTCAATATCTCATCCAGCTGTGCTCAACGGTTTGTGGTGATATAAGTACGACGAGTGCTTCATTACTGAATAAGCTTCCTAAGTGTTCCGCGCGGAATGGACATATATCAACAAGTGGTGGAAAAATGTGCAGTAATTCAAATGTGGTTATAGAACAGGGATAAACAAGGGTACTAATGCCAATATAACAGTTTGGGGGCGGAACTAACCGCGGCGTGACCGCCACATGCGGACGAAGGCGGAATAGATACGTTGCCTCGCCCCTAGCTCATGCGTACACGCTGCGTCTGATACATCCCTCCACCCTCCCCCACCCTCTGCGTACGCGTATCCGGAGCCTCCGCTCTAGGAGCGCAGGATTTGTTGCGGCCTCTCTCCTCGGTGACTGCTCGCAAAAACCCACGACCACATGTGGCTAACTGAGGGCGCGAAACCTGGGCAGTTCGTAGATTGATTTAAGGATGCTCGCCGTCTAAGTAGCTCTGCTAAGCAGTTCTGTCCTTACTGCAACCAGCAGGGTCACGCGTTTAATGAAGTGCAGACACACTGTACTTTTGCCGGACCAGAGTGGCATCACCCTTAAAGTTCATCGGAGCAGAATGAACGGGTGAACGGTGCTTATTAGTATGCGGAGTTGGTTCATTTTTTTAGAGGAATCATGGTACGGGTTTCTGAACCGGTAGAATAAGTGTCTTTGTGATCAATCCGTGTAGGATTACGTTACTTCCTTACCGGTCTCGTGTCGTTAGTGCTGGTATATAACCGAACACAAGGACCGCCCCCTCTCTTTAACTGCTAAATCTTATGGGAAAGTCGCATACTCCTTCATTGATACAGAGTTGCGTTCAGTACTTCGTGGTGGTAAACGGAAGTGATTATAGGATGTTTCAGCTCTCTCCAGGTATCTTAGCCCAGCCTAGGTTTGTGTTATACAGTGTGACTGGATACTAAGCTTATGTGTAGCTGGAACTACGTAGGTAAGAGTGAGGTTGGAATTAAATCATTTTTTCCATCATCGTTCGTCGTATTAATAATAGTGGTGACCATAGTTCCACCCTGTCCCATTGCTCCTTGCATAATTTTTCTATATCTTCTGGTATGGTTCTGCGACCAGCGCAGTAATGAGTGGCCATTCACGGTGTATATGTTTATAATCTAATTTGATACCGTGTTCCATCTGGAAAACACCCAGACCCCTTTCCCCTAGCATCTTGGTTCACTGTCGCATCTACACAACAGCGACACGTCTAGGTTGTGTCATTCATCATATCCGACCCACACGGACTACATACATTAATATCACTCTCCTCTTCCTAACTCGTCCTCCACCTTTGACCACCTCCCCCCTACCCTCCCCGGGTCTCTTCCGCACGCAAACTTACCAATCCGCCCCCTATCTCTCCTCCATCTCAACCGTGTATTCTATCTCCCTCTACGGTATTGCCATGACCTATTCTACGAGTCCCTTTGCGATATAGGTCTCCCTCTATTCATATGGAATTGTGCTTTCCTCTCAATGCACAGATCCCCTCACAGCACACATCAAGATGCGGTCCACATCTTAACACATCACATTCGCCCGCTCATCAACGCTCGTGAATGTGGGGTGACAATGATTAGGTTTGGCGTCAACTTAGTGGGCGGGAGTCTGGAGTATCCTGCCTTTATCCATGAGCGTTCTGGTTATGTAATACATAGCTTCGGTTGGTAAATATGGCACTGCTTTGTCCTCGCGAGATTGTCGTGATAAAGGGTGACATGTGTTCTCCCTTTCTGATATACCGTGCGGGAGGGGAGTGCGCAAGTCCATTGATTACACTAACTAACCTTGCCCCCTTTGTCTATAAATAGTTGGTGTCGATTACATAGTAATTTGTGAGGATCACGGATCTCCTGATAGCTGAGTTTGAACTGCATGCGTCAGCTTCTCTGGCGGCTGTTTCTTCCACTCCTCACATATTCAGCGAACCCATTCTCCTGCATCCATTACAAAACAGCTATTCAGGGGTCTCATATCGCATTTAGCGAGGGTTACAAGGGAGATACTAGGCACGTTGTTAAATCAATACACCCGACATTTTATAACCGGCCACGGACGTCCGTTAAAGTAGTCGAACGCACATGGTAGAACTACATCTGATTACTCTAGAGCCTATGGATCCCTTAGCCTGTGTATATTCCCGCACATACAAGATTCGTGCACAGCAGGCGTCTGAATTCTATAGAGGTGAAGTGCGCGGTATATGCTGCAGTCAATTAGGGCTGCGTTCAAACGTCGCTCACATCCCGTGGGTTCACGCCGATGCTGTCCGGTAGTGAGTAGCCGAAGCGTCTAGCAATGTTTTCGTGTCACTGGTTGCGATTGTTCTGCGTGCCTGAACAAGGTGCCCGTTGTGCCGTGCACACCTTTTCCTATTCCTTAACTTCGCCATCATTCGTGCAAGACATTATATG
This sequence comes from Penaeus monodon, assembly GCF_015228065.2. Taxonomy (NCBI): domain Eukaryota; kingdom Metazoa; phylum Arthropoda; class Malacostraca; order Decapoda; family Penaeidae; genus Penaeus; species Penaeus monodon. Next base: position 22,858,334 of record NC_051391.1, on the reverse strand, counting down.
GTGATGAAATGAGTAAGGTCTTCTCCTCATTGACCTGGCGAAACAGGTTCCATCAGGTCCCCCTGGCAGAGGACAGATAAGCCGCCCATCAACTCAATTCTTCGACGCTAATGTGGTCACTTTGAGTTTCCTGGTTTCACCTATTGTGGGTTCCTCAGGATATTCACCTCTTACTGTTTATGATCCGTCTTATGGCTCTCGTCCTGCAGGGTTGAATTAATTGATCAGTGCTAGTCTAATTAAGACGACAATTTTGTGGTTGTTCACCTTCGATCAGACCATGTAAGGCAGGTGTGCTCAGTGTTTTTTCGACAATGCGACTTTTCGGATGCGGGTTTAACATGATCAGGCTAGTGTAAAATTCTTCCAGTCGCAGTTTGAGATTTCCTCGTCATTCTGTTAGTGCTAGCAGGTATCCCCTCAACTGCTGCCAAGGTAAAAGCTGGTCATATGTTCCTCTGCCTCCCTTGCCCTCTGATTCGCAACACATTGTAAAGTCGTTCCTGCGGGTTAGCAGGTTTTTTATAGACCGTTTCATCAGGATTTTGGGAGGATCGTGCCTGCACCGCGTTTGACGCTCACTCCTCCATCGATAAAGATGTCCCCGGGCGCTGGGGCGAGGAGCAGGTCAACGCATTTTCAACATTACAACATTCGTCTATCGCAGCTCCCGTTCTTGCTTTCCGTGAGGTTGCTGATCTCTCCCCCCTTCATTCTCCACACAGACGCTTCGCATGTGGGCTAGGAGCCTTTTAATGCAGGAGCACGAAGGGAATCTGCTTCCTACGGGTTTTGCTAGTAGGTTTCTCACTAGTGAAGAGAAAAACAAAAATACTCGGTCTCACAGTAGGAGAGTTGGGCGATTGTATGGCTCTTAGTACTTTCAGGATATTAACGGGGTAGCAAGGTCATGGTTCACACGACCACATGCCGCTCACATCGCTTAATGGTAATGGTCCGTATGGTCGTAGGGCACGTTTCCGCAGGATATCTGGCGATTCGATGGACTTTTTGTTATATTCAGGGCCGCGCAATGTCGCCGCTGGACACGCTGTCACGTGCGGCCAATCGAAAACTCGCCCTCGTGAAGCGGGACCGACGCTGCTGATTTCCCCCCTTCATTTAGCTTGCCTTCGTCAGCTGTTGTGAATAGTGCTTTCACAGGTTCCTCCCTTGGAACCTGCTAGAATAATAGTATGCTGAGGATGTGTATGCGGCCCAGTCCTGTCGCCGACAAATGTTACGGCCAGATCATTCGAGCCTTAGCCAGGGCACGGCAGTCCCCAAGGTTAAGTGGTTGCGCCGTTAAGGAATTTTTTCTTGCGACACGGGACTGTTTTTCGGAGATCCCAGCGCGAGCGAATTATGGTCGGCAGACGGATCGTCCGAGAGTCCCTGGTGGTGCGGGAAATTTCTCAGTGCCGGCGTTGTTGAGTTCTCATTAATACGTGAGGCAGCACATTGTGGTGTTCATAGGCCAGTGCAGTTTGACCCTTACCGGTTTTATTTGAATCGCGGTTTAGTAACTAAGGTAGCTAATCACGTCAGGTCTTGCAAGACGTGCCCTTGTACAGGGTCACACAAGCGTCCGCGCCTGCAATTTAAGTTTCGATATTCGATTTTTCCTGGCAGAAAGTGTCATTGTGACCACTTTGTCTGGTTTCACCACTCACGGTCTGGCAACAAACACATTCTAGTGTTTTGTGACAATTTTTTCTCGCTACTGCGAGTTGGTGCTGTTTCCGTCAAAGGCTGCGGTGCACGTCCGAAAGCATTTCATGACGTATTTTGTTGCCGTCACGCTGTCCACAATATTTTTTAGAAGTCCTCGATAACGTACCGTTTGTAAATCAGTGTTAGCCCACTCTCACGTCAGCACTACATGTACCAGGTGAACGTTTTGCCGTTCCGTCACAGGCTAATGGAATTACGGAACGTTTAAATAGATCCATTCTAACCATTTTGCGTCAACTTGGTTGGACGAACAGCAAGGACATTGGCGTTCTGCTCCCCCGTCCAGTCGGCCATCACTTCTCACCTATCCTCTTCCTGGGCGATAGTCCGCCTTTTCCTTCTCACGGACAAGACGAGCGGCCTGCCTTACGAACTCCTGGAGATGAGGCCTCGTCCCTCCTCTATGCTGGACACTCTGCTGAGTATTTGGTTTCTCGGGCAGCAGCGAGCCGTTTCAGCAAGCAAGGCGTTCCTGAACCAGGTCTCGTTACGAATAAGTGAGTAACAGCATAAGATCGCTCGTTCGCTAAATCTATCGGGGTCGGTTTCCTTGGTATTTAAGAAAAATCATGCTCATACTACTTGTCTCTAAGCTTAGTCCTTATTTGTGTCCCTACAGGTTGTGGCAGTAAAGAACACCAAGTCAGAGTGCAAGTCGTCGCTGATGGCTCTGGTGGCAGTGGTTTCCATTTTGACGTCCTGAGCTGGGGCTGATCAGTATTATGAGTGTCAGGAATTCATGATTGTCCTCTCATTAGTCATCCTTGCTTTGATACATCATTACTTTTCTCATTACTTGCACTAGTCCTCGAGAGTTAGCGAGTTCAATCAGTATATGTGGTTACTCCCGTAGGGGTTTTGTTCTATCTCTATACTTTACTGCTATTGCATGCTATACCTGCACCGCTCTTCTAGGAACAGAACCATATCATCTATTCATTTTCTTTAATGTTTGTGTGATATATTCTTTATTCTGGTCGGTGTGATTGGTGAGTGATATCTGGCTCTCCCTTCCAGGATCTGTTGTCCATATTCTTTGTGGCCTCCTCATGGGAGGGACTCGTGCCGCCTGCGCGTAACGTGAAGGACGCACCGGGGGCTGTGGTTGGGCCTTGGGAATGTTTTCCCTTAAACACGCATGTTGAGTCCGGTTCTCGCTATTGCCACTCACGCAATGCTCCAAGCTCATGCTATACCACAGGGACTCAGTTAATTTCTCTTCGTGACAACCTTACCTAGATCATTCTCTTTGATGCACATGACATTTCGCCTATTCATCGTATCTTATCATCGACGATTGCAGAGTTGAATGCTTTCGTAGGGCCTCTCACTCCTACAGTAGGGACCGGCGAGGATTATTCAATTTTGGTTGGCAATTTTGCGCAATAACTTTTCGGATTGTGGATGACGACACTCTTACATCGAATTCAGGAGTTATAAGGAAAGCGTATCGTCTGTAGTTCACCGTTTCGACTCTCTGCTCATGGCTGTCAACACGCATGCCGCACATGTTCGGAATTAGCTACTGATTTTAAGGCTGTGCGAGGTAAGGTCGGTCGAGTGTAGCACAGTAAACAAGTTTCCATCTTGCCTCATTAACTTTAACTGTTGTTTTCATATCAGACACAGTCAACAAAATTACACAGCGATTGAATGTTTGCAACAGCCCTCGTTCGTGCGTCGCACGGTGAGGTGTCCGCTGACGTGATTTCGCCTGTTGACATGGGCGCGGTACTTAAGAGGTACTTCATTTCCGTCAAGACTCTTTTCCCCTTAGACAAACGCACTCGTTTTACGCTAGCCTCAGGCTTTCCTCACTGCTCGGGCTGTCCTGTTATTATTCAGTGCGTCTCTTCTGCTATCTTAGGGCGTACCGAGTACACCCCTTCCCACACAAAACAAAAGTTCAATTTACATGGTTCACAGTGCCTCACACATTTTCTTAGAGAGCTAGGAGGTCATCTCTATTTTTGCCCTTCCTCTACTTCTTAGACTCCTGTTTGAAGCCTACTACCAGGAACTTCGTGTGCTTTTTATTCACCTTTACCTTCATCTCTTCAACTCCATCTTGTGCTCGTGCTCTGGTTTCAGGTGCCTGATCATCCTCACTCTGTTCCTTCGAGGAGGTGAGAGATCAGATCTCGCCGTTCATGCTCAGATCTTCGCAGGACGACACTGATCTATTTCTATTCAATCAACGGCCGCCACAATTGCTTGCGAGGAGCTCAGCGATAGGTTTATTGCAGGAACCTTGTCTACCTCATCAACTGTGGGTTTTGGCGTTCTCTGTCATTACAGTTCCGCAATCCAAATCCTTCGTCACGGATTTCCCTGCAGATCCTATAGCTATTAGGCCGCGCTCATAGCCTTGACGACATCAACGTCACAATCAGGAGCGGCATCTACGGCACGTTAGTAAGTCAGGGCGCGGACGTCGGTTGATGTCAGACTTTCACATAACTTCATCTATCCTGTTTATGTTACCGTGTTAGGCATGTTGCCCTCTTATTAGTGTTTGGCGCGTGCATGGCGAAAGCGTATCGGATGCACAAGGAGGAGGATCGCAGCGCAGTAAGGCCATCCGAGTGTGCTTCCTCGTGTCCCCCAATCAACGGACCTATCCTTGTCAAACCGCATGTCCATAGGCCTGAGTACTTGTATATGTAGTTTGCACTTCTTACTCTATCCTTTTATCGGACGCTCGAGTTTCAAGTAGATCTTTGCGATCGCCCTTGATCATCCGTCTATCAAAAGAAAACAAAAAAAAGGAAAAAGACATAAAAAAAAAAAAAAAAAAAAAAAAAAAAAAAAAAAAAAAACGGCTTATGTTAAAAAACGGTCTCGTCAGTGCTGTAGTACCCCCCCCCCCCCCCCCACCTGTCATATCCTGTTCTCCTTCCACCTATCTTGGCCCTTGTGTGCATGGTCCTTGGTTGCTATTAGCCGGTCATCGATACCCACACCCCAGGCCCGCGGTCGATGCGAGGAACCGTGGATAGCCAGGACTTAAGGAAATCACCATGTCGGGACCGCTACAGAATATGGCGGCCTAGCTACGAGACTTCGCGTATACTGCGCCGTGGACGGGACACGGATGAGGGACAGGAAAGGAGTACGACGCACAGGACGGAGGTGGATGGACGCCGGCCGTGATGATGAGTCTACGTTGGGCCGTCAAGCATTCTCCGGGGCGTGCGAGTAGGACACGTCCCTTCGAGGTGGACTTCTATCCGCCTCGAGGGGCGAGGCGAGGGTAGGTGGCAGGAGCAGTGTGACATCTATCAATAGTGAAACTACCTGAGTCCCGGTGGTGCACACCCATTAATCAGGAGTTTTGGCTAGGCAGCGTGACATCTATAATGTGAAATATCTACCTGTCACGGGTGACATCCATTAATCAATGAGTATGGTCTAGGCAGCTGCTGACCTCCTGGTCATGACCTCACCTCGGCGATACGAGAAACGCTGGAGGGGTAGGCCGAAGGGCACAGCTGTGGCCCCCACGCCCTAGGCTGGAAGTTGCCCAGAAATACCCAAAGGAATCCGTCTCGAGTCCGTCTCCTTGAACCGCGAACACTTCCCTCCAACCCGTAGGAGCTGACGCCGCCTCCGCCACGTCTACCGCGACAAGATCCCTTTTCAATCTACGTGGTCCTGTCCCTCAATAAAGCTGAAAACAGATACTGATTTTCCTCTGGACCTGCCAGATAATATATGGTATTCAGTATCATTCAAATTAGAGCCATTATAATATATATAATATATAATATATTATATCTATATATATACGATATATATATATATATATATATATATATATATGGTGTGTGTTGTGTGTGTTTGTGTGTGTGTGTTTGTGTGTGTGTGTGTGTGTGTGTGTGTGTGTGTGTGTGTGTGTGTGTGTGTGTGTGTGTCTATCTATCTAGTTATATATACACATATATACATACATACACAGAGATTGCTATGCATATATATATATATATGTATATATATATATATATATATATATATATATATAGTCTATATATGTATATATATCTATAATATATATAATATATATAGTATATATAGATTATATATATATATATATATATATATACTATATATATGATATATATATAATAATATATTATGTATATATATAGGTATATCGTGTGTGTGTATGGTGGTGTGTTGTATGTGTTTGTGGTTTATATATAGAATATATAGATGTATATATTACCTACACACTACAACGTGTGTGTATATACACCACACACACACACAACATATATATATATATATATTATATATATAATATACTATATATATATATTTATATACTCATATATATATATATATATATATAATATGATATGATATATAATATGCGTATCTATAGTACGTCAACAGTATATAAATACCCAATGCTTTAAATCTTAGGCTTTCAGTAATGCGCATAAATATATTGAAAAAAAGAAAAACTACGAAAAAAATTACAAAATGCATTTGATCTTATCGTAAAAAACATTTAATTTCTCTGGATTCAAATTCCATCAGCGTTGTCAAACTTCTTCCCATTAATCCCTTGGCTGTCTCCATGTTGCCGGGCCCTGATGTCGCTGCTCACGTAAAATTCATTCACGGTGTCGACCTTGAAGCCAGGCGGCCTTTGTACCCTAGGCAGCAGGCGGTGTTCGTCGGCTCGAAGCTCCTCTTGTGCTTTCGCCACGGGAGGGGGGCGGGAAGGGAGGGACGGCGATGCATCCCTTCCGGAGTCCTGTCTCTGAAGCGTATCCCGGGTGAGAAGTTCGTCAACGGATTCGTAAGTGTGGTTTTCTAGGGTCTCACGTCGATGTACGCTGCTAGCTGCCATACCTTGAGGCCTGCCAGATAATGCTGGTTGTGTGTGACCTAAAAAAAATTGAAAAGAACTAAACTCATCAATTTTCCAGGCTGAATATATATATATAATATAATATATATATATATTTTTTTTTTTTTTTTTTTTTTTTTTTTTTTTTTTCTTACTAGGTTCATGTTTGAGCCGCCGTGGTCACAGCAAGATAATTAATTGTTATTTTTTAATGTTGTGATGCTCTTGGATTGAGTAAGATGTAGGGTCCCCAGTTCCATTCCACGGAGAGTGCCGGGGTTACCTTTTTGGTAATCTTCTCTCTACTTTTATCCGGGCTTGGGACACACACTTGACTTGGGCTGACTGGGCCACCCGTTTCTAGGCAGGCCATCAAGGTAATTTCTTTGCCAAGGAAACAACGAGCCGGCGTTGACTCGAACCCTCGACTCAGATTGCGTCGTGCAGTCGTGAGGGCCGATGCTCTAACCACTCGCCCACGCGGCCTATCTATATATATATATTATATATATATATATATATATATATATATATATATATAATATATATATATATAGTGTGTGTGTGTGTGTGTTGTGTGTTGTTGTGTGTTTGTGTGTGTGTGTGTGTGGTATGTGTGTGCTTGTGCACACGCACACGCACATCACACGCACAGGTGTGTCGGGAGCTGCGTTGGACGTGTAGGCAGCTCAGCTTTGTGCGCTGCACTAGATGTGCTGAATGGATGAGTTATACTTGCGCTTGACTTATTTAAAGTGAGGTAGAGTTTCGCAGATCGTCAGCCTCACTCTCTCGTCCCTTCCTATCTGGTCCCAGTGGCAAGACCATAGTCGAGACGGCTGAGATAGGTCAGATGGCAGTGGGATGGCCAGCAGTGGTACTAACGTGTTCTCAACTGTAGGCCCTGGTTGCGCTCCCAACGGCGCTTTTGCTGGTCCGCTGAATTGTCCGTTGAACCAGTGGTTTCTTCCGCACAGTCAGCCGGTCCAGTCCCAACAGCATCATAAGTAGACCAGCCTACAGTTACATGCTTGTGGCACGCACACACGACAGTGGACTCCGTGGACACCCAGCACTGGACTTGGCTGCTTACCCACTAAATAGGCAATCGAGGTGAAGTTCCTTGCCCAGCACTCATCATCATGTAGGTCGAATTTACCTAAATTATTTAAAATCAGTGCAAGTGCGAGTGCGTGGAATGCTCCATGCCACCCGTCGCCCCTAAGCGCCGCGTATGCACGCACGCGCGCTGATTAATAATTTTAGGTAAATCGACCTAGATATGATGTAGTTCCTTGGGCAAGGAACTTCACCTCGTTTGCCTATTTAGCACTGGGTGGGCAAGCCAGCCCCATGTCAGTGCTGGTCCTGGTCTGTGCGAAGAAACCACTGGTTCAACGGAACAAGACGTGGACCCACACAGCGTTGTGGAGCGACACCAGCGACAGTGAGATGCGTAGACACTGCTGCATACCACTGCATCCTGACCTATCTCCAGATGCCGTCCTCGACTATGTCTTGCAATGGACCAAGATAGAAGGACAGAGAGTGAGGCTGACGATCTGCGCAACTCTCCCTCACTTAAATCCAAGTTCCAGCGCAGGTCATATTTCATTCTTCACTGATATGAGTGAATTTCCTCCTCGAAACCGAGGGGAAGAAAAATTAAACATATATATATATAAACAAGAACGTATAGTCTATATATATATATATATATCTATTACAATACATATGTATATATATTCTATATATATATATTATATATATATATATATATATATATATAACCATGACATATGTATATATATATAATATATATATATATATATATTATATATATATTATATATATATATATATATATATAGTTATATATATTCATATATTGTTCCTCCCCGGTTTTCGATGATGACTTCACCCATAATCAGTGAATTGAATGAAATCATGACTTGCGCTGACTTTGGATTTAAGTGAGGGAGAGTTTGCGCATATCGTTGGTGCATCCATTCACACAGCTCGGCCCCGACGTGCGTTATGTAGCATTGGCATTGATTTAAATAATTTTAGGTAAATATCGAACCTACATACGATGACTTTCCTTGGGCAAGGACTTCAACCCGATTGCCTATTTGGCCACTGGGATGGGGCAAGCCCTTCATCAGTGCTGGTCCACGGATACTAGAGAGAGTGTTACCTAAAGGGTAGCACCGCCTCTCCGTGGAGGGGATCTGGGGACCTGCCACGTGACTCATGTCCAAGATCATCACAACGTGAAGGCTGAAATTGAGTATCGTGCCTGTCCACTCACGGCCGGCTCAATATGACCTACCGTTGGAAAAGAAAAAGAAAGAAAAAGGCCGCGGTGACCGAGTGTTAGAGCATCGGACTCAAGACTGTCACGACGGCAATCTGAGTTCGAGGGTTCGACACACACACGAGGTGACCCCACACCCACACACACACACACATACACATTATACATATCTATATATGTATACTTATATATATATATATACTATATAATCTATAATATATATATATATATATTTTTATATATAGATAGATAGATAGATAGAATAGCTAGATAGATGATAGACAGACAGATATATATATATATATATATGATATATATATAATATATTATCTATGTATATAGATATATATATATGTTATATACTAGATATCTATCTATATCTATTTCTATACTATTCTATATCATATCTATATCTATTTCTCTATATCTATATCTATAAACTATATATCTATATATAGATATATATATATATATACACTATATATAATATATATATATAATATACATATATATATGTGTGTGTGTGTGTATATATATATATATTATTATATAATATAATATATATTATATATACATAGTACATATATATTAATATATATATATTCTATCTATATATATATATATATATATATATATATATATATATATATTATATATATAATATGAATTATATATCTATTAATGTATCTCTATACTATATATACACATCTACATTATCTTCTATATATATCTATTATCTTATCTATAGATATATATATATATGTATATCATCTATATATATATCTATCTATATTGTATAATATATATATATCTCTATCTCTATATATATTATATCTATATCTATTACCTACATATGACTATATATATATTTCGTATTATCTATATAACTATCTATACTCCCTATATATATTCTCTACTATATATATACATTATATAATAATCTATTAATATCTACTATATGTATTATCTATCTGTCTGTCTATCATCTATCTATCTATCTATCAATATAATTATATATATATATATATATCATATATATAGTATATATATATATATACTATATATATATATTAGATATATATATATATATATTATATGTTACACCCCCACCCACACACACCACACACCACACCACAACCATACACATCACCCACACACACCCACACACCACAAACACAACACACATACACACACACTAAAAACAAACAAAAACAAACACACAAACACACACACACACACACACAAACACACAATATTATATCTATATATACACAAATATATATATATATTATATCTATATCCTATATTATATGTATCATGTAAAAGGCTTATCATCCTTAGTACAATGGTGAACAGAGGGTATTATACTTGTTAAAACGGCTTGACTCGTATGTCTGAGAGTTACCACGAAGTATAAGACCGACATGTTTAGTTATACGGGTTATAGTGCCGCGCGGAGTGATCACTGGCAGCTGCCCCGAGAGAGGGCGGAGCGACCTTATGCGGTGGCAGCTTGCCGAACTCCCGGTCAACGAGTCAGATATAAAATGTACTCCGCCTCGCGTGAGCAGGGTGGTTTCTTATTTGGACATTTGGATCCACTTGGAAACAACCACGTGGTCCACTGGTAACAGAAATAGAATTTCCACATCCTGTAACGAAATAGAATTCTCCACAATCTTATATTGCTCGGCCACCTACTCGCGCCTCGCCCTCGAGGCCCTTCAGGTGACCTAACTTGCTGGTCCGTCTCGTTTTCTCGTGCGTTGTCCTGGTTAAACTCGTGGCTGCTCGTCCTGTTGTCCTCATCCGCCTGTTCCTTGTGTAATCTATTCGTCCTCGATATTCACACGTCCTCGAAAGTCTCGCACAAGTCTCCTTGACTTTCGGATTTCGTCCTGCCAACCCGAAGTCCTGGCCCCAGGCCTAACTCGGCGCGTCTCGTCCACACGTCCTCACAGATCTCGTCCAGGTCCTTCTCGCGTCCCAGCGTCCTCGTATCTTCGTCCTTGATCCTACGGGCGTCGGGGCAGGGGCGGCATCTCGGGGCGGCTGATATCTGCGCGACGAGCTCCTGGATTGACCGGAATCTGCAGGCGTCCGCCAGGCACAGCATTCTGGGGCGACTGGTCATGCGCAAAGTCTGGGCGCTGGATCTACGGGAGTCTGGCAGGCAAACGCCCGTCCACTACGCTTGTGGACGGCTTAATTCCTATTCTGAACGAAAATCCGGGGTCCGTGGGCCTATGGCGATCTTCCGATACGTCCTTCTCACAGCATCCTACGGTCCTCTTCGTGCCGTGTCCGTCCGACTTGCAATATAAGTCCGGGAGCCGTCATACACGTAATGGCCAGATTAAGAGAAAAAGAAAGGCAACAGAGAAGATGGGGTGGTAAGTACCACTAGCCGGTTCTTCATAACAATTTACGGTTTTTAATGTTGGTTTTTAACTTATTTTCGTCTTTTTTTTTTCAGTGTGTTTTATTTTCACAAGTAAAGAAGAAAATAGAAGAGGGAGATGTCAGTAGCGGTCCGCTAGACCATTTGAACTACCACCGTCTCTGATAGATATGAGAATGATAAGGGACGACATCGGGCTATCCGCGAGATCTATTTGAACATAGTCGTCCCACACAATGAAATAGATGTAACTTGTACCAGACAGCGACCGACAAAAATTGCGGGCTAAAGAGATAACGCGGCACTAAGACAATGAAAAGGTCAGTGTCTTTTATATCCTTGTGTGTGAGTGACCTGAATTTGGTGTGTGTATGCGTGGTTGAGTTGACTAGCTATCCGTTAATGAGAGGAAGCGAGAGTGACCTCACACAAGAATAATCACAACACGAATATTAACGTTCGCTATAACAAGACTGAAGTAATTAGCAATGCTAGCTATTTAATGCTTATTTCAACTACCACATTGAACTTCAACAATATGATGATATGCGACAATGTACGCATGAATTAATGGTGACTGAAAAATATCGCCATTTTTTATCAGCAAATCTTCTCGGGTCAGAATCTGAACTGGCCGAGTACATGTCTAGCTTTGCAACGTCAGACTTCAATAAAACTCAATAAGCGGCGGGATCCTATACCCAAATGCGTATATGGACTGAAGCGACTTGAGCCAGGAATATAATAACACTGCTCTCTTCTTCTGATCTGTAATGGGCGCATCGAAAAATTCCGGAATATATAATAAATTTTTCACGAATCAACAACGCTTGGGGGGTACCGCAAACTGCAAGCGCTTCAGAGGGTGGAAAGGTGTGAATTAATAGCGAATTAATGATTCTAGCTTTAAACCCTAGTCCTACATTAATTAACGGACGACCCGCGTGTCACACCGACCAAGGGAGCG
>NC_051391.1:22833274-22843458 GCF_015228065.2 Penaeus monodon | reverse complement strand
GCCACCAGATATCCGCAAATTACTTCACCCGATATACATGGAGTCCGAGTGTGAAAAGAATGAAGTAAGAAAGAGAAGAGAAGGGAAGAGAAGAGAAGAGAAGTGAAGAGAAGGATAGAGAGAGAGAGAGTAGGAGAAATATATATATGTATATGTATATATATATATATATATAATATATATATATATATATGTATATATATATATATATATAGAGAGAGAGAGAGAGAGAGAGAGAGAGAGAGAGAGAGAGAGAGTGAAAGGGAAGTAAAACAGAGAGAATAGAAGAGAAGGAAAGAAAGAGAGAAAAGAGAATAAAGAAAGCGAGAGAGAGAGAGAGAGAGAGAGAGAGAGAGAGAGAGAGAGAGAGAGAGAGAGAGAGAGAGAGAGAGAGAGAGAGAGAGAGAGAGAGAGAGAGAGAGAAAAGAGAGAGAGAGGGAGATAGAGAGAGAGAGATGTAGGGAGCAAGTGTAAAGGAAGAGAGATATAGAGCGATAGATTGACATACAGAAAATAGATAGAGGGGGAGGGTCTCCTGTAAGCAAACTCCCAAACCATTTCACTCGTCACCCCAACATTTTACATAACATTAGATTTTTTGTAAAATCTCCGAGATTTTGTGGGCAGGCGTCCGTGCGTGATTCTACCTCAGTTCCCCCTCACAAAAAAAAATCACTCAAACAACCCATTTTCTATAATGGTCCAATACTTTCTCCTCAACGTAAAATACAATCATTGTTCCCCTGTTTTACCAGTGTGTGCTTTTCCTGTGTCTGTTCCGAAGATAAATCAGCTACTCCATTCCGAGGAATTGCGCACAGAAATCGTGCAATCGGACAAAAAATATGATGCGGTTATGATGGACGCTCTTAATATTTCGTAAAAACCAGGGGAGGTGGATATTTGTTTTTGTTCTTCGAGCAAGCAAGAGAATAAAAATGTAAACTCCCACCTCTCATAATTGACGACGGGCGGTATGGGGCGGTGCGAAAAGGGACTTTGCGACTAATTCCCTTTTGAGTTGAGTTCGATTTAGAGGAAAGCTGGCAATTATAATACTGTAATGGCATTTATATCATAAAATATTACGGTTTTTGTAAAAATTAAGTAAATATATACATGAGTATACACATATATATTTATATATATATACTGATATATATATATATATATATATATATATATATATATATATATATATATATATATATATATCGATATATATGTATATATATACATATATGGATATATATATATATATATATATATATATATATATATATATATATATATATATATTATGTATATATGTGTGTGTGTGTGTGTGTGTGTGTGTGTGTGTGTGTGTGTGTGTGTGTGTGTGTGTGTGTGTGTGTATACATATATATACTGATACACACACACCACACACACCACACACACACACACACACACACCCACACACAACACGCACACACACACACACACACACACACACACACACATATATATAATTTATATATATATATATATTATATATATATATATAATACACACACACACACCACACAAAACACAATTACAACTATAAAGTTTTTGTTTACATATGAGTAATATTAGGTAAAGTTCTGGGAAATGACAAAACGCTATTTTTATATTAAATTCACAAGTAATTTATAAAAAGGAGGTGTTAATAGTTATTTAATTTGGGGTCCCACTAGTTTTTTCCTATATATAATACAAATAAAGTGAAATTAGGGAAACCCTGTAGAAAAGGTAAATGGAAATATACGAATCCAGGAAGCAAAGTTTTTAGGAAGATTTTTTTTTAATGTTATAAGGACACAAATATCCCATTTTTAATTGTTCAGGTAGAAAAGGTTTATTTTTGAACTAGGTGTCCCAGGGAGAAAGTTAATGCCAGATTATTACTCCAGGGAGAGGGCCAAAAACCTGGTTTTGTAATGAATATAATTTTTCAGGGAAAGAAATGTTTATGAAATCTATTGTCAGGGGACGAAGAGAAACTTTTTGAATTATATATCCAGGGTTCAAATAAAAATCCCATGGAAAAAGAAATTTAAAATTAAGGAGAAAAAAAAAAAGCATTTTAAATAAGTGTTTGCTTTTTTTGTTCATTTATCGTAATAGATGCCTTTCTGTGTGGAAAAAAAAAAAAAAAAAAGTATTACAACTATATAAGAATGGGCCAGCAGTCCCCTGTTATTCACCAGTACAATAAAATCAAACCAATAGAGGCCACAGGTAGAAATACAAATTTTGTTTTTTTTTTTAACCTACCATCTTTTTTATTAAAATGGCATGTTTTATGGAAGAAACAAACGAAGGGCCTATACGTTTTTTTCCTTTTTTTTCTCATAAATTCCGGTGGAGCTTTTATTGAAAATCACAAACAACAACAAAAAAAAGAAAGCAACAAACCCAAGAAAATGAATAAAAGAAAAGGCAACAGGGCTGCGGGTGGGGTTAAGAATATTGAAACCCCTTAAAATAGAAAAAGATAAGCACCCATGAAAAAATTTCAAAATGGGTCTGGGAAAAATTCTCTCAACCCACATCGACGACTAAGATTTTTTGGTTTTTTTTGAGGTTACTTTTTGTTTCATTAGTTTGATGATTCTTTTTTGTTGCATTATACAGCAAGCAGTGTTTTTGTTTCTCGATTTCTGAATCCTATATTGTTTTTTCTTGTTTTAAACATCCAATTCATTCCGGTGGGTAAAATTGGAAGGGTTAAGGCAAATAAACGCTGAAATTAAAGAGCCTGAAAGAAAAAGATGCAAATCCACACACACACTACCACAACGGCGCGCCCCAAGACCGCCAAACCCACACAACACACACACACAACACACAACCTAAACACACACCCAACACACACACACAAAACACACACACCCACCATCAACACACACAACAAAACACAAAAACCCACACCACAACACCACACACAAAAACACGCAAACAACACACACCACACACACCACCCACACCACACACACAAACACACAACAACACACCCACCCAACCAACACAACCACCCCCCACACACCACACCACCAGGGGGAAATTTCCCACCAAGCACCAATCATTTAAAAATTGATAATTATGATAAATGAAAATAAGTTCCCTTGGAAGAACTTCGAAACAGCTTTGGCCTTTGAAATATAATTTTCTACATAGAAACTTTGAGAATAAGTGATACTAATCTAAAGAAAAAGTCCATTACAGAGAGGAAAATTTAAAGAAAATTGGGAAACACAATCAAAATCACGTTTCCCATCAAACCTGCCCATGGAAATGTGAAAGAAAGAAAAGAAGCCCGCGGAGAGTTTCCGCTTTGAGCCCAGGGGGGGGGGGACAGAAAATAATTAAAAAGCCAGGAAATTGATAAGCAATACGTAAAGAAAAAAATGCAAAAGAAAAGCAGGAACCGCAAAAGGAGAGAGAAAAGAAAACAAGGTTTTAAGAAAAAAAGAAATGAAAGAGAAAGAGACCGTGAGAATGAAAAAGAAAAAAGGAAAATTTGAAAAAAAAAATAGAAATTAGAAAGGGAAAAAGAGGAAGAAAAGAAAAATTGGGAAAGTAGGAATTAAAAGATTTAAACTGGGTCAATGAAAAAGGAACACACGAATTATTAAAAGAACGGATACTAGAGAGGAAAGGAAAAAAAAGAAAGGAGAGAATGGATTAAGTAAGAAAAAAGTGGGATAGAAAATAAAGAGTGGATTAATAGATAGAGATTTACCATTGAACCCTTGAAATAGATAGATTAAAGATAGATAAGAATAGATAGATTAGAATTAGTAGATAGAATAGATGGATTGGGGGAGAAAGAAAAGAAGAGGAGGAAAGAAGAAGGGAAGAGAGAAGAGAGAGAGAGAAGAGAAAAAGAAAGAGAAGAGAGAGAGGGGAAGAGAGAAGAGAGGAAGAGAGAGAGGGAAGAGAGAGGAGGAGAGAAGAGAGAAAGAGAGAGGAGAGAACAGAAATAAAGAGGAAAAGAAGAGAGGGAGAGAGAGGAAGAGAAGAGGGAGAAGAGAGAGAGAGAGAAGAAGAAAAAGAGAGAAGAGAGAGAGAAAGAGAGAGGAGAGAGTGAGAAAGAAGAAAGGAGATCAGGGAAAAACAGACCGCGTCCAGCAGGGTGGGGTTTGATGTCCATGAACGGGAATTAATGGATTTGTTTGGCAAAGCACTTAATGAAGGTCCCGGGTGGGAGAGGTGAAGAAGGGAAAGGGCGAACTGAGTTTAATTAAGAATCTCACCTTCTGAGTGGAAAAGGGGTGCCGGGGGGGGGGGGTGGTCCCCCCCCCAGGTGAGGGGGAGTTTTTTTAATCACGTTTGGGGCCCCTTTTCCTGCCCTGCATTCTTCCCCCCCCCCCCTCACTTTCTCATCATCTCACTCTCATTTTTTGCGTTTGCACTACATCGCTTTTTCCTTTTCCCGCTTTGAAGTACCTCTCTCCTTCTCTCACTCCTCTTCCCTCCCCCCCTCTCTGCTCCCTTCTCCCCTTCTCTTTTCCTCTCTCTCCTCCGTCCCTTTCTCTCCTCTGCCTCTCTCCCTTCTCTCCTCCTCCTCTCTTTCCCACCTTTCTCCTCCATCCTCTCCTCCTCCATCTCTCCTCTCTCTTCTCACTCTTCTCCCCTCCTCTCCCCTTCTCCTCTTCTTCTACTCTCCTTCTCCTCCTCTCCTTTTTTTCTCCCTCTCCCATAAATTCTTCCCCCCTTGTCCCTCTCTGTTCCACCCCCCCCCCCACCCCCCCCCCCCCCTGTCCTAAAAGTTTTATCTAATCTTATATCTTTGCTCCCCCTCTCTTTTTTTTTTTCTTTCCCTCTCCCTCTCTCCTCTCCTATCTATCTATCTATCTCCCCCCCCCCCCCTGGTACCTGTGTTCCTTCCTCTCCCCTCCTTTCCCTCTCCTCTCCCCCTCTCCTTCCTCTACGTCTTTGGCCCTCCCTTCAATCCCTCCTACCTACCCTTTTCCTCTCAGTTCTCTCCCCCCCCCTCTCCCCCCCTACCCTCTTCTCTCTCCCTCTTGACGTTTCTTCGTCTCCCCCTCCATCTTCGTCCCTCCCCCCCAGTCCTCTCTACTCTCCCCCTCGTCCTCATTCTCTCTATCTCTAATCCCTCCCCTCTCACTCTCCCCCCTCTCCTTTTTCTCTCTCTCTATCTCTCCCCCCTCTCTCTCGTCTCTCTCCTTCCCCGTCCCTCCTCTCCGTCTCGCTCTTTCCCTTCTCCCTGCACTCCCCTCTCTCTCCTCACCTTCATCTCCCTTTCCTCTCTCTCCTCTCCTTCTACCTCACTCCTCTCCCCTCCCTCTCCTACCATCCTCGTCTTCCTCCCTCCGTACCTCTCTTCCCTCTCTCTCTCTCTGTGTGTGTGTGGTGTAGGGTGGGGTGGGGGTGGGTGGTGTGTATGTTGTGGTGGGTCCCACCCCCCCACCTTCTCCTCTCTCTGTCCCTCCTCTCTCCTCTCTCCCCCCCCCTCCTTGGTCCCCACCCCACCCCCCCTCTTCCCCTCTGGTCTCTTGTCCCCCCCTCTGTCACTGTCCCCACTGTCCACCCTGTTCCCACCTCCTCTCACCCTCTCCCAAAACTCCTTCCCCTCCCTCTCTCCGTCTCCCTCTCCCTCCTTCCTTTCTCCCTCCTCCTCTCTCTCCTTCCCTCTCCTTCCTCTCATCTCCCTCTTCTATCATCTCCTCCTCTCTCCCTCCTCTTCTTCTTTCCGTTCTCGCCATCTCTCATTTTTCCTCTTACTCCTCCTTCTCCTCCCCTCCTCTTACGGTCCCCTCCCTTCCTCTCCCTCCTCCCTCTTCCTCTTCTCTCCCTCCCTCTCCGTCTCTCTCTTTTCTGTTGGGTTGGGTTGTGTGTGTGTGTGAAAAAAACCTTTTCCACTCTTTCTTTCTCTGTCCCCCCCTCTCCCCGCGCTTGTGTCCCCTCCCCCCCCCCCCCCTCCTCTCTTCCTACCCTCCCTCCCTCTCCACCTTCCTCCTCTCTCCCCTTCTCCCCTTCTACTTTCCCTTCATCCTCCTCTCTCTACTCCCTACTCTCCCCTCTTCCGTCCCTATCTGTTCCTCTCTCTCCTTCCTCCTCCCTTCCTCCTTCCTCTTCCTTCTCTCTTCCCTCTTCCTCCCCCCCTCTCTTTCCTCCTCCTCTGGTACCCCCCCCCCCTGGTCCCGTACCCCTGTCTCCCCCTCTCCTCTCTGGATCCCGTTCCCCTGGTCACTCTCTCATCCTCAACTTTTCCCCCGTCCCGCTCGGCATTTTTCGCTCTCTCGCTTCCTCTCTACCACTCTCTCCCTTCCTCCCGTTCTCCCTCCTCTCCCCCCCCTCTTCTCCCTACCTCCTCCCTCTCTCCCTCTTTCTCTCGTCTCCCCCCCTCCTCCCCTCCTCTCCTTCTCCCTCCTCTCTCCCTCAATCGCCTCCTTTACTCCCCTCTCTCCCTCCCCCACCGCCCTCTCTCTCCTCTCTCTCTGTCTCAACTTCGTAGCCCCCCTCTCTCTTTTCCCTCTCTCCTCCCCTCCCCTCCTTCTCTCTCTCCCTCCTCCCTCTCCTCTCCCCTTCCCCCCTCCCCTCCCTCTCTTACCTTTTCATCTCGCTTTACTCTCTCGTTCCTCTGTCTCCTAACTTCCTCCTCTACCTTCCTTTTTCTTCCACCTCCTCTCTCTCTCTCTCTCTTCCTTCTTCCCCCCCCTCTCCCCTCATCCCTCCTCCCCCTCCCCCGCCATCGTTCCTCTTCTACCCCTCCCTCTCTCTCATCCTCTCCTCCCCCACTCCTCGCACCCTCCTCCCTTCGTCTCGTCCCTACTTTCGTCTCCTCCTCTCTCCACCTTACCCCTCCCTCTTTCCTCTACCTTACCTCCTTCTCTTCTCTCTCCGTCCCCTCTTTTCCCTCCCCTTCTCTCTTCTCTCTTCTCTCCTTCTCCTCATTCTCTTTCTCCTTTCTCTTCTTCTCCTCTCTTTTCTTTCTCTCCTCTTCTCTCCTTTCTTTCCCTCTCTTTCTCTCTCTCATCTCCTCCTCTCCCTTTCCCTCTTTCCCTCTCCTTTTTTCCTCCCTCTCCCTCCTTCCCCTCCCTCGCTTCTCTCCTCATTTTCTCTCCTCCTCTTCTCTCCCCTCACACCTCCACCTCCTCCCTCCCTCATACCCCGTCTCTCCCTTCTTCCTCTCTCCTCTCCTTCTCTCTCCCCTCTCTCATCCCACCCCTCCTCCGCACCTGAGGTCCCCCTCCCTCCTCTCCGTCCTTCCTCTCCGTCTCTCTCTTTCTCGCTCCACTCTTCTCTCTCTTTCCCCTCCCCCCCACCGTCTCTCCCTCCCAGTCCTCTCCTCTCCTCCCCTCTCTCCCTCCCCCTTCTCTCCCTTCTCTCTCCTTCCCCCCCCCCCCCCTCTTCCCACTCCTCTCACCCCACCAACCTTTTCTCCTCTCCCCCTCCCTGTTGTGTGTGTTGGGGGGTGGGTTGTGGTGGTGTGTGTTGTGTGGGGGGGGGGTGTGTGTGGGGTGTTTGTGGTTTTTGGTTCCCCCCCTTCTCCCTCCTTCCCCTCCTGTCCCCCCCCCCCCCCCCCACCTCCCCTCCTCTCTTCTCTTCTCCTCCCCCCTCCTGTCCTTCACTGTCCCTTCTGTTCTCTGTTTACCTCCTGTTCTGGTCCCACCCACCCCCTGCCTCTCTCCTCTTTCTCTCTTGGTCCTCCTGTCCCCCCTCTGGTCACCCCTCTCCCCACCTGTCCCCCTGTCCTTCTCCTCTCTCCTCTCTCCCCTCTCTCGTTCCTCTCCTCCTCTCCCCTCCCTTCCAACCTCCCCTCCTCCTCTTCTCCAATTCTCCTCTCTCCCCTCTCCTCTCTCTCTCTCTCTCTCTCTCCCCCTCCCCCCTTCTCTCTCTCCCCCCTCTCTCCTTCTTTTCTGTTGTGGTGGGTGGGGTGGGTTTGGTGTGTTGGGTTGTTTTCCCCCTTCTCTCACCCACTTTCCCTCTGTACCTCCCCCCCCCCCCCCCACCCTCTCTCTCTCTCTCACTCCCTCTCTCACCCTCTCTCCTCCTCTTTCGGGAGACCCCCCTCTTCTCTCTCGCTCTCCCTTCGTATCTCCCCGCTCCTCACGCTCCACCCGTCTCTCCCTCTCGTCTCTTCTCCCGCCCTCTCTCTCCTCTCTCTCCTTTCTCTCCTCCTCTCTCGTTCTTTTTCCTCCCTCCCCCCCCCTCACCCTCGTTCTCTCTCTGTCCCCCTGGGTTTCCCACCCCTCTCTCTCTGCCTCTCCCCTTCACCTTTTTTATAAGATTTGTTGGATAATTTTTCCGGTTTTCTGTTTTTTTACAGGAATTTTTGGAATAAGTCCTATTCCGTTACCAAAATGGTCCCAAATAAGAAACCAACCGCCTTTTCATCGAGGGCGAGGTCCCCAACATTTTATATCTTGACCCCTCGTTTGACCGGCAGTTTTCGTGGGGGGTGAAGCCCTAAACCCGGACCGCAGGGGGGGGTAGAGGGGTTTTCCACAAGCCTCCCTCCGGCCCCCTCCCCTCTTCCGGGGCGAAGGTTCAAAATGAACCCCGCGCTTGGTTCCCCCTGTAATTTTTGGTTTTTTGTTAATTTTTTGTGTGAACGCCTTGGGGAAATTAAAACCATAGCCAATCGTTTTACAAACATTGCGTTTTTGGGTGTGACACGTTTTGGTTTTTCTTATCGGCCTGCTTAGAAACGAAGTAAATGAAACGGGCAATTTCCATTAAATTCCCCATTTAGTTTTGTTTTGAAAATATATGGGGGTAGGATCGTTCCCCCTCCATAATCAAATAGTTGGGCACGATTGGGCCCCCGATATTGTGGCCCCCGGGGGTTTGGCCGTTTAAGACGCCCTATAGAATCTGACCGCCTCCCCCGTCGTTTCCGAAAAGTCAGGTGTAAAATAATTCCGAAAGTTAATTCTCGTTTTCGGCCACCTTTTTTTTGAAGTTCCCGGTTGGTTGGGACCCCCCCAGCGGTTTTATGTTTTCCTTTAATTAATGTAGGACTCTAGGGGTTTTGAGCCTAGAATCAATTATTCGCTTATAAATCAGCCACACCTTTTTTTGTCCCTCACCCTCTTTTGAAGGTCCGGCCACTTTGCCAAATGTTTTGGGTACCCCGCCCCAAGCGTTTTGGTGTAATGGGATGTCGTGGAAAATTTATAGATCCCTTTTCCGGGAATTTTTTGGCCGAGCGAGCCCCATTGACAAGAAATACGCCGAAGGAGAGCAAGGGTTTTTTATTATATTCCCCCCCCTGGCCTCTGAGTCCCCGCTTCAGTCCCCATATACGGCCCTTTGGGTAAAAATAGGAAATTCCCCCCGTTTATTGAGTTTTTTTGAAGTCACCTGGACGTGCAAAGCTTAGACAGTACCTCGGGCAGTTCCCAGAAATTTTACTGAACACCCCCCCGTAGAAAAGATTTTTGCTGTTGAAAAATAGAAAAAAAAATTGGCCGGAATAGTTTTTTCATGTTCCCACCATTCCATTCATGACGTACATTTTGTCCGCCATTATCATTTATATGTTTTTTATGAAATTCAATGTGGTAAAAGTTGGAAAATAAATCTTAAAATTAGCCCTTTTTAGGCCATTGCTTATTTTACTTCCAGTTTTTTTAGTTGTTATAGTGGTAAACCGACTAATATTTCGTTGGTTTTTGTTGAGTCCCATTTTTGTCTCTGTTGGGGTGTGAAGGTCCACTCGGCCTTTCCCCCTCTCTAAAATTGTAACGCTAGCTGTTTCCCCCACCCTCACACAATGCCAACACAAACCACACCTTATCCCCTCACTCCCCACACGCAAGGACAAAAAAGGACACTAACCCCCTTTTTTCATTAATAGGCTGGTTTTGCCCCTGTCCCCCTTAAGTTGCTGGCCTGTAAAAGGATTTTATTAGGTATCTCTTTTTAGCCCGCAATTTTGTACGGTTCCGTTTGGGTGAACGAGTTGGGGTTTCCGTAACCATTGATTCCTACAAGTTTAACATCTATTTCCTTTCCTCTGTGGGACCGAACCCTTTGTGGTTCAGAAGGTGGAAATCTTTCGCGGAATTGCCCCCCGTGGGGTACCCCGTCCCCCCCCTCTCCTTAATCTACTTTCTCGATTCTTACAGAAGGATGGTGTGGTATTTCAATAGGTCTTTTTTTGCGGCAACGCTTTTAACTGGACCCGTTCTCCACCCCCCCCCTCC
>NC_051391.1:22813274-22818274 GCF_015228065.2 Penaeus monodon | reverse complement strand
TAATATATAATATATCTATACTATATATATGTATATATTATGTATACATAGATATAATATATATATATATATATATCTATTTCAATGGTATATCTATGTAATCTGCTATATTTTGATATTAGGATCGTAATATATTGCCATATGTACACTAAATTGAAGTATATGTAATAGAATTATCAATTCATTTTATGTGAAATAAGGATTATATGATTCAAGCTGTATTAGTTCAAAATGTGGTTGTAGTTTTTAGTATAGTTTGAAATAACTGTTAACCAATAGGAAATAATGGATGAATGGATAAAACAATGATAATGATTTGCATGTACTTAGAAGGAAACTAAGACTATTCAAGATGCAATAAAATGCCCCAAAAATCCGCCAAAAACGTTTCCAGTGAAACCCACGGTTTCTGGATCCCGATGCGTTAACTCAGTTACCTCCTTTAAGTAAATAAAAATACCATCAGTGTTGGATCCCCCACTACATTTTGCAAGATCATTCAAGAGTCAAGAAGTTTTTAATAACGAGAAAGGTGTGAATTGTATCATGTTAATCCGCAATATGAGGATAGTTTTTTTTAAGTTTTGGATCAGCTGTAGAGATTTCCATAAAGGCAAGGCATCCCAGTTTTAAATGTTGTAAATGCCCTTACTTGTTAATGGGAAGTAGCTCCGTTGAATGATGATTTTTACATGAGTTCAATTATGAGAGAAGAGTATCATATTGTATGCATAATTTGGAGAGTTAAACTGCACATGGAATTAAAAAAAATAAAATCTGCTAAATTCAGAAATAGTACATCATTAAAACACTCCCATTCTAAAAACGATGTTCCAGCGTAATGGTACACAATATGAGAAGTTACTTGCAGAATTTGCCGAGTCACAAGGTGAGCTTCAGCTTTACGAAAAGGAAACGGAATTGAGAAAACAGCAGAGGATCTTGAAAGGAGAAAAAAATATGAGTACGAAAGGTCCCTTGGGCTCAAATAGAAGAAAAGAACACCAATCTAGATTAAGAAAATCAGCTAGAATTGTCTCAAATTATTTAGATAATAGTAAAAAACATGATTTTCATAGATATTTTGAATCTATTGAGTGTAACCTGACAAAATTGAGAAAGTAAAATCTAAACTACCAAAACAAGACATGACTGCCAAGGATACATCAGGTATAGTGTCCAAATTACAGCAAACTTTTTTACCAGCAAATCTCGAGTTTATGCCGCATGCAGTAGTTTATAGATGGTTTGCATATGATGCAGGTTACCCTTCCCCCTTTTTTGTCTTATCATGAAAGTGGAGGCAAAGAAAGCTTGTCATCTTACTTCTTCTTATGGTGCATTTATGGCGATGAGTCAAGGTCATAATGCCACTGCTTCAAGAAAAAGTGACCAGAAAAAAAGACACAAAAAGTTTTGGTGTAAAAGAAACAGAGGCACACAGATAACAAACCAGAATGAAGAGAGAGCACACCGTAACTTTGCAAGGCTGAGCAAGAATTAGACGAATGTAAAGGGTTTGAGGGACTTGTTAATTAGGCAAATTTCGGCTGTCCAAAATTATTTCTATTCAGGAGTTAAAAGCATGGCCGTGTCATTAGAAGCTGCAAAAGAAAGAACATAGTGTGTAAGAGACGTCATCGAAAAATCCATTCATGATATTACACTTGAAAGAATAAAAGAAAAGGAAGCTTTACTTTAAAGAAATCAGGATGGAAGCTGGAAAATAGTAACATTGTCAAAACAAACCAATATGCTTGAGGACAATGTAACTGCAGCAAAACTGATGGGGAAGCTCAAGGATTATGTACTTTCCAATAATAATAATAATAATAATAATAATATATATATATATATATATATATATATATATTCATATAGTCTATAATATATATATTCTATATATATAACATAAGAGGTAATGCATTTGGCTGTACTAACCAGTGTGGATGCATCATGACAGTAATGCAGGTAAAAAGGTACTAGTTTATGCATTATTGGACTAACAATCAGATGCATGTTTTATTAAAGAGTCCGCCGTGAATGAGCTAAAGATTCAGGGCTCCATAGTTAACAACAGTGACAGATGAAGAAACAAATGAAAGCACAAAGCCTAAAGGACTGGTAGTATGTGGTATAAATGAAAAGATAGAGGTTGCACTTCCAGCCACTTATTCACGGAGATATACCAGCTAGACAGGATCAAAATCCAAAGCCAGAAAGTGTAAAAGAGTAGTTTCATTTACAAAGAATACCAACCGAACTAATTACATATAACAGAAGTGTTGAAGTTGGACTCCTAATTGGTTTGACCTGTATGCGTGCCATCAAACCAAGGGAGTTAATTCCTGGGAAAGATGACCTGCCTTATGCAAGGAGAACTTTGCTTCGCTGGCACATAATAGGAAGAGTCAATGTTGATGTCAAGGCACAAGTGACTTGGATTCAGTCTGAACCAGCAAAGTAATAGACAATAAGTTTATCATAACAGAGACACAAAGTGTAGCTTTCTTTTCTCGCCAACCAAAGTGAAAGAAATTATCAACTTTGTACAACTTAGAAAAATGTTTGAGTTTGACTTCAGTGAGAGGGAGACAGATGTTCCTTATTTTTATCAAGACAAACTTTTCTTGAGAAAAATTAAAGAAGGAATTTATCAACGAAAATATGGACATTATGCGTTGCCCCTCCCCCTTAAAGATGATGAACTCAAACTTTCATATAATAAAGAATTAACATTTTAAGGAAGCTAAAGTACAGCACATTTTTTCCAAAAGAGTGTACAGAAGTACCATGCTTGAATGTAAACTATAATGCAGAATATGGTATATTCCGCCTCATGGGGTGTATCATCCAAAGAAATCTGACAGGATTAGAATGATTTTTGCCTGCAGTGCTGCCTGTAAGAATTAATCACTTAATAAGAATATTAAGTCCAGATCTGACGAATGACTTGATTGCAGATTCAGGAAGGAATATATAGCAGTTGCATATGACATAAAAGCCATGTTCCACCAAGCAAAGGTTAACCTGGACACAGAAACCTACTCTGCTTTCTGCCGTGGGAAAATGGAGATCCTGATTCAACCATCAAAAGACATAGAATGACAGTGAATTAATTTGGGGCAACATCTTTTTCAAATGTAGCAAGTTTTGCTGATATGCTCGACTGTTAAACAGAAGCTACCACCTTTGTTAAAAGTGAATTTTATGTAGATGATGGTTTAACATTTGTGTCTACAGCTGAAGAAAGCATAACTTTAATCAAGAACAGTAAAGCATGATGGCACGTTTTTGTCAAAAAGAATGTTCTAAAAGCACTAAGCTCAGAAGATAAGGCTAAAAGTTAGAGTTTAGTTTCCTCTAGTGAAGCCTTTCTAATAGAGAGAACTTTAGGAGAAGAATGGTGCAAAGAATCATATGTACTCTGGTTGAGAATTTATTTTAATGGCAAACCAATAACTAGAAGAAGCATCTTGTCAACAGTGAGTTCTGTTTTTGAGCCTATGGATATGGCATCATCCGTTATATTAATTGATAAAAAAATACCAAACTTTATGTCAAGATGGAGTAGACTAGGATAATGACTTAAAACAACAATAGAAAAGATGGAGAAATAACTTGATTCAGTTAAAAGACAGAAAGATCTCTATATGCTACAAGCCTGATGAACTTGGAAAGGTCAAATCAGCTGAACTCCACAAGTTTTCTGATACTATCCGGGATGGTTATGGACAATGCCTGTAAAGAAGGCCATTACCTTCTGTTTATGACTTTAATGCAGATTCAAGAAGCCTGGGAAAGAAACAGCTAATGAAAAACTGATTGAACACACCCCGCATACATTCTACTTATTGTACCAGAACTTGTAGAGGCAGAAAATGAAATCATAAGATGAAAATGAAACTTCCCAAGAAGTGAAACAAGATTTACAATATGCGAGCAGTGGCACCGAAGATGTTAGTAGAAGGAATATAAAAAAGAAGGGAAAATGCTTTTACCGACTTGACCCCTTCATGCATAAAGATAAACAATAAACATCCAGCTATTCTGACAAAGTAATCGCACATAATAGAAATGATAGTGTTATTACCATCGGAAAGTTCATCACCAAGGTAGAGGAATAACATTAAATGAGGGAAGAGCATCTGGTTATTGGATCATTGAAGGTTCATTGGTTGTAGACATATTTCAAGATGTGTCACATGTAAAAGATTGAAGGGTGCATATCAAAAATGTCTGACATACCACCAGAGAGACTTGCACCTGCCCGTCCATTTTGATACTGTGGGGCAGATTACTGTGGACCATTCTTTGTTAAGAAGAGTTATAAAGATGTCAAGAGATAAAGTGTTTAGTTTACCTGTATGGCCTCAACGGCAATCCATCTACAAACAGCAAATACACTGGAGACCGATTCACTTCTCAATGCATGCGGCGCTTCGTACGAAGACGTGGCCCAGTTCGTCAACTCAGAGCAGATCAGAGAACAAATTTTGTTGCAGCTAAAAATGCACTTGCAAAATATTGATAATTGAAATGAATATCCCACATGCCAAAGGCAGATCTGTACAATGTGGAATTTTTTGACAGCCTTATTATACCATCATAGCAAACAACTAAAGATGAATTACCTATATATATTTATGGTCGAAGCATGTGAATGGTCGACCCCTGGCAGTTGACAACGTCAGTACTGCACGTTTAGAACCATTGTCACCAAATCATATGTTAAAGATGAAATCAAATGTTGTACTACCGCCACCTTGAACGTATTAAAGAAAAGATGGCGAATAGTTCAATATCTTACCAATCAATTTTCAAATAAGTGGAAAAAAGAATATGCTCAGTTGCTTCAGTCCAGGTGCATGTGGCCAACAGTTATAAAAGAGGTTAAGGTAAATTATATTGTCATTGTAAAAGAACAAAATTTGTGTCTTAAGTTATGCCAAGCCGAAATGGTCTTGTAAGAAAAGCTAAGATAAAATGGATGTTTCTGT
>NC_051391.1:22803274-22805774 GCF_015228065.2 Penaeus monodon | reverse complement strand
ATAATATGTAGAAGGTAGCGATGACCTTCTGATGGCGGTAGGGGACTGACTACGTCGACGTGGATGTGTGCAAAACGCCTCTGCGGCTGGTGAAAAGATCCGGGGCCTGTTTCGGTATGTCGCCTGGGTTTGACAGGCCGTGCAGGATCGAACCCAGTCCTTTGCGTGTCTGAAGATGGGCCACACGAATTTCTGCTTCAGGAGGCATGCTGGCGCTCGTCGAGAGGGATGGGACAGGCCGTGGATGAGGCTGAAAATGTGACGACGGAGGGAGGCTGGAATCCATGGGCGCAGTCGACCGATGCTGATGTCGCAGAGGATTGTGGTACCTGCTTCGTCCACAGGGATATCCACTTGAGGGAAGTGATGGATGTTCGGCAGGCTGACGTCTCGGGGTCCTGTTGCTGCTCTTTAGCGAGTTGGGTGTAGTCGAGCCCTAAATGAGCTGCGTCGATGGAAACTCTGGAGAGGGCGTCGGCTACAGGATTTTTCCTGCCCGGCAGACGTCGAATGGACGTTGAACTTGGCGATGGCGGAAGAGACTGACGGCGCTGGCGAGGGACATGCTTCGGCCCTTGTCTCGTAAAGTCTGTGACTAGAGGCATTGATCCATCGAATCGTGAAGGTGTTGGCCCTCAAGAAAATGGCGAAATGACGGACAGCTTTGCTTGCGATGAGCTTTCTCTATCGGAAGTTTGGTAGTTCTTTTTCGGGCCTTCAGTAGCTTGCGGCTGAGAAACCCAAGGGTGGGGGCAGTCCACCAGTACTGCGCAAGGACGGTTCTGATAGCAATGTTGCTGGCAATTGTGGTGAGGAGAAGGGGCTTCCCCGGGGTGGGAAAAACGAGGAGGGCCTGACGCAGCGAGAGCTTCCTAGGCCCCTTATGAAATGCATCTGCTTTGAGGTGGGCCCGCGTCCGGTCTTGATTTTCCCTGCAAGTGCAATCTCTACAGGGTTTCCCCATGATGGAATGTGATGCCAGGTAGGAAGCGATGAGAAGAAGTTTCACCCATTTCCCACGAACGCTTGGAGGGTCTTGACTGAGGATGGCGTGGGAAATTGCTTGACTGCCGCAACCTTGTCTGGGAGGGGGGAGACACCTGCAGGAGAGAGGCGTATCCCACTACCAGGCCACTCTGCTGCAGGCGGTCTAAAACTGTAGAAATGTGTCGCAGATGTTCCTGTTTGGAGGAGATGAGGATGTCATCGATGTAGCAGATGCAGAAGTGGTAATCACCCAAGTATGCCATCCATCATTCGGTGAAAGGTGGCTCCTGGCGTTTCTTTCTGAGACCAAAACAGCTGTAAGTTGAAAGTGAAAGTCCCAAAGAGCATGGTGACGGCGGTTTTGGGTATGTCTTCTGGGTGCATTGGGTCGGGCTTGGAAAAAATCTTGGTGACCAGATGGGAGGAAGTGCCATTGTGATGTTAGTAGCAAGCGCGTAGTTGGTCTGGTTCTGTAAGCATATGAGGCGTTTTGTATCACCACAGGGACGATTGGGAGCCGTCCTTTTTTACCCAACAATGTGCAGAGGAGAGAGATGCCCAAGGACTTTTGGGTTGGGCGCCCTTTTTGAGAAAGTTTCTAGGCGCTCCAGTTTCTGTAAAGTCTGCTTTCCGCGGCCCGAGTTTTTGTCGGGTGATACCGACGAAACTTGGAGAACACTGGAGGGCCTGATGTTCTTGATATGGTGTTAGATCCGTGCTTGGCTGGAGTCCTGAGGTTTGCTGGGGCAAAGTTCGGGTTTAAAATACGTGGGTAAAGAGTTTGCGGAGGTGTGAACAGTCATCTGTAGCATCAATCACCTAAAGAGCGAGGTTGTCCGGGGCAGCGGCGATGGGGGGGCGGTGAGGGACAGCTGTCGCGGGCGGCCGCCTTACCCGTTTTTTGTGTCCAGGGGACAATCTGGGTTTAACAGTTTACTTCGCGTCGTGGCCGAACCTTCCTGGCGTGAAAATAGCAGGGCCTCCGGAATTTTTTTCTTCTTTTAATTTGCTGTCGTGGTGGCCGCCGGGGTTGGGTTGGTGTCCGTACTGGGAATGCCGGCGGACGCGTGATGGAGTACGATTGACCACTGCAATGTCGTCCTCGATTGGCGGGCCGCTGTTGAGCCGGGGGGCACTGCATTGATGTGATGGGCTGCCGACGCATATGCATCATTTAGGTGGTCCGCCATCCCCTGAAGGTTGGCTTCATCCATCTCCTCTGCGTTGGGGATGACTGCAGGAACCAGGTGGGAGCGTCGATCGCTGAGAAGGTGGGGAGCTTGACTTGGGCTGGAGGGTTATTGGTTGACGTGTCGTCGGACGGCATGTTGAAGGGCGGGAGTGGCTGCAGGAGGGCGGATGCTGTTGTTCCAGGATCACCAATGTAGCCGTAGCTAACTGCAGAGTTTCCTCAGAGCTGAGAAGGATAAGTAAACAAGTGGTTACAAATCCACAAGTGTTTATTTTACAAAGGTTAGCCTTATTTATACAACAGGTGAGGAATCCAATCACG
>NC_051391.1:22797330-22803174 GCF_015228065.2 Penaeus monodon | reverse complement strand
AGCTCACCTTGTGACTCGGCAAATTCTGCAAGTAACTTCTCATATTGTGTAGCATTTCGCTTGGAACACGTTTAGAATGGGAGTGTTTTAATGATGTACTATTTTCTGAATTTACAGATTTTTATTTTTTTTAATTCATGCATTTAACTCTCCAATATTATGCATACAATTATGATACTCTTCTTTCTCATAATTGAACTCATGTAAAAATTCATCATTCAACTTGGAGCTACTTCCATTAACAAGTTAAGGGCATTTACAACATTTTAAAACTGTGATTCCTTTGCCTTTTATGAATTCTAAGTTGATCCAAACTTTAAAACTATCCTCATATCTGCGGATTAACATGATACATTCACACCTTTCTCGTTAAACTTCTTGACTCTTGAATGATCTTGCAAAATGTATGGGGATCCACACTGAGGTATTTTATTTTACTTAAAGGAGGGTAACTGAGTTTAACGCTATCAGGGATCCAAGAACCGGTGGGTTTCACTGGAAACGTTTGGCAGGATTTTTGTGGCATTTTATTGCATCTTGAATACGTCTTAGTTTCTTCTAATTACATGCAAATCATTATCATTGCTTTTATCCCATTCATCCATTTCTTCCTATTTGTTAACTAGTTATTTCAACTATACTAAAAATCAACACATTTTGAACTAATACATGCTTGAACATATAATCCTTATTTCACATAAAATGAATTGATAATTCTATTACATTATACTTCAATTTAGTGTTCATATGGCAATATATTTACTTATCCTAATATCAAAATATATATATAATATATGTTATATATTATATATATATATTAGTATATATATATATATATATATACACATACATATATCATCATCATTAACGGTAGGTTCATGTCTGAGCCGCCCGTGGCCCACAGCATGATACTTAATTGTAGTTTTCATGTTGTGATGCTCTTGGAGTGAATACGTTGGTAGGTCAGTTTTCCCTTTTCCCCGGAGAGTGCCGGTGTTACCTTTTAGGGATCATTTTCTCTATTTATCCGGGTTGGGACCAGCACTTGATTTGGGGTGGCTGGCCACCCATTGGCTAGGTAGGCAATCGAGGGGAAGTTCCTTGCCCAAGGGAAACAAAAGCGGCGGTCGGTGACTCGAACCCTCGAACTCAGATTGCCGTCGTGGGCAGTCTTGAGTCCGACGCCTAACCATTCGGCCACCGCGCCCCCCCATACATATATACATAATATATATTATATATATATAAATATTTTATATATATATATATATAAAATTATATATATATATATTTTACATATAACAATATATAATATATATATATATATAAAATATATTTTATTATATATATATATATATGTGTTATATGTATGTGTATATATATATTTTATATATATATATATATATATATATAATATATATATTATAATATATATATAATATATATATATATATATTATATGAAATGATATACATGTATATAACAAAAGGTGAGATAAAATGAAAAATAAAACATAAATGTAAACTAAAAAAACCCTTTTTTTTTGCGGGGTTTTAGGTTTTTTGGTCCGAACCTCCCCCCTCCCGGGGGGACGGGGGGCGCCCAAGTGCCCCGGGGGCCTCAAGGCTCACACCCCAAGAGGGGTATGTAAAATTTTCCGGCCTTTTAACCCTCGGTAAAATCGAGCCTTAAGCCGGGCGGTGAAACCCAAACCCCAGCCCCAACTGGCAAAAAAGTAGTTTCCGCGGTAATGGGTCCAAGCCAAGAACCGGGTCACTGACTAGGTAAGGTCGGCCCAGAAAGGGGTTTGGTTTTCCAAAGGATGTGTGTAAAAATTGGCAAAAAACTTTTTCATTTTTTTTTTCCCAGTAGCAATCAATACAAAAAAGTTTGTGTAGGGGTGAATATATATGTATATACTTTATATCTAAAATTTTATATAAATAAAATTTATAGATAGATAGTTTAGATGGGAATAGATAGATAGATAGATAGATAGATGGGGGGGAAGATATGTGTGTATATAAATTATATAATATATATATATAATATATATAATATATTTTATATATATATATTATTTCCCGGGACTTACCAGATAAGGTTTGGAAAAAACAATCCCGAATCTTTTACTTTTAAAGTAATTTGCAGTATAGGAAACACAACATGTAAAACAATAACATATATAAAAGATTATTAAAAATGCCCCCAAAACACACACACACACACATAAAAACACACAACCCCACAAACACACACACACCCCAAAACCCCCCCAACACACCACACCCACAAAAACACAAAACCACCACAAAAACATATATATTTTTAATATTATTATATATATAAAATTTTTATATATATAATATTATATATATTACAGTTAAAAAGGGTTTGTGAAAATTTTGGGTTTTAAAAGTCTAAAAAAAATATCCAAAGTTTCTTACAATGACAAAAAAAAGGAATTTTTCTAAAGGGGCAAATTAGTTTTAAAAATTTTTAAGCTTTAAAAACTAGGGAAAAACCTGATAAGGATAGCAAAAAATTTCCGGGGAGATTTTTAAAAGGAAAAAAGGAAAAAATGAAAATCAAGAGTTTTTAAATTTCAAAAAAAAAAAGGGTCAAAAGAATAAAAAGGGGAACCCCATGCCCAATGCTTGGCTGGATTTCAGTTAATTATAAGCGATTACACGAAAAGAATTTAATATAAAACGGTAAGTTTCCCCCTTAGGGTAGGGAGTTTTAAAAGAAGTTTGATGTTGAAAACGTTTTTTGAACTTTTCTATTGTATATTTGTCTTTAAAACTAAAACAATTGTTAGCTAATGGGCAAAAATTTTGGACCCCACCAACAAAAAAGAAAATTTCATTTTTTTAATAAAAAAAAAATTTTCCCGTATCCAAATTTTTTTCATAAAAAAAAAACCCCGGGTTTGGGGTATGAATTTGGATCTTTTAAAAATCTTAAAACTTTTTTAAAAACAGATGTAATTATTTCCAAAAATAAAAAAGGTTTGGGGAAAGGTTGTGTACTTATAAACAAAAATATTATAAATAAAGAAACAAATTCCCCCAAGTGTTAACAAAAACTTTAATCAAATTCGCATTAAAAAATGAAGGGGGGGAAAAACCCTTTTGGGGTTAAAAACTAAAAGAAAGAGGGAAAATTACATTTAACCCCCAAATTTTTCTATTTCACTTCTGGGCTCTAGGACCCCCGGGTTTATACGGTTACAAAAAAAGCTGTTAGATCTTCTTTCAGCCTTAGGAAAAATCAATTATAATGTGTAAAAAAAAATTCCCTTTTTTAAGGGAAAAAACCCTTTTAAAAAAATCAATTTCTTTTACAGAACATTTTTACCTTTTTTCAAAAAATTTAAATGAAATTTCCCCATTTTTAAGACCCGGGCCTGGCCCGATTTGATGTTTGGGGAAAAAGTTTCCCAATTTCCTCTTAAAAGAAACCATAAAAATTATCGTTTAAAGATTGTTTAATGTGGGCCGGGAAATATTAGGATTTTTAATTAAAAAAACCCGTACAAAAAAAAACCCCGTTAAAAATTTAGTTTTCTACAACACACCACACACACACACACACACACACACCCACACACACACCCCACAAACACACACACACACAAAACCACACACCACCCTATAAATAAAAACACATAGGAATATTAAAATATTATAATTATAATATATATATGAATAATATATTTTTTGGATATATATATGTAAATTTTATAATAAAATAAATATATATTAATATATATATAAATATAAAATTTTTAAAAATAATAATATGTATATACTGTTTATTACCGCACCTAAAAGGTCATTGGTTTTGACGAGCGGGGTGTTTTCAGCTTGGATTAAAACCCCAAAAAGTCCTTTTTTTTTTTGAAACCCCTTTTCCTTGCTGTTTTTTATGCTAATGAAAACCCAAATTATGAGACCCGGAGACAACCCCTATGGGAGGAAACCGCCCCTTTGTGAAAACTAAAATTTGGAAACATTTTAAACCTTTGATAAGCACCAGGTCTGCCTGTATGTAATTACTTAATGTTGAAAAAAATTTTGCAACACCAAAAAACACACATATATGTATAAAATTACAGTATTTTGTATATAATATAATTATTATATATATATAAAATATATATTATATATATATATAATTTTTATTATTATATACTGTTTTACAACACAAAACCCCACAATTTTATATAAAATATATATATATATATATTATATAAAATATTTTATATAATTATTATTTTATTAAAACACACGCGCGCGCGCATTTTATGTGAAGTGTGTGTACACACACATCCACAAAACAATTAATATAAATATATATATTAAAAATATATATATTATAATATATATGTTTTGGTTTTTGGGGTGGGGTGTGTGTGTGTGTGTGTGTGGTTTTGGTGTTGGTTGTGTGGTGTGTGTGTGTGTGGGGTTTTTGTTTTGTGGATTATAGTATATATAATTATTATGTATGTATCTATTATGTATATATATAATTTTATTTTATTACATATATAATATATATATATATTATAAATATATTATGGGTGTGTTTGGTTGTGTGTTTTGGGGTGGGTGTGTGTGTTGTGTGTGTGTTGTGTATTTTTGGGATATACATATATAATATATTATATATATATATATATATATATAATATATTATTTATATATATATATATAATATTTTATGCTGGTTTTAGGGATTTTTGGGGTGTGTGGTTTTGTGCATAAATTTAAAATTAATATATATGTTTTATATTATTTTAAAATATATTATATAATATAATATATATATATATTATACATATACGTATATAAAGCGAGAAAGGATGTGGGGCCCCTTTTGGAGGGCAAAGTTGGGGCGCTGGATGAGAATGAGAGGGGGCTGCCCGCCCGCCCCCCGGCAGGCGCCAACCCCCCCATGAGGCTTTTGGGGGGGAAAGCCCTAGGGAAACCCCCCAGACGGGGTGGGGGGGGTCCACAGTCGGCCGGGCCCCCCTTTTTTTGGGGGGAGCGCCGGCGGGAGGGTAGATGTTGGGATACACCCGGAGGGGACTGCCCCAGGCTTTAAAAACAAACAAACGTCCGGTCCTTGCGGCCAGGATGAGCGGTTACCTCTGCCGTCGAGGGGAAAAGGGGGGTTGGGGGTTGAGGTGTTTTGCCCCTCTCGGAGGGAGGGAAAAAAAGGCAGGGGCACAAACCTTATGGGGGGGTTTTCACCTAGCACTGGGGCGGGGGCCGGGGGCCCTGGTCATCCCTCCAGGGGGTAAGCATTTGCCATCTCCCGTCGACTTCAAAACCCCCGGTAGTTGAGGTAACAAATATTTATGAGCCTTATCATGGGATTGAGGGCTGAAGCATGCTTTTGGGCTTCATGTCTCCGTTGTTCCTATCCGAAATCCCTTTGGGGTCAATGGTGGCCGGGGCTTGATACATTTAGCAATGAGGCGGGAAAATTAGGACCCTTTGGGAGGCCCGTTAGGGGAACCTTTTTCAGATTTCCCGGGGTGAGGACAATGAAGTCACAAGAGCTTTATGTACCTTTGGGAGGGATAGTCCATATTTCTGGGTGTCAGACCCAAAAAGTCAGTAGGGCGGGAAATTTGGGTTTGGAACAGGAGCCATTTAATCGATCCTCAATGAAAAAGGGAAAACCCAACTACATGTCTTCAAAAACCCTTTATCGCCAATTTTGCTCTTGGAAAACCCAAAAGGGCACTATCTAGTGCCCCTTGGAGTTAGTCTTGATTTCCTTTTTTAAACCCGGGCTCTTTGCCGGGTCATTGGGCAGAGTTGGGCCCGGACCA
>NC_051391.1:22769383-22771928 GCF_015228065.2 Penaeus monodon | reverse complement strand
GGCGATCACCAACCACCCTTCCCCCGCCATACAAAAACCCCTTTTCCTTTTCAAGCAGGAGGAAAGGGACTCACCATCCAGTGTCTGCGGGGGGGACAACATCCATTGACGTGTGAAACCTGGCACCTCCGGAAAAATGCAGAGTTTCAAAGGTTTTTTGGCGACTGTACACGGGAAGGGGAGGCTGTGGTGCCACCTCGGGGACGAGCCCAGCACACAGGTTACAGGACCTCTAGATCCAAAATTTTTCCCACCCCTCCCTTGCTCTTGCGCATTACCCGGTTTTTTGCCACACCTTTCTTTTTTGCCAATTCAAATTTGTTTGAAATTAGCTTCGTGCCCTGTGCTATTCTTTACTTATGTTTTTTTTGGGCATTGGGTCTCGTTTTGACCTCTGGTAAACCCCGTTTTTGAGCTCTACTCGGACGTGGGAAACCCTTTTACCTCCCACAGGGGGGGTGGTCTGGGGGACCTTAGGTTCCTTTTTATTTGTTTGGAGTTGCCATTCTTTGCATGACTGTTTAAAATATTTCTTAAGGAAATAAATAGCGGGTAGGACCCATTTTTTGAACCCTTTCTGCCCCTTACCCCGGTCTGTAATATTACCACCCTAGCTGAACTTGACCGTCATATCCCCCCGCTTGGTATGACCATGGGCCATGTCATAAAATTGTCATATCTGGAAGCCCATCTCTTGTGAGGGGGCTCTCCAAAAGATCTTACAATCACTGAGGGGGCACACCACCTCCCTAAATCCAAAATCGCTTAAGGTGCAGTGGCCCAAAATCGAACATTGACCCACGTCGTGTGAGTCCATCAACCCAAGAAGTATCCGCTAAGAACGGGTCAGTCCTTGACGTTTAAAAGCCCCCAGTCACGAATCGTTAAGATTCTCTCCCCAAAGGAAACCCAAAAAATTCTTACATGGGGACATGTTTTAATACATCAGTCCCAACCTAAAAATTGAACCAAGTGCTTTATTCCCCCAATTGAACTATCCTAACTGTACCGGTCAACACAATAAACCACCACACACACACCACACACCCCAACAACAAAAACCACCACACACACACACAAAAACCACACGATATCTCGTTTGGGGTGGCGAAGGTCCTTCTTTCCCAAATGAAAGGAGAGATCAATGATGAAACTGCGAGGGGGCGCACATTTCATTTTCGGACCGGCCCCCAAAAGGAGGAAATACTCAAAACAAAAAGAAATTTGATTAGGAAAAAAAAAAATACGCCCCACCGCCCCCACACTACCTGCCAATACTACACCTCGAAAACCTGCCCCCACCTCTCCCCAATTCAACAACACCACACCAAACCCAACCCAAAATACAAGCATCTTACACTAGCTTCATTGCTGTAAAAACCCCAATGAAAAAATTCGCAACATTGTCCTTATCATGTTACAAAGAAACGGCTTCCCCCTTTGTTGTCTCAGGGGAAAAATCTTCGAAGACGAAATTTAACCCCCTGCGTATCCCACAAATCAAAACCACAGCAACGAGGAGAAAACACTAACCCAGGTGGATTTCTCACCAACAACGAAACCAAAAAGAAAGCACAAGCACTTAACACTATAAAAAAAAAAGCAAAAAAAAAAAAACACAAACGCAAAAAATGTCACCCCCAAACACCGGAAAAAAAAGACGAAAGGACCCCCCAGTCCCGCACCCTTCGTCATCGTAGGGAGACACCACCTTGACGACAGGTACGGCTCCGAGATCGACGTCAGGCCGTTCCCGAAGCCGGGGGAAAGTTTCCCTTTCCCCCCCTTGTAGGGACCGTTGCCATACTCCCTTCCAAGGGGCGCTTTGGGGGCAGCCGGATTTTGGGGAAATTGGGGCCGCCGATTCCCCCGGGCTCCGCCCTTGTCTTGCTCGCAGACTCTCTGCCTGACCTCGAGGAACCGTTTTTTTTCGAGGCTCATCACGGAAGGTAAACCTAGGGAAAATGGGTCTACCCTGAGTGGTTCTAACGATCGTAAGGGATTTTTTTCGGTCCTAAAATTTTTTTTACACTTTTTAGAACAAGAACCCGGATTGGTCCTAGAAATTTTATATCCCTCACCAATGGCTATAGAATTCGGCACTAGGGGTTTCACATCGAGGAACAGGGACGGATTGCAAATGGGGTCTTTATCCCATAAAAAACCCTCATCCCTCATGTGTTTCCACCTTTTTATTCACCACCCTGACTTTATGGCGTCCTTTTTTCACCTCCAGTCTCAAGGGCTAATTTGCCTCTTTCAGACTTCAATAAATTATTCAATTTTAAAAACCCTTCCAGTCTTCTTTGCCGGAGATATCAACGCTACCTACACGACACCACACCACAGAACTACCAATGCACACGGTAGGCAATTCCTTTCTATTTTTGAAACCAAGAGACTTTTTCACTTAATACACAAATGGAGGAAAGAGCCGCCCTGATCTCGTTTTCCGGGAATGGGCAGCATTTTGCCTACCACACACACCTACACCATGTCCGAACTTTGGTTCAGACCACATACCCATCATAATTAAAAATTCCAC
>NC_051391.1:22754383-22764383 GCF_015228065.2 Penaeus monodon | reverse complement strand
CACGTCTTTCACATCTTGTAAGCTTCCCCTAGCATACAGTGAAAGTCTCCACATACAGATTCATAAACCCATTTGGGAAAAACCCTTTACGATGTCATTTATAGAATGGCAAACGGGGTAAAACCTTAAGACCTCCTTGTGGACCCCTTCCAGCTGATCTTCCAGGTTGAAAAACTTTTTCCCCTACCCAAAACTCTAAATTTCCCTGTCACAAGGAACTTTGTAGAAGGTAGGAAGGATCTTAAACCAAATTTATACATTCAGAGTATCCCATGCTTCCAATAGTATCTAAGCCTTTTTAAAGGTCAAAGAAACGCTATCATCTGACGTCGCTGTGCAAAGGGAAATTCTGTATAGCATTTTCCCCTCCTCACAAGTGCATCTGGGGTCTCTTAATTTTCTAAAGCCATATTGATATGGGGTTA
This sequence comes from Penaeus monodon, assembly GCF_015228065.2. Classification (NCBI taxonomy): domain Eukaryota; kingdom Metazoa; phylum Arthropoda; class Malacostraca; order Decapoda; family Penaeidae; genus Penaeus; species Penaeus monodon. The sequence goes on along the minus strand of NC_051391.1, from coordinate 22,763,958 downwards.
ACACTTTTTCCCTTTTTCTGAGCCATTCACCTAATTTTACCTTTTCCCTCCCAGCTTGGAATGAGGGGTGGGGAAAATTGGGTCTGAAATTTCCGGGTGCGGAAGCATCTTTGCCAGTTTAAAACAAAAATGTTATAGCTTCTCTCCATGGGGTGGCACTGTCCCCTCCCTATAAATTTTATTAAATAGTTCTAACGGGAACTTCTGGGAGCTCTCGGGAAAGTGGTATCATTTGGTAGGGAAATTTGTCATTTCCGGGGCCAGTCTTACAGCAAGCTGCAAAGCAGAGCCTCCCCTTTTCCAAAAAAATGGCAATTTGTAGGGATTCTCTGCAGTCCTACTAAACGCACTGGGTGTTGTTCTGTTCGGGGCCCCGAAAGTGGAAAATCAATCATGTAATGCCCAAGGAGATTCTGCCAGGATTTAGCTAGCTCATTTGAAAAATCCTTTTTATCTTTTTGATTATCCATCTATCTTCAGAGCGGGTTTGACATAGATTATTTTTCCAGCGCTTACCACCTTGCCCCCCCATGCTGGGGGGCCCACGACGTCCGCCCCTCTTATACGCGTCTGGCCTTGGCTTGGTCTTCTTGTAATTGATAAAGGGTTTTCAATCGGGGGCGTCTTTTCACTGATTTAAATTTTTTTCTTGCTCTGACATTTTGTTGCATCTCAGACCCCAGGGTACTGGAATCGACGAAAATGGCCCTATTTTTGGGAAGGGGAGCCTCTGTAAAGGGTAAATTTCGTGATGTAAAAGTGTTTAACAGCACTTGATCCGGGAAAATCATTCACAGACCTTGCAATCTGCATTGATCTAAAAGTTCCCAGTCTGCATGTTCAAGTCGCCTCTCTGCACTCCATTTACGGAATATCTTAAACCTCCCCCAAAATTTTGGGGAAGGGTCCTGTAAGTTTTCCATGCCCCCCCAAAATGAATTAAAACTTGAATCAGGTGACCCTATTGATAGGCATATTGGAAAGTCCCATTTTTTAAAATTTGGGAAATGTGGGGAGTGTCACTGTTCAAAAAACTGCATCTATTTTAGAACCGGACTCCAAGCCCTTTCCCTCGGGGTTGCATAAAGTGTCCCCCCAGAGGTATGCCGACCTTTTAAAATCTCCCAAGAGTAAAAAGGGATATGGCACGCCCAAGAAATTTTTCCCAAAATCATTAATTTTTCAGTTTATGTGGGGGAAAGTAATGAAAGAAAACAGTTAAGGTGTGTCAACCCTTTTCTAAAGCTTCCCCTGCATGTTCCCTGCGGGGAGGGCCCTAAAAGGGAATATCTTGACGTACTATTACTGCTACTCCCCCCCTGAGGTCCATTGTCAAGGTTCCTAAGGGGCTTAAACTTAAATCCTCTCAGGAAAAGGGGACGTTTTTCCCGGGTCTAATCTTTTGTAGGCATCACAAACTGGTTATATGAAGCTATCAGATTTTGCAGTTCTTCCCTTTTTGCATTTTCCCCTTGACAGTTCCATTGGTTTGGGGGTATCCATTCTTTATTTTTTTCTTCATAAGGTTTTTGGCGCCCCTTGGTCAAGGTTTGCCTCACACCCCTTTGGGGCTGTCCCTTTCCAGATCCGGGGATCCCTTTTTTAAGGGGTTGTTTACCTGTGGAATAGTTTCCCCAGGTTTCCCTTGGACAGGTTCAGGTTTCTTTGCCTAGGAAAAAGGACGCCCTGACCCTTTGCTTCAGGGCATTCTTCTAGCAGAAAGAGGCCCCTGTGGATGTGGTGGCAGCTTGAGTTTTTTGGACAGGTTCAGGATTTCTTTGCCTGGGCAAAGGGGCGTCCCTGAGCCTTTCTTCAGGGGCTTCTGCCTAGCGCAGGCCCTGTGGAGTTTGGAGCGGGAGCTGTCACCGTTTACCCTCGGGACCCTTAAAATGGGGCCCCAAAAGCCCTTTACTTTGGGGGGAAGGCTTTTAAATAGCCCCCTCACCCCTACCCCCGTTTCTGGTGGAACAACTCCCCAGAGGCGTGTCAGCAATTTGGACTGAGGTTTAGAGGAAGGGCGAGTGTTTTTTGTAAAAAGCATTGGGGGGCAAGGTTTGTGGGAAGGGGGAGGGGCTAGATCCGAAGCAAAGGGACTTACCTGGCTATGCAAAAGCGCACAGGCCCTCCGCTTTCCCCTCTGAAAACTAACTTTCCCTTGCCCCTTATTACCAATACTTCCTTTTAAAATTTGTCCCTTTTACATTGCTTTAAAAGAACTTCAGGGCTTTTTTGCATGATAAACAGCATTTGGCCCGGGACATTGTCACTCCTTGATGCCTTTGTCCCACATTTTACCATACTCTTGGGTTTGTCCTTTTCTTTAAAACGCAAGAGTTGGCTCCATGCCCATAACCTTGGCTGAAGCCCCGATGGGGTTTGGGGCCTAGGGCTTTACCTTAGGTGGTACCATGCAAAACTTAACCGTTCGGGAAGGGGACAAATTTTTTAAAAACGTGACTAAGGGTTTTTAAAAGTTAGAAGAAGAGCGGTGTCGGCTTTTCCCAAAACCCATAAATTTTCTTCCAAAAACGTTTTACTGCCACTACTTTAAAATTCTCTATTCCTCAAACAGTTTCCCCTCAGAATACCTCATCAGGTCTGGGGAAAAGAAAATTCCCTTACATGATTAAGGGTTTTTTTGAGGAAACTAAAACTTGAGCCCCAGGAATGTCGCATATCGAACGCAGACGGTCCTCTCTCTGGTGTGAAAACCTCATCTATCGGCACCCTCTCGCTGGGGGGTATGCGAGGTCACTTGAATCTTCAACTATTTTCCAATGTACTTCAAAATATCAAGTCCATGTTGATCAACCTGAAGGGTCTTCACTACTGGTACTTACTAAAAAAATGCTTTCATTTTACCAGGAAGTTTCCTTAGTGGTTGAGGAGGTTTCCCCCCCTTCTTACCGGGTTTGGGACCCGGGGAACCATTACTTTCCCCATTTCCCCTTTTGGAATTTTGGAAAAGTTCCGAGTGACAAATGTATGTTCCAAAGGGAAATGGCGGGGGATTCCATAGGTCGTCAGGGAAAGAGCTATATCTTTGTAAATTTGAGTACTCATAAAAATTGAATTCTTCATTTCCTCACCCCCCTCCCACCAGGGTCCAAAAAGGGGGAAGAAATATTTGGGGGCTAACAACCCCCCAACAGCCCAGGGGTAATGAGGAAATATACTGATGGCAGTCCGGGCCCTTTTTCACTACCAACTGAATAGGGCCTGCTTGACCCTAGCCATTTTTGACCACCGTTGCCCGGGGCTTGATAAAGCCACCCTCAACCAAAAAAAGGCCCAAAAGGGGTGTTTGCTACTGCAGGCGCAGCGTGCGCATCATAAACCCTCCAGGTCCTGTCCCCGGGTAATACGGGATGCCATGCATGGCAACACGTGGGAAGTTCTCCCTGGCCCCCAAAGGGAAATGAACGGGGGTGGGTGCCCCACCCCTCTCTTGGGCCCTTGGTGCCCCAAAAACCCTTTTGTCTCACCTTCACAGTGACCCCTCCAGTATGGGTAGCCCTCTGGTCCGGCTCACCAATCATTGGACCTAAAGCCCCCCCCCGCGGCAAGGCGTTTCCCTTTAGGGGGCCTCCCCCCGGGGCACCTTAGTTTTTCCCTAAAGGGTGATCAAACTTGGCTGGTCATCGGGTTCTTGTGCCATTGTCCTGGGCATCTTCGGGCTGCTCGCCCCTATTGTCCTCTTTTTCCCTTCCTCGGTGTAATCTGTTTTCCCTTTGATGTCCCACTCCTCAAAAATCTCCACAGGTCCTCCTTGAATTTGGATTTGTCTGACTTCCCTCGTGTCCTCGCCCAGGCCTAATGGGGCGGCGCCCCGTCCACCGTCCTCAAAAATCCGTCCGGGTCCTTTTTGGGCGGCATGCTCGTTTTACGCCCTCGTTTTTCATCTGGATCTAGGGGTCCAGCGGGGCATCTCGGCGGATGATACCGCGCTGCGAGCCCTAGTTGACGGGACCCTCGGCGTCCGCCAGTTTCCCCCCTCCACAGCACCTGGGGCACGGGTCCCTTTTCCGGGCCCTTTCGCTGAATCTAGGGGCGCCCCCGGAGGCAACGCCCCCCAACTCAGGGGATATTTAAACACCTGCTCTGATGAACCCTGGTCCGCGGGCCTAGCAATTTTCCCAATGATGTCCTTCCCCAGAGCCCCCTAAGGTACCGGTTCTGCACGAATCCCCCTTTGGGTGCCGTGTCGGTTATCGTCGGTCCGACTCTATATTAGCGGGGAAACCCGATCTACACATAAGGGCCAGATGGTAAAAGAAAAAGAAAAGCAACAGAGAAGAGGGGATGGTAAGTACCACTAGCCGGTTATTTATTTAAATTCGCAGTTTTTAATGTTGGTGTTTAAGTTAATTTCGTTTTTTTTTTTTGTCTTGTGTTTTATTTTTCACAAAGATGAAGAGAAATAAGGGGGATGTCGTAGCGACCGAAATCATAAACGCGTTAAATTCGTTGCAATAAAAAACAAAAATCTTTAAAATGAGAAATTGTTTAAATTATTTAACAAACAACAATTCATGTTTGTTGACCACAGACCGCGATCACGTAATATGTCTGAGGTCAGGAGAAAAATGGGGAAACGGCCGAGTGCTGTCACTTAGCCTTTTACCCCAAAAAAACCCAAAGGGCTTAACACATTTAGGGGAAAAGGAAGGGAAAAGAAATAAGAAAAGGGCCCAAAACATGTACTCACATGATTTTGTAATCGTCATCTTATTTGTAGCGGTCGAGTGGTTTTTCTTCGGAGGTTTTGCGTTCGTGCTGCGAGCCGAAAGGAGCCGACCACCCTCCCCACCATTTTTAAGGTCTGAACTCTAGTACAATGGTGAACAGTAATGGTAGTCAATGTACGTAGGACTCACAACTCATGTAAAGGGGTGAACACACGCTACGACCTGTCTGTGGGTAAAGCGGTGAGCGCGGGTTCGGGGCGAGGTCAGATATAATTGTCATCTACGCCTCGCATTTGGGTGTTTCAAAATTAGATTTGGGAGCCACGGGAAAAACACCACGTGGTCATTGGTAACAAAAATAACTTATGTTTTTGCCTACACCAACACGCACAAACAACACACACCACACACACACACACACACACACACACACACAGATATAATAAGATAAGATAGATAGATAGATAGATAGATAGATAAATATATTTATAATAAATTACATTACTAAAATTTTAATATATATATAAATATTTTGATAATATATAATATATTATATATATATATTATATATATATATTGTAGTATTATTGATATATGTATTTACAAATACCACACACACACATAATATTAAAATATATATATATATATATATATATATATATATATATATATATATTTTTAATATCTTTTCCTTATCTATCTACCTATCTTCTATCTATCTATCTATCATCTAATTAATACATAATATATATTATATTATGTTTAATAGATAGAAAATGATGTAGATAGGTAGATAGAAAAGGGAAAAATAATATTCATATATATATAATATAATATTATATATATAATATATATATATTATATATATTTATTTTTTATACAAAAATAATACATGTTTTATTGCATAATATACATATATATAAATATATAAATTATATATATATATATATAAATATTATATATATATATATATTTATAAAATTAGTGTTGTGTGTGTGTATATGTATATAAATATATCGATATATATACATACATATATATTATATAATTAATATATAATTATATAATATATATATATAATATATATATATATTTATATATAATATTATAATATATAAGATTATATATATAACATATATATTATATATATTATTATATTATTATATGTATTATATATACATATATCTATTCTATCTACTATCTATCTACTATCTATTACATATCTATATCTTGTGTGTGTGTTGTGTGTGTGTGTTGTGTGTGTGTGTGTGTGTGTGTGCGTGTGGTGTTTGGGCATATACATAAGTCTATTTCAGTTACCAATAACCAGGGGCTGTTTACCACGTGCTCAAGTCAAATTTTAATCCCAACTGGGGCGGGGGCGTAATGACAATTATATCTGACCTCGCCCCGAACCCGCGCTCACCGCTTTACCCAAACGGTCGTAGCTGTGTTCACCCTTACATAGTTGTGAGTCCTACTACATTGACTCCATTCTGTTTCCCCTTTTACTAGAGTTCTGAACTCTTACGACTGTGGGGGGTGGTCGCTGCGTCCCTTTTGGCTCGCAGCACAAAAGCAAAAAACCCCCGAAGAAAAACCACTCGACCGCTACAAATAAGATGACGATTACAAAATCATGTGAGTACATGTTTTGGGCCCTTTTCTTATTTCTTTTCCCTTCCTTTTCCCATAAATGTGTTAAGCCGTTGGTTTTGTTGGGTAAAAGTGCTAAGTGACAGCACTCATGGCACTTCTCACATTTTTCTCCTGACCTAATCATATTTCCTGGATCGCGGGCTGTGGTCAAAAAACTGAATATCGTTCGTTAGTTAAGTACTTAATCAATTTCTCTCATTATTAAAGATTTATGTTGTTTTATCTGCAACGAATTTAACGCGTTCATGATTTAGCGGTTCGCTACTGACATCTCCCTCTCCTATTTTCTCTTCATCTTTGTGAAAATAAAACACAAGACAAAAAAAAAAAACGAAATTAACTTAAACACCAACATTAAAAAACTGCGAATTTAAATAAATAACCGGCTAGTGGATTACCATCCCCCCTTCTCTGTTGCTTTTTTTTCTTTTACCATCTGGCCCCTTTGGTTGACTGGTTCCCTGACTATATATAGCAGTCGGACCGACGATAACCGACACGGCACCGAAGGAGGATTCTGCTGCAGAACCGGTCACCTTAGGGTGCTCTGGGAAGGACATCATTGGAAGATCGTGCTAGGCCTGCGGACCAGGATGTTCATCAGAGCAGGGGTTTAAATCATCCCATGATGGTGGGATGGGGGGTTCCTCCGGACCCCTAGTTCACAAGGACCAGAACAGCCCAGTCGCCCCAGGATGCTGTGGGGGGCGACACCTGGGGGAGCCCGCAGATCCCGTCAACTCAGGGCTCGCACCGGTATCATCCGCCCGAATGCCGGGCCCCCGCCCGACGCCCCAATCCCCATGAAGATTTAAGGACGTGAAGACGAGCTCCCCCAAGAGGGCCTGGACGAGATCTGTGAGGATTGGCGAGGCGCCGCCGAGTTTGCCCGACGAGGGCTACGAGAATCAGAAAATCCAAAATTTAAGGAGGGCCTGTGGGGGAATTTTTGGACGTGTGGCACAAGGACAAACAGATTTTCACCGAGACCAGAAGAAGAGAAATAGGGGCGAGCCCACGAAGATGCACCAGGACAATGCGCACAAGAACCAGATGACCAGCCAAGTTTGATCACCCTTTGAGGGAAATCTAAGGTGCCTCGGGGGCGAGGGCCCCCCTAACGGAAGCCGCTTTCCCCGGTGGGGGGTTGAGGTCCCAAAGACTGGGGAGCCGGACCAGAGGCTCCCATACTGGAGGGGTACCTGTGAAGGATAGACAAAATGGCTTCCCGGTCACCGGCCTAAGAGAGGGGGTGGTGCACCCCCCCCTGGTTCATTCCCCTTGGCCCCGGGGAACTCCCACGTGGTTTTCCTGCATGGCTCCTATTACCCGGGGGACGGGTCCTGGGTTGAGTGTGCTGCACGCTGCGCCTGCACTAGCAAAACACCTCTTTTTCCCTTTTTTCTGGTTGACGGGTGCTTGATCAAGGCCGGGCAATCGGCTGGTCAAATATGGTAGGGGCACAGCCCTTTTCAGTTGGATGCATAGGTCCCGCGACTGCCATCAGTATATTTCCTCATTCCCCTTGGCTGTTGGGAGTTTTAGCCCCAACTATTGCTTCCCCTTTTGACTCCTGGTGGGGAGGGGTGAGGAAATGAAAAATTCCAAATTTTTATGATATACAAAATTTTAAAAAAAATAGCTCTTTCCCCGACCTAGGAATCCCCCCACCATTCCCTCTGGAACTCACTGTTGCACTCTGGAACTTTTTCCCCTTCCAAAGGGCAAAAATGGGAACGTAATGGTTCCCCGGGCTCCCAAAACCCGGTAAAAAGGGGAAAAAATCCCCCTCAAACCCCTAAGGAAATCTTACTGGTAAAAATGAAAGCATTTTATATGTAAGTCCTAGTATGAACCCCTTCATGGTGTATAATCATGGATCTTGATATTTTTGAAGTACATTGGGGAAAAAAGTTAAGTATATCACTGACCCCGCATCACCCCCCAGCGAGATGGTGCCGAAGATGAGGTTTCATCACCAGTGGAGTACCGCTGGTGCGATATGCACATTCCTGGGCTCAATTTATGTTCTCCTCCAAACCCTTAACAGTGTAAGGGGAAATTTTCTTTTCCCGAGACCTGATGGTATTCGGAGAAACTGTTTTGAGAACTAGAGAAATTTTAAAGTGTGCCCCGGGGGAAACGCCCCCCCCCCCAAAACCACCACACCATACCCTTAGAAGAAAATTGTGGTTGGAACCAAGCCCAAACCCACTCTTCCCTAATTTTTTCATAGTCCCCGTTTTGAAAAACAACCAAATTGGTAAAATGTGGGAACCTCAAGGAAGCAATTCCCCCCTATCGTTTTCCTGCAAGAAGCCCTGAGCTTTTTCGAAAGAAAAGGACAAATTTTTAAAAGGGAGGGAAAACAAAGGAAAAGTTTTTAGAGGAAACGGAGGCCTTGGGTGTTTCATCCGAAACCCTTTTTTGGGAACCCCTTCCCTTCCCCCAAGCCCCCTGTTTTTAAAAAACAATTTAAAAGAAATTGTAATGGGCCCCTTGGGGAGTTGTTCCAAGAAAAAGGGAGGTGGGCTTTTGGGCCCCCCCCCAAATAAGTCTTTGGGCCTCATTTAAGCCCCCTCCTACACCCCTCCCCCTCCAATCTCTTACAAACCCCCAAAACTCGCCCCCTTTTCCTTCTAACCGTCCAAAAATCCCCGACACTGGGGGTCTGTTGAAAAATGCCCAGAAAGGTAGGTGGGGCCTTTGCCAGGAAAAAAATCCCCCTTTCCCAAGGGAAAGGGCTTTGGAAAAAAACCCTTTAAAAAAGGCTCCCCGACCTAAAAGGGACCCCAAAATGGGGCCCAACTCCCCAGGGGCCCCACCTTTAGAAAAATTAAAAAACTGGCCCCTCCAAGGGCAAGAAAACTGAAAATGGGAAAAGACTCGAAACTTCAAAATCCGTTTTTTTGCTCAAAAGAATGCCCTGGAAATCGTCCCCCTTTTCCTGGAAGGGAAATTTGCCCTTAGGAAACCTTTGGGAAAAAGCCCGGAAACAAATTAAAAAGTACCCCCCATACCTGGAAAGCAGGTAAGGTTTAAAACTTGAAACCCACAGGTTTCTTCCAACCCCTAAAAAAAAGAAAATATTTAAAATACTTTGGATTTCCCCCATTTTTATTTTGGGCTGGGCCCCAAGGGGGAAATTTATGCAAATGGGAAGGGCTGAGTCCCGTTCTTAAATAATCAGTTTTTGAAAAGCCTCCCCCCAAAATTAAACGGGGAATT
>NC_051391.1:22740481-22745481 GCF_015228065.2 Penaeus monodon | reverse complement strand
CAGAGTTTAAGTACATGAGGGAGCTCGGAATCATATACCCTTCCAGCAGCCAGTGGGCATCCCCCCCTGCACCTCGTACGGAAGAAAGATGCTGATTGGTGCCCTGATGGTGATTATCGCCATCTCAGCACAGCTACTGTGATGGATTGCTACCCACTCCTGCTCCTCCACTCCTTCACATGCGAACTCTCAGAGTGCACAATTTTCTCCAAAACTGACCTCATCAGAGCATACCACCAGATCCCCATTGCCGAGGAGGACAGCCTAAAGACAGCTGTAACCACTTCCTTTGGCCTATACAAATTTCTACAAATGCTGTTTGGCCTCCGCAACGCTGCCCAAACCTACCAACATTTCATGGATGATGTTACTCGTAGACTACAGGGTGTTTTTGTCTACATCGATGACATACTCATCTGTAGCAGCAGTTGTGAGGAACACAAAAAGCACCTCTACGCCCTCTTCGACCACCTGCAGAGAGCCGGAGCCTTTATCAACCCTGGTAAGAGTCTGTTTGGAGTCACCTCTCTTACCTTCCTAGGTCACACAATTACCGCAGATGGCATCACCCCACCTCAGGAAAAGGTCAGCAACATCAGGCAGTTCCTTAGATCAACAACCAAGAGACAGCTTCAGAAGTACCTCGGTATGATAAATTTCTTTAGGAGGTTCATTCCCAGGTGTGCATCTCTACTGCCTCCCCTACAAAACCTCCTCATCCAATCCAGGTCAGGACGCGGTAGAGACATTATCTGGATCCCTTAGGTGACCAAAGCTTTCGAAATCAGCAAAGATGCCTTTGCTTCGGTGCCCCTCCTAAACCACCTGCAAAAGGGGGCAAGACTCACCTCGGACACTGCCATGGGAGCCGTTCTGCAGCAAGATCCAGGTAATAGTTGGCAGCCCCTGGCTTTCTTTTCACAGGCTCTCAGCTCTCAGCAAAATCGATACAGCGCCTTTGGCAAGGGACTACTTGCAGTGTACACTGCCATCAAGTACTTAGAGACATATGTTGAGGGGAAAGACTTCCACATCTTGACAGATCACAACCTTTGTCCTACACAACAGTAGCCGCTGTCAGTCCCCACGTGAAGAAAGACACCTGGATTTTGTGACCCAGTTCACCAACAATATATGGCACATCCGAGGCACCAACAACCAGGCCGTGGACGCCCTATCCAGAATATCGATAGCCATGATAAGTGCCATTAACAACTCCATTGACTACCATCTAGTTTGCAGGGAACAGCAACAGAACACTTCCCTCCCCAGGCTAATTGACAGGACACCATCCTCTGTGACACCTCGCTTGGCCGACCTCATTCTTACATCCCACCATCACTCCGCTGACAGTTTTTCGAGGTTTACCGTGCTCATCGGAAAATTCACGCAACCCAGGATCTCATCCGCAGCAAAGTCGTGTGGCCTGGCATCAATAGAGACGTCCGGGAGTGGAGCCGCACCTGCATCGAGTGCAGCGCAGTAAGGTTCACCAGCACACTAAGTCTCCCCCGCAGGTATTCCTGGTACGAGATGGCCGCTTCGAACATATACACTTCGATGTGGTCGGTCCTCTCCCAGCTGACCAGGGTTATAGCCATGTCCTGACGATGATTGACTGGTTTACTAGGTGGCCTAAGGCCTGGATATCCAGGATATCCCTGCTGCCACCATTGCCAAGACCTTCATCAGCACCTGGATCTCTTGCTGTGGTAATCCTGCGACGGTCACGACCGATCGTGGTTCTCAGTTTGAGTCCGAGCTCTGGAGGCAGCTGCTGATACTTCTCGGCTTGAAGTGCATCTGGACCACGGCATACCATCCCAGTGCCAACAGCACGGTAGAGTGCCTACACCACCAATTGAAGGAGGCCCTCACAGCTTCATCCTCTACTTGTCACTGGGTGGATCAGTTGCCATAAGCACTCCTACACATATGGACCTCTTTTAAGCAGGATCTTCAGTGCACCGCAGCCGATAATGGTTTACGGAACCACCATAGCCCTCCCTGCAGACTTCATAGTTAGCTTCGGAGATGAGGACCCGGGAGCTTTCAGAAAACAGCTTCACGTCCGCATGGCCTGCATCCACTCCTGTCCCATTCGACCTTCATAGCATTTATTTACCATGCAACTTTCAAGACTGCTCACACATCTTTGTCAGGCGACTCACCAAGCCACCCTTCTGCCAGCCATACAAGGAACCCTTTCCTGTTGTCAAGCAGGACGGTAAGGACGTCACCATCCAGTGTCTGCGGGGGGAGGACAACATCAGCATTGACTGTGTGAAACCTGGGCACCTCCAGGAACAATGCAGAGTTTCGAAGGTTTGTTTGGCGACTGCTACACTGGAAGGGGAGTGCTGTGGTGACCACCTCGCGACGAGCTCCAGCACACAGGGCTTACAGGACCTCTAGATCCCAAAATTTTTCCACAGCCAGCTCGACCTTGGCTCTTGCGCATTACCCTGGCTGTTTTGCGCACACCTTTCTTTGTTGCCACGATTCTAATTGCTTGCAATTAGCTTCGTGCCCTGTAGCTATTCTTTACTATATGTATTTTTTGGGCATTAGGATAACTCGCTTTGCATCCTCTGGTGAACCCCGTCTTTGAGCTCGTACTCGGACGTGGGCAGACCTTTACCTCCCACAGGGGAGGGTGTGTCTGGGGGACCTTAGCGTTCCTGCCTTATATTGCTTGCGAGTTGCCATTCTATTGCATGACTGCTACTAGAATACTTCTTATAGGAAATGAATAGGCAGGTAGGAGCCCACCTTTTTGACGCCTTCTGCCACCTTACCCCGGTCTGTATATATTACCACCTGCTAGACTGAACCTTGAGCCGTCATATCACCCACGCTATGGTATGACCATGGGCCATGTCATAAAATTGTCATATGCTGGAGAGCCCATCTCTTGTGAGGTGGCTCTCCAAAAGATCTTCACAATCACTGAGGAGGCAGTCACACACCTCCTCAAGATCCACAATCGCTTCAAGGTGACAGTGGCCAAATCTGAACAATTGACCCACGATCGTGTGAGTCCATCAGCCAAGAAGTATCCGCTAAGAACGGTGTCACTGTCCTTGACGTTTACAAGCCACCCGAGTCACGAATCGTTAAGATTCTCTGCCCCAAAGGAAACCCAGAAACTTCTTACATGTGGGATCATGATGTTAATACATCAGTCCCAACCTACAATATTGAACCAGAGTGCTTTATTCACATTGAACTATGCCTTAACTGTTACCGGTACGAACACAATAAACACACACACACACACACACACACACACACACACACACACACACACACACACACACACACACACACACACACACACACACACACACACACAGATGATCTCGCTGTGGTGGCGAAGGTCACTTCTTTGCCAAATGCAAGGAGAGCATCAAATGATGCAACTGCGAGGGGTCGCACATTGCAGTTATCGGATCCTGCCCCAAATGGAAGGAAATACTCAAAGCAAAAAGAAATTAGATTAGGAAAAACAAAAATACGCCACACCAGCCACCACACTACCTGCCAATACTAGCACCTCCAGAACAACTCTGCCTCCACCTCTCCAATTCAACAACACATTCACACCAAACACAAACCCAAAAATACAAGCCATCTTACACGTAGCTCTCATTGCTGCTAAACACAATGCAAAGAAATTCGCAAACATTGTCCTTATCATGTTACAAAGAAACGGCTTCCCCAGCATTGTTGTCTCAGAGGAGATCTTCGAAGACGACAATTTATACATCCCTGCGTATGCCACAACATCACAAACCACAGCAACTGAGGAGACAAACACTAACCCAGGTGCTGATTTCTCAGCACAACAACGAAATCCAAAAGAAACTGCACAAGCACTTAACACTATAAAAAAATAAAGCAAAAAAACAAAGAACACAAACGCAAACAGATGTCACCACCAAACAAGCACGGCAAAAAAGACGAAAAGGATCCCCCAGTCCCGCAGCCTCATCGTCATCGTATGGATGACACCATCCTTGACGACGAGAGTAGCGGCTCCGAGATCGACGTCGAGGCCGTTCCCGAAGCCGAGGAAGAGCTCCCTCTCCCCTTGTAGGGAGCCGTTGCCATACTCCCTTCCAAGGGGCGCTTGGGACAGCGCGGAAGTTTTGGGAATTGGTCCGCCGATTCCCAGGACTTCCGCCCTGTGTCTTGCTCGCATGACTCTCTGCCTGACCTCGAGGAACCGTTGATCGAGGCTCGATCACGGAAGGTAAACCTAGGTAAAATGGGTCTACCCTGAGTGGTATGCTAACGATCGTAAGGTAATTTTTTTCGGTCCGTAATATCTTTTTACGACTTTCTAGAACAAGAACGTCCGGATGTGGTCCTACTGAATTCTATATCCATCACCAATGGCTATAGAATTCGGCACTATGGTTACACATCGAGGCAATCAGGGGACGGATTGCAAATGGGGTCTTGTATCCTCATAAAATCCCTCATCCCTCATGTGTTTCTCACCCTTTCATTCAGCCACCCTGACTTCATGGCAGTCAGTTATTCACCTCACAGTCTCAAGGACTAATTTGCCTCTTGCAGACTTCAATAAATTATTCAATTATACAAACCTTCCAGTCTTCTTTGCCGGAGATATCAACGCTACCTACACGACACCACACCACAGAACTACCAATGCACACGGTAGGCAATTCCTTTCTATTTTTGAAACCAAGAGACTTTTTCACTTAATACACAAATGGAGGAAAGAGCCGCCCTGATCTCGTTTTCGGGAATAGGGCAGCACTTGCCTACCACACACACCTACAACCATGTCCGAACGTTGGTTCAGACCACATACCCATCATAATTAAAATTTCCACATCACCAATACTTAACAAGAAAGGCAATATTTCCGGTATAAACAAGCAGACTGGGAGTCGTTTAAATCCAAATCAAATGATCAAAACCTTGAATTTAATCATGATGGGCTTGATTCCCAAACAATAGATGGGCAT
>NC_051391.1:22718632-22721132 GCF_015228065.2 Penaeus monodon | reverse complement strand
TTGCTCAGCTAGCAGTGGTGGTGTCTATGATGGTGAACGAGGCCAGGATGGTCTCGGTGCGTTTGCAAATCTGTGATGAGTTGGTGATGATGGCGCACCAGAATGATGCTCGCTTAGTGTAATATATTCCTGTTTTGGCGGGGTCGCCCAGCGCGAGAAGGACGGGAAACAAGCGGTGATAAGCGCCGGTGCGTGAAGCAACTCGAGTTCGCAGACGGAAAACTGCAGCCACGACGCTCCCATAGATCAGCGCCTTTAATATACGTCATGCTCTTAATGCGCGACTCTCGTCTACTTCAAAGACAGGAAAAGATATATTTGAACGTCTTCACATGAAAGGTCAGATGCCACCGTGCATGTGAATCTACTTTTGTTTCTCGGAAAATCTAAAAGTTTTGGACAAGGGAAACGCGTCTGCGTTAAATTGTTGACCATCTTAAATTGCCGGAGCCACAAAATCACGACAGCAATATCGTAAAGTGCAAAATGACAAAACGTAAGAATAATGAGCAAGTTTACGCCAACGGAGATGTAAGGTTTGCTACTACGGGGAATTTATATATTTGCCAGAGAAAGGGTTCGGCTGCGCTATTCCGACTGGTCTACGTACAAGCCGTGCTTCTTAGATGTTCTTTTTCTTATTAAAAAAAGACGGACGGTAATCATTTCAATACTTTTGTTTAGCAGTATGATGCAAAAGAGCAGTTTCTGAGCTAATCTAAATTGCGCTGCACATGGTATATGGCACTTAATACAGCGTCTGGTGTGTCTTGACTCGTTATTAGGGTTGTTTATGCGTCAACTTCGCTGAAACAAAATTATTATTCTTTTCACCACCGAGATTAGATTTTTTGGGGAAATATATTAACCCTAATGTATAGCCTCAGGTTAAATGTTTAGAAAAAAGTAATAAAATTCCATCAGCGTCACTGAAGCGCATTCTTCTTTTTTGTTTTGTTTTGTTTCCACGACGCAGTTGCATTTGATTTCTGTGTATTTGTTTACGTTTGTCCGCGAGTGCTATTGTTCCCTGAGCGGCGCTATGCGGGTCGCCTTTGGTGGCGTCCGTTCGCGGAGGCGGAGCGTCTAGTCATTTAAGGCTGTGTGGCTGGCCGAGTCAATCGGCGTGTGTCCCTGCGCTGTAGGTAAGCATAATACATACATACATACAGAGATGCATACATACATACATACATGCATACATACATGCATACATACATACATACATACAATATATATATATATATAATATAATAATATATATATATAATAATATAAATATATAGATGTATGTCTATGTGTGTGTGTGTGTGCATACATACATGCATACATACATACATACATAATAATACAATACATACATACTAATATACATACATACTAACATACATACATACATAATACATACATACATATACATACATACAACATACATATACATACTACACATACATACATACATACATACATACATACGTACATATATATATACATACATACATACATCATTAATACAAATATTATATATATATATATATATATATATAATATATATATATATATATATATATGTATATTGCACATATAAATATATAGATGTATGTTTGTGTGTGTGTGTGTGTGTGTGTGTTGTGTGTGTGTGGTGTGTGTGTGTGTGTGGTGTTCGTGTGTGTGTATGTGAGTGAGTGTGTATATGTGTGTGTGTGTGTGTGTGTGTGTGTTGTGTGTGTGTGTGTGTGTGTGTGTGTGTGTGTGTGTGTGTGTGTGTGTGTGTGTGTGGTGTGTGTGTGTGTTGTGGTGTGTGTGTTGTGTGTGTAGTGGTAGTGGTGTGTGTGTGTGTGTGTGTGTCTGTGTGCATTTGTATGTATGTATCAGCATATGTATGTATGTATGTATGTGTGTAAATGTACGTATTTATTTATGTAATGTATGTAGGTACGTATACACACACACACACACATACACACACACACATATAGATAGATAGATAGTATAGATAGATAGATAGATAGATGATAGATAGATAGACAGATAGATAGATAGGTAGATAGATAGATAGATAGGTGTATCTACATATGTATATATACATACACAAATATATATATATATATATATATATATATATATATATATATATATATATATATATGTGTGTGTGTGTGTGTGTGTGTGTGTGTGTGGTGTGTGTGTGTGTGTGTGTGTTGTGTGTGTGTGTGTGTGTGGTGTGTGTGTGTGTGTGTATGTTGTGTGTGTGGTGTGCGTCTGTGTATGTGTGTGTGTGGTATGTGTGGTGTGTGTGTTTTTCTGTCTGTATTTATATATAATATACATATATATATATAATATATAATTTTATATATATATTATATATATATATATATATATATATATATATATATATTCGTACTTATATATATTATATATATATATATATAATATATATATATATTATATATGTATACACACACACACACACACACACACACACACACATATATGT
>NC_051391.1:22711132-22713632 GCF_015228065.2 Penaeus monodon | reverse complement strand
ACACACACATATATATATATATATATATATATATATATATATATATATATATATATATATGTATATGTACATATTTGTATGTATATATATGCAAATAGACACACACACACACACGCCCCAACACACACACACCACACATACACACACACAACACACACACACACACACACACACACACACACACACACATATATATATATATATATATATATATATATATATATATATATATATATTATATATATATATATTGTGTGTGTGTGTGGTGTGTGTGTGTGTGTGTGTGTGTGTGTGTGTGTGTGTGTGTGTGTGTGTGTGTGTGTGTGTGTGTGTATGTGTGTGTGTGTGTGTGTGTGTGGTGCGTGTGTGTGTGTGTGTCTATTTGCATATATATACATACAAATATGTACATATACATATATATATATATATATATATATATATATATATATATATATATATATATATGTGTGTGTGTGTGTGTGTGTGTGTGTGTGTGTGTGTGTGTGTGTGTGTGTGTGTGTGTGTGTGTGTGTGTGTGTGTGTGTGCATATGTGTATATGTATATGTAACAAACAAACACACACACACACACACACACACACACACACACACTATAACGGTTACACAACCCTATTACAATGGCTTAGCAGGTATATTTGTATGATGGCTTCACTCTTTATTGATAAGAGTACAACATGCACAAGACGATGTCTATGGGTAAAACGGGGTTACGTGTCGGGTCAACTCGCCCGGAGGGGGAGGGCTAGGTCGACCTTACCACATCAGGTGCTGAGCACGAACTGTCGGGTCAGGCGAGGTCAGATAACATCGTTATCTATGCCCTCGCTGAGTCATTGGTTCCAAATTGGACTTGGAGCCACATGGTAAACAGCCACTTGGTGTATTGGTAACAGAAATAGACTTATGTATATGCCATATTGCTCGGCCACCTACTCACACCTCGCCCTCGAGGCACCTTAGATTTGCCTCAAGGGTGACCTAACTTGGCTGGTCATCTTATTCTCGCGTGCGTTGTCCTGGTGCATATTTGTGGCTGCTTGTCCTCTGACGTCCACACATTCTCGAAAGTCTCGCACAGGTCCTTTTTGGCTTTGGATTGTCTAGACTTCCTTGTAGTCCTTGTCCAGGCCTAACTCGGCGGCGTCCTCGTCCACACGTCCTCGCAGATGTCGTCCAGGTCCTTCTTGGCGGCATTCTTGTCTTTACGTCCTCATAATCTTCGTCTGGGTCTATGGGCGTCCGGCAGGGGGCGGCATCTCATGGCGGCTGATACCTGTGCTGACGAACTCCTGGAGTTGACGGATCTGCGGTTGTCCAGGCAAGCGTCGTCCATCCTCAGCATTCTGGGGGGATTGTACCTGCACTGCTGAGTTCCTGGTCCTTTACTGAATCTACTGGCATCTCGGTAGGCAGCGCCTGTCCACTACATCATGGGATGGCTTAACACCTGCTCTGATGAACATCCTGTCGCAGGCTATGGCGATCTTCCGATGACGTCCTTCCCACAGCATCCTAAGGTGACCGGTTCTGCAGCAGGATCCTCCTTCGGTGCCGTGTCGGTTATCGTCGGTCCGACTGATATATATAGTCAGGGAACCCGATCATACACGTAAGGGCTAGACAGTAAGAGAAATAGAAAGGCAGCAGAGAAGAGGGGGTGTTAAGTAGCACTAGCCGGGTTTTTTATTTAAGTTTGCAGTTTTTTAATTTATTTTCATCTTTTTTTATTTGTGTTTTATTTTCACAAAGATGAAGAGAAAATAGGAGAGGGAGATGTCAGTAGCACATGGACCTGGCTTGAACTACCAGCCGTCTCTGATAGATATAAGAGTAGATAAGGGAAACGACAACGGCAATCCGCAAGGATTTAATTGAACCAATTGTTGTCACACAGAAGAGAAATAAATGTAATTTGTACATCATGTACGAGTCACTCGTCACGACTAACAAAATTGCGGGCAAAAGAGATACGTCATAGATTACGCCGGCAACTATGACAGCAACAAACCCTAATAATGAAAAGGTTTCAGTGTCTTTTGTTCTGCGTGGATGAGTGAGTGAGTGAGTAAGTATGTATGTGTGTGTGAATGAGAGTGAAAGTGGGAGTGACCTCACACAGAGAATGAATCACAAACACGAATATTAATGTTCACTATAAAAAAACTAAATAGATAAATTAGCAATGCTAGCTATATAAAATTTATTTCAACTACCATATTGAATTCAACATTTAATGATATGCGACAGAATGTGAATAGATACAATCACGAACACGTAAAATTCGTTGCAGTTGAACAACAAAAAACTCTAATAACGAGAGAAATTAATTAAGTACTTAACTAACGAACGATATTCATGTTTGTTGACCACATACCGTGATCACACAGTAATGTGATCTGAGGTCAGGAGAATAGTGTGAGAACGTGCCACTTGCTGTCACTTAGCATTTTACCTCAAAAACCAACGGCTTAACTCA
>NC_051391.1:22693632-22701132 GCF_015228065.2 Penaeus monodon | reverse complement strand
CACTATTTCCCCGACCTCAGATCACATTACTGTGGATCACGGTATGTGGTCAACAAACATGAATATGTTCGTTAGTTTAAAACTTAATTTAATTCTTCGTTATTTGAGATTTTTTTTGTTCAACGCAACGAATTTTTGTGTTTTGTGATTGTATCATCACATTCTGTCGCATATATTAAAAGTTTAATTTAATATGGTAGTTGAAATAAATTTATATAGCTAGCATTTCAATTTTTCTATTTAGTTTTTTTTTTAGTGAACATTAATATTCGTGTTTGTGATTTATTTTCTGGTGAGGCACCCCCCCTTTTTATCTCATTCACACACCAATTTTCATGCTTTTCACTCATCACTCATCCACGCAGAACAAAAGACACTGAAAAACCTTTATTTTTAGGGTTTTTCTGTCGTGTGGCGGGTGTAATCTATGAATCTCTTTTCCCCCATTTTTTCGCAGGACGAGCGACTCGTACATGAGTACAAATACATTTATTTTTCTCTGTGTGACAAAAATTGGTTCAAGTAAATCCTTGCCGATTGCCCTTGGTTTCCCTTATCACTCTTTTATCTTCAGAGAGGCTGGTAGTTCAAGCCAGGGCCTGTGTACTGACATCCCCTTCCTATTTTCTTTTTACTTTGTGAAAAAAAAACACAAATAAAAAAAATGAAAATAAAATAAAAAAAATGCAAAATTAAAAAATAACGGCAGGTATTAACACCCCCTCTTTTTGCGCCTTTCTATTTTTTTACTGTCTAGCCCTTACGTGTATGATTGTTCCCCCATATTATATCGCGGACGACGATAACCGACACGGCACAAGGAGGATCTCTGCAGAACCGGCACTTAGGATGCTGTGGGGAAGGACGCATCGGAAAAACGCCATAGTCCTGCAGATCAGGATGTTCTCCCGAGCAGGGTTAAGCCACCCATGATGTAGTGGACAGGCGCTGTACCCAGAGCCAGTAGATTCAGAAAGGACCAGGAACTCAGCAGGCAGGTACCAATCACCCAGAAGTGAGGATGGACGACGCTTGCCGGACAACCGCAGATCCAGTCAACCCCGGAGTTTGTCGCACAGGATCACCCCCATAGATGCCGCCCCCTGCCGGACGCCCCTGGGCCCCCCGACGAAGATTAGAGGAGTAAAGACAAGAAAGCCCCCAAAAAGGACCTGGCGAACTGCGAGGGGCGTGTGGACGAGGACGCCGCCGAGTTAGGCCCGGACAAGGACTAAAGGAAGTCAGACAATCCAAAACCAAAAAGGGCCTGGCGAGATTTCGGAATGTGTGGACGTCAGAGGGGCAAGCAGCCACAAATAGCACCCCGGGCAACGCAGCGAGAATAAGAGACCAGCCAAGTTAGGTCACCCTTGAGGCAAATCTAAGGTGCCCGAGGGCGAGGTGTGAGAGGTGGGGCCCAGAATAGGAATACATAAGTCTATTTTTGTTACCAATACACCCAAATGGTGTTTACCATGGGGCTCCAAGTAATTTGGAACCAATGACTCGCGAGGGCATAGATAACGATGTTTTCTGACCTCGCCCGACCCGACAGTTCGTGTCGCACCTGATGTGGTAAGGTCGACTAGCCCTCCCCCCCGGGCGGTTTGACCGACACTAACCCCCTTTTTCCCCTAGACTCGTCTTGGCATGTTGTACTTTTATCAATAAAGAGTGAAGATATAAAATATACCTGCAAGCCATTGTAATAGGGTTGGAACCGTTATAGTGTTGTGTGGTGTGTGTGTGTGTGTGTGTGTGTGTTTTTTTGTTAAATATACATTACACATTTTGCACAACCACACACCACACACACACACAACCACCACACCACAACACCCCACCAACCACACACACAACACACAACACAACAATATATATATATATATATTATATATTTTAAAATATATATTAATTTTTTTTTTTTTATGTACAATTTGTATGTATATATATGCAAATAGACACACACAACACCGACCCCACACACACACACACACACATACAACACACACACACAAACACACACACACCACACACACAACACACACACACCACACACACAACCCACACACACCAAAAAATATAAAATATAATAATATATTAAAATATATTATATATATAATATATATATATATGTGTGGTTGTGTGTGGGTGTGGGGTTTTGTGTGTGTGTGTGTGTTGGTGGGTGGTGTGTTGTTGTGTGGTATGTGTGGTGTGTGTGTGTTGTGGGTGTGTGTGTGTGGGGTTTTATTTGCATATATATACATACAAATATGTACCATAACATATTATATATTATATAATATATATATAATTTTAATATATATAAATATGTGGGTGGTTGTGGGTGGTTTTGTGTGGGTGTGGTGTGTGGTGTGTGGGGTGTGTGTGTGTGGGTGTGTGCATATGTGTTATGATATATGTAAAAAAAAACCAACAAAAACAAAACACACACACACCACACACCTAAAGGTTTCACAACCCTATTTCAATGGCTTTGCAGGGATATTTTTATGATGGCTTCACTCTTTTTTTGATAAAAGTAAACATGCCAAGACGAGGGCTATGGGTAAAAACGGGGGTTTCGTGTCGGGTAACTGCCCGGGGGGGAGGGCTAGGTCGACCTTACCCCATCAGTGCTGAGCACGAACTGTCGGGTCAGGGGAGGTCAGATAAAACGTATCTTGCCCCCGCGAGTCATTGGGTTCCAAAATTGGGCTTGGGCCACAGGTAAACAGCCATTGGTGTATTTGGGAACAGAAATAGACTTATGTATATGCCATATTTCTCGGACCTACTACACCCGCCCTCGAGGCACCTTGATTTGCCTCAAGGGGACCTAACTTGGTGGTCATCTTATTTTCGCGTGCGTTGTCCTGGTGCAATTTGTGGCTGCTTGTCCCTGACGCCACACATTCGAAAGTCCGCACAGGTCCTTTTTGGGTTTTGGGTTGTCTAGACTCCCTTTAGTCCTTTTTTTCCCGGCCAACTCGGCGGCGTCCTCGTCCAAGCCTCGCAGATGGGTCCAGGCCTTTTTGGCGGCATTTTGTCTTTTCGCCTCATAATCTTCGTCTGGGTCTATGGGGTCCCGGGAGGGGGCGGCATTCATGCGGCTAACTGTGCGACGAACTCCTGGAGTTTTACTGGATCTGCGGTTGTCCCCGGAAGCGTCGCCCTCCTCAGCATTCTGGGGGGATTTGGACCTGCATCTGGTTCGGTCCTTTCCCGAATCTACTGGCATCCGGTAGGAGCGCCTGTCCACTACATCATGGGGGGCTTAAAAACCGTTTATGAACATCCTGATTGAGGGGAAAGGCGATCTTCCATGACGTCCCTTCCCCCAGCATCCTAAAGGGGACCGGTTCTGCACGGATCCTCCTCGGGCCCGGGCGGTTATGTCGGTCCGACTGATTATATAGCGGGGAACCAGTCATACACGTAAGGGTAGACAGTAAGAGAAAAAAGAAAGGCGCAGAGAAAAGGGGGTGTTAAGTAGCACTAGCCCGGTTTTTTTATTTAAGTTTGCAGTTTTTATTTTTTTATCTTTTTTTTTTGTGTTTTTTTCACAAAGAAAAGAAGAAAATAGGAGAGGGAATGTCAGTAGCAATGGACCCGGGGTTTTAAAAATACCAGCCGTCTCTGATAGATTAAAAGTAGATAAGGGAAAGACAAAGGCAACGGGAAGGATTTCTTGAACCAATTGTTTTCACAAGAGAAGAAATAAAAGTAATTTTTTAATCATGTACGAGTCGCTGTCCTGACTGACAAAAAATTTCGGGGGAAAAGAGATACGCATAGATTACACCCCCAAAATACGACAGCAAAACCCTAATAATGAAAGGTTTTAGTGTCTTTTTTCTGGTGGAGAGTGAGGAGTGAGTAAGATGTATGTGTGTGTGAAGAGAGTGAAAGTGGGGGTGACCCCACACAGAGAATGAATCACAAACACGAATATTAATGTTCACTATAAAAAAAAAAATAAATAGATAAATTAGCAAAGTAGCTTATAAAAAATTATTTTAACTACCAATTGAATTCAACATTTAAAGATATGCGGACAGAATGTGAATAGTACAAACACGAACACGTAAAATTGTTCAGTTTAAACAACAAAAATTCTAAAACGAGAGAAAATTTAAATTAAGTATTAACTAACGAAAAGATATTTTGTTTGTTTACCACAACCGTGATACACAGTAATGTGATTTAGGTCAGGAGAATAGTGTGGAAGGCCCCTTGCTGAAATTAGCATTTTTACCCCACAAAAAACCAACGGTAACTCATTTTGGGGGGAAGAAGGAAGGGGAAAAAAATAGAGAGGAAAAGGGGCCCCAAAAGTGTATCATCGTTTTTTTTAGGAATGGTATGATTTGGGGGCAGTCAAGCGTTTTTTTTTCGGAAGTGGTGTGTTATGTTGTGAGCTCAAAGGACAAACAGCTCCGCTGCCAACAGTCTGAAGAGTCTGTGGGTTATTCGGTACAGGGGTTTGAGGAGTAGTTTAGTGATTGATGGCTTCAATCTTTTGATAAAAGTACAACACACCCCAAGACGAGTCTAGGGTAAAACGGGGGACCTGTCGGTCGCTTACCCCGCGGGCGCTTTGCGGAACTGTCGGGTCAGCGAGGTCAGATAACATCGTCATCTACGCCCCGCTGGTTTCACTTTTGGGTTGGAGCCACGGGTAAAAAAAGCCACTTGGTCATTTGGGAAGAGAAATAGATTATGTATATGCCCACACCACACACACACATTTCACACACCCCACCCACACACACACACACACCACACACAACCACACACAAAAAAAACACACACACCAACACACACACACACCACACACAACCCCACATACACACAACCCACAATACACACATTTCCACACACCCACAAATATTATATAAATATATAAATATAATAATATATATATATATATTATATATATAACATTTATATAAATATAAAATAAAAGCGTGCGGGGGGGTGGATGGTGTTTCACATATATGATATTCTATATTTATATATATAATATAATATATAAAATTATATATATATAAAATATACATATATATATATTATATATTAATATATATATATATAATATATTATATAATTTTATATATATATAGTATATAATATGTACACACACACACACCACACACACCCCACACCACACAATCACACACACATCACACAAACACACACAACACACCCCAACCCCATACAACACAACCCCCACACACACACACAACACACACACAACACACACACCCCCGCACACACACACACACAACAACAACACTGCCCCGAAGCCAGTTAAAAAAATGACTGCGCTCCGACTGCTGGCTCGATTTCTCACGGCGAGGGAAAAGAATATCGCCCTTAGAAGTTTTAAAAACCGGTAGTTGGGAAAATCGCCCCTGTGGCACAAAAGTTATCGCGCGAACCCCGATTGATTTGGAAAGGGCATCAATCAGGCAAGGGGTAGCCAAAAAAACCTTTCAATAGTAAATTTAGAGGGGCCCAGCCTGCAGTGGGAAAAGTTAGAAAAAAAGAAAGAAAGAAAAAAAAAAATATTGTATTATCAACCACACGCACACACACGCACCAACCCCACACACACACACCACACACCCCCACAACACACACACACAACACACACACACCCCACACACACAAACCCCAAAACATATATTAAATATTATATAATATATATATATATAATATATATATAATTTTATTGGTGTGTGGTGTGTGTGTTGTGTGTGTGTGTGTTGTTGTGTTTGTGTGTGTGTGTGGGGTGTGTGTGTGTGGGCTACATAACACAGGAAATGCTGTGGGGAAAACAAATTTTAAAAAAACCCTTTTTCTGATTCCCTTTTTTATGAACCATTTTTAATTGACATTATGTAGGTGATTATTTCTGCATTTTTTTGTTAAAAATTGCCCCCCTGTATAAAGGTTTCAGAGTTTTCCAAAAAGGAAGCCTCATTAATTCACTAACAAACATTTTTTACTTTTTTTTTCAGAAAATTTTTATTATTTTCCATTTCCCAGCTATTACAAGTACTTAAAACCTCATAAGTCAAATTCTGAGAAAGCACGAGGCTAGGTCATACTTATTAACGAAAAGGCACGTGGGGGAATTTTTAAGAATAATTTGCATTATATTCAGGGAACATATACAATTAGCGCAATTACGCAGAAAAAGCCAAGTTTTGTGTTTTCATGAAAAACCCTCATTACAGCCAGTTTTCCATGAAAATAAGAGGGCCCCCTTTTTTCTTTGGGATCGTTCCCCTTTTTTCGCACTGGAGCCTCGGGGCGCAAACGAAGGAGAAAAAATGAAATCCCCTATACAGAAAAAAAATTCACAGGAAAAAAATGCCAAAAAGGGCCGTGGTTTACAGTGAGACAGGAAAGGGGGTGGGGGAGGGAGAAACAATGAGGAACCTAATTTCTGTTTCTCTGTAACCGAATTTTGGCTTGTAGAGCTGGAACAATGGGCGCTTCACATATTATGGACCCCAAATAACAGCGCCAAACGCTCACCTCGCCTTTCTTCCCGTTGTCTTGTCTGCCAAAAAAATGCGAGGTTATCTTTGATGTCTTTATTTACTTAAATATGCAAGTAAAGCCCGCGTTGTCTCAGCTTTCGCCCCGCTTCCCAGCCCCACATCTGCGCATCTCGCATTTCCCAGTTATCTGAAACTCTTCTTTTGTCATCTTCCGCCCGAATCGGGGCCCACCTCCTTCTCGCCTCGCATTTCCCAGCCTCGCCCCCCTTGGGGCCTAACCTTCTCAAAACTGCAGCCCCGCCAAGAATCTTTTTCCCGAACCATTCCCCTAATCGCCCGATTCTTTAAAAAGCCCCCGCGTAGGGAAACCACAACACCGCGTCGAGGGGGAAACATTTTCTGTGGGGTTTGAAAATTTCAGAGACTCGAGCGCATGAGAACCTTTTCGTTTTTTCGTAATGTATAGATGAAAGGATGAAGTATATAGATAATGATATGGAAAAAGGATAGGCGCGAATGTGTTTTGTTAGAACACACACACACACACACCAAAACACCCCACCAACACACACACACACACACACAACCACACACACACAAACACAACACACACACACACACACACACAACACCAAAACCCCAACACACAACACACAACACACAACACACACACCAAAAACACCACACACCAACACACACATATATATATTTATATTATATATTATTACACATATAGTGTGTGTGTGGTGTGGTGTGGTGTGTGTATAATATATATATATTAAATTATATATATATATATATATATAAAATAAATACGAAATATATATATATATATATATATATATATATATATATATATATAATATATTTTATATATATATTTTTGTAATTATATATAAAAAACCACACACAACACACACACACACACACATATTATATATATTTTTAATAATAATATATATTTTAAAAAATATAAAATTTTATA
>NC_051391.1:22658632-22661132 GCF_015228065.2 Penaeus monodon | reverse complement strand
GAAAAACTACAATCCCTGTGAAAATGAACCTTGTCGAAGCTAAAGTAACATTATCAATCTAACATAAATTGTTAATTCAAGTGATCAAAATCACAAATATAATTGAAAAAGGAAGTAATGAAAAAATGAAATAAACTTGAAATTCTAAAAAAAAATATAAAAGAAAATAGTTGAATGTGGCATTTCACACACGGGTCAAGAGAAGGGAGAAAATGTCATCACTTGGCCTGACCTGACTTGTACTGACCTGGGGTACTAAAGGTCAACTGAACCACAGTTAAATAATCGAGTAAAACATTTGTACACAAAACTTATTTACGCTTTTTGTAATATGAAAAATACGAATAAAATAAAACACATCATATGTATTGATGTATACAAGACAAGACAAGAAAAAATCTAATGTTCGGAATTTAACATCAAGATGAAGAATTAATTATGAGCCCTAGATATCACACGGACAGAAAGGTTAGGAAGAAAGGTCACGCATGGTCAAAATTCGGTCGTGAAAGGCAAGTGTGAAGTTAGCCGAGAATTACACTTACAAAATATATCTCACTTATATTAACTCACCTGTTTAAATGAAATTAACTTCTAAACAAATATCACGGCACTAGAATATTAAAACGCTAGTGACCCGAACAGATATATTGAAAATAGATAGAGAAGGAGGGGGTCTAAGGAGAGGGGGGCAGTTAGGAACCAGGGCAGGTGGGGAGGTTTAGAGAAAGTAAAAAAAAGGCGTTCGTTTGTGGATAATTCCGCCATGTTCTAATTATTTCACTAAACTTTCCAGTAATGCATCGTAAAACCGAGCCGAAACCAATACATTGAACAATAATAGACGAAATTTACGTCAATAAGGCATCGATTAACGCAATGGGAAATGTAGATAAGAAAATATGCCTAGAACATGGCAATATTTCACGTTAGAGAAAAAGATATGCACATACGGAAATACCCACTTAATGAAAGATTCAGTAATATATACGAATCTATGCTTTTGCCTAGCATGATCGAGTTAGATTACTCTCGCAAATGAAATCAAGATAATCTACCATGACGAGTAAAGTCGAAGAAACATGGTAGATAATAGAGAAAAGAAAATGCACTACCGCGGACACTTGTTCAGATGTTAGAAAATAATCACTGTACTTGTTGAAAAGATAACGGCATGCACCCGTGGAAAAGAAAAAGAAAGGAAAAGAACTGCTCATGCTTTGCTTTCGGAAAGGGCGCTGGTTGGGAGGCATTGTTAGTGACGCAAGCTTGAAGGAAACGACATCCGCTGCTGTCACCATGTGTCAGGTACTTGTAATCACTGCTGTCCACCAACTTGTCAGGGTTGTGTTGACTTAAACACACGGTCTGTTTGCATTCAGAACATTCTTAGTAGCATAGCGTAGCCGGAGGTTAGAATGGCCGGCTTGTGCAGAAGGGACCCGTGCAGCAAAGCCAACGTAAGGCGGGGGCCCTGGCGGGTGGCCCCGGGAGGAGGCAGCATCCGAGTAGGATTGTGACTCGAGGCAGAGTGATCGTATGGGCAACGGTAGCAGGCAAAGGTTATGCGAGCTGGTGGACGTTACATTGAAGGAAACCCACAAACTCATCCACACACACACAAACACACACACACACACACACACACACACACACACATATGTATATATATATATATATATATATATATATATATATATATATATATATATATGTAAATGTATGTATGTATGTATGTATGTGTGCGCATACAAATAAGTACACACACGCAGTCTTCCTCCTTCCACGCCAACCTGCTGCGCCTCGCCTTCGAGGCACCTGTCACCTTGCATAGAAAAGCGGACATTTTGCGCCCAGCTCCGCTCACTTTAATCGCGCCAAGCTGCATGCAAGTCACATGTACTCTGCTGGCGTAGGAAGTTACTCACACACAGACAAAACTGGCGGCTGATATATAACACCGTCATACTCTTTAACTCGCTTGTGTGTGTGTGAATCCATAATTTGTGTGAATACACACACACATGAATGTATAGACACACACACACAGACACACACACAGACACACACACACACACACACACACACACACACACACACTCACACACACAACCACACAAAACACACACACACACACACACACACACACACACACACACACACACACACACACACACACACACACACACACACACACACACACACACGCATATATATATATATATATATATATATATTATATATATATTATATATATATATATATATATATATATATATATATATATATATATATATATATATATATATATAGCCAGACTGATGTTTATGTGTGTGTGTGTGTGTGTGTGTGTGTGTGTGTGTGTGTGTGTGTATGTGTGTGTGTGTGTGTGTGTGTGTGTGTGTGTGTGTGTGTGTGTGTGTGGTGTATGTGTCTTTTTGTCTGTCTACTTATCAATCTATCATCCTCTTACTCGTTCCTTTTCTTTCGTTTTCTCTCG
>NC_051391.1:22623632-22648632 GCF_015228065.2 Penaeus monodon | reverse complement strand
TTTTAAAAAACGATATGTGATGGTCTACTTGCTTTGAAAATTTCCCAAAAACTGTTGCCTAGCAATTTTCCCCTCCTGTGCTTTGCATTTGCGCTACTCGTTTTAAACATAGAACAATACTGGTGTCATGTACTTATTTTGTTATCTAGCACGGGTTGTTTACAATGTCTTATTTTGAAATAATTATTTGAATCCATATACAATATTTTAAATTTTTCTATAATCGTCCGCCCGAATATCTTGGTAATTTTACAGTTAACCAGGGCCCTGGGCAATGATTCACATCATGATACTTTTAGAATTAAACCCCCTTCACCCTTTTCATTTTTTAGCCCTGATAATACAAATGCTCAAATTTATGAATCCGAGGAAAAAGTCAGCGTTTTTGGAGGGAAATTTGCAAAAAAGTAAGGCTTAATGCAAAACTGTTTGTTCTAATGAAAAATGGAAAGTATTACTTATTGCATTAGATTAGGGTTTAAAAACTAAATATTACTAGTTTCATCCTTGATTTCATCACTGTACCAGTGAAAGAAAAGGGTGCCCAGGCTTGTTACGTCTCTATCAACACTTTTTGCTGAGACTGAAAACTGTTAAGATTAAAAAACACTTGTTTTTAAATTATTTGTCTTTTATGGGAAGTATGTGGGCCCCGATTTTCATGGGGCTTTTCTGCATTAAACCCCTTCACAAAAACCTCAATAATTCTTTGCCTATACAGATGGCGGGTGCGGTTTATCTGCATCGGTCTCTGCCGCCAACCACATCAGTCTGTGAAATTATGGTTTTAATTTTAAGATGGCAGTAATTTTCCGAGATAATATATAATATAATAATATTATTATATATTTTATATATAATTTCACTACATATATATATCTATTATAGCCTTTATACCAGTTAAAATTTGTCTCTACTAATACTATGTTAGATAATATTCTCTATTCAGATCAGCGTGTGGGTTGTAATATTGAAGCGAGTTGTGATAATGAAGTGAGTTGTGATAGTGATAAATGTGATAATGAGCCGCGTTGTGATGAATGATAAGGGGTTTTGAATATATTACCGTCTATATTGTTTATGTGATTTTAAAACCCCTTCCTGCGTGTAAGTTTCGCCATGTGAGATGATTATTTATTTTTTTATGCTGGTTTGCATTCACCCAAAGTGAAAGAATGAAATTCTTTGTGCGATCTGTAGAGTACAATACTTTACAATGGTGCCACCAGCGGCTGGAACTTTTGTAGAATCATCACCAATGGCAACGGTTCAACTACATCTTGGACTAATGTCTGGCTTTCACTTACAACCCTGCTGCTCTCTTGGACTGAGGGGATGGACTTGGGGATTGTTCCAGACTATTTCCCCAGGCAGAATTCGGCTGTGCAAATGGCTAATTAAGTCCAGGGGTTAGGTAGTACACCAATTTTGAACTCTCCTCAGTTGCTGTCTTTACCACTAGATCAGTTGAAGTCACCTGAAAAAGCAGGAATATTCCCGCACAGTATGCAGGTCTTGGTGAAGAAGGCACCCGCATCAGGGCCACTCAAGATGGTAGCCCCCCCATGAGAACTCTGCAGGGATGCCTCCTTTGCGATCCCACCCCAAAAATGATTCTTTGGGGTTTTTTTCAGAACACAAGAAAGGCCTTAGCCGTTAGTCCCCCAAGGGTATCTTGAAGCCGTGGAGGTAAACCCATCAGATTGGTGCTTTTTAATGGTTGTTGTCCCAAAACTAAATCACATTACCACTGACCTGTAATAGCTCAACAGGCAAGTCTCCCGCCCTGTCCATCCTTTACAGCCATTAGAAGTATCAGGCCACAGTCAAGGTTCTTCACAACTGTGGATGATCTTCGTGGTTATTGGCAACTACCCCTTTTGCTAAGGACGATCAACCTGAAACAATTTACCCCCTTAGGACTTTTCGGGTATTGTCAGCCCCCCAGGGGTTTTTTGCTGAAACAGCGTCCCCAAGTGGGGGTATTTCGGGGAAAACAATGCGCATGGTTTGGGGCATTCTCTCATACGAGACCCTCTTCACCTAAACATGTAAATAAATCCTTCAAGGGCCACTGCACGGGAAAAACATTTAATTCAGAGAGGCTCATTGTAGTTGCATTCAAATTCAGCTTCTGTGGGTATCGACTATCAAAAAAATGGTATAGAAGGGACCCAAAAAGGTACAGGCCATAAAAAGGAGTTTCCTCCCCCTTTAAAAACCGACAGTCTTCGGTCATTTTAGGCCTTAATCAATGGAGGTTTACCCCCCAAACATTTGGGCCACCGCGCCCCATTATCCACTGATAAATACAAAGAGAGCTTTACTTACAGCAGAACACCAAATTTAATGGCATACTCTTCGTCCTGTCTGCCCCCAAGGCCTTCATTAGGTGCAGACCGAGGGAAGACGCGACCGTGGGCCAGTCGGCCCAAAAGGAAAAAGCCCCCTATGAAAAGTGTACAAATTCATTTTCCAAGTTAAAAAACGGGGACTGTGCGAACCCAAAATCCCCATCCAAGCTTTGGTAGGTTTGGCCACTGTCATGGTTGTTGGTAAATCTTGTGATTATTACATCAGGCTGCCAAGTTGCCGTATACTGTGGCACAATCGATGCTTCTTGCACCCTACGGAGGTCATGATTGAAAATTCTCCTGGTTTGGCAGAGGAACTGTCAGGCGACACAGCAGGAGCTTCTGCCCCATCAGTACCTGTTGAACCTCGACATTCGAAACGCATCAAATTGAAGTCCGTTCAAGACTCCCACTAGTGAACGTAAAGGGAGGAGGGAGATGTGGGATATGATACTGAAGTGAGTTGTGAAATGACCATTTGATCCATTAAATGGGTTGTGATAAAATATATATATGCCATACATATACTGTGAAAATCATGTGATCTTATATACACTGCCTATTGGGCGATATGCCGCCCCATGGGAAAGTGTAGAAAATTATGTTTAGTTCATATTGCTGTATAGCATATTGCCTATGTTGAAAGAATGAGATTCTTTGTACGAATTGTTGAGTACAATAATTTAATTTGTTTCTGTAGTCACATGTCTGACAGTGATACTCTTTATGTCAGAGCCTGGCGTGTGGGGCAGAGGATCATGAAGAATTCCCTTTTATTTTTGTCAGAGCTGATCTCCAATGAATCTACTTTAATTTTCATCGGTGTTTTCTTCATCCTCGAGTATCATAGAGAAACACCAGACAACATAAGATAAACAGGGGTTTTAAACCTTTTACTACCCCCCCCCCTGGGTTTTTTTCCCTTTCCCTCCAGGGCCCCCTTGCATTTAAATAAAATTCCCCCCCAGATTTTAAAAAAAAGTTGCTTTTTTGTTAGTTCTTTAATGATTGATTGGTGGCCTTATAATTAAATTTTCCATCATGTAACATCTCTCTTTAACGAATAAAAAGATAATTAGAAAAATTACCCCTTTTTTCCGGGGCTTGGCCCCCTTTGGAAAATACTAAAGCCCCCCCGTTAAGAACCCCTGGTTCAGATAGTATGAGCGAAAACTCGAAGGTTGCCCATGCAATCTTTTTTAGTAACGAACCCCTATTTTTTGGGGTTTATTCCCCCCATGCACAGGGGATTCTTTTTAGATTAGCTTTTACAGTAAGACAATTTACGCTATCACTCTCAATATCTAAGTCGTGAGAAACTCTTTTATCTCCATTTTATGAGCTTTTGTTTTGTGGCATACACCATCTTTTATTGTTAATTACCCCTTTGATATCGCTATTAGTATTTTTATTCCCAAACCCCATAGTTTCTGACTGTGATTTTAACACCACCACTTGAATAATTTGGCTATCACACATATATCATTATCCTTTTTAATGTTTTTTATTTCTATATTTTTATACTGCCCTGTCTTCATATTATTGATAAAAAATGCAGTTGATTTGTTCTGTACAAGATGGCTGAAACCATTTACTTCCAGGAGCCTTTCATTATTTCCCCGGTTTCCCCTATCTTCATTACAGATTTAATTTTTCTAAATTGCAACCTTTATCCTTTGGGTTTTCAAAGATCACATGTCTCTCCCCCCTTTTTACAAACTTGTCACTTTTCGTTTTCCGGGTTTTTTTCAAAGAAAAGCGGGTTTTTACTCTCCTGTCCCTGGCATTTCTTTTGTTTTCTTCCGGGTTTTCGTTTGCTTTATTTTTTTGCACGTTTTTTGAGCATGGGAGTTTTCTGCCATGACTGTTTTTGGGTACATCAGGTCCACAGCCGTCCACCTCATTGGACAGGGGGCCCCCTTTTCCCTGCGGGGCTTAACAGTTTTGCTTGGTTTTTTAACCGCGAGCCTGCAGGGCACCGGATGCGGCGGGGCCACACATACCCAACGTGCTTGGGACTTTCCCCCGAGATTGCTCCCCCCATAGCCGGAGCCAACGCATGTAGAGGAGGGGTCTAGACCTCACCCTGGAGAAAAGGCCAATGGCAGACGTTGCAGAGCGCCTTGGGGCCCGCTGTCTAAAAGCAATGAACCCACACAAAGCAAAATGTGGAATTTCTACAAGCAACTTGTAAATGCCATTTTGAGGAGCCTCACTGACAAAAACCCCAAAACTCCCCCTGGGTCTAGGAGTCAAAGGACCCGGATTTTCATGCGAATTGGGAGGTAACCACAGGGAAAATATGTCCCAAAAAACTTTTCCGAAGGAAAGCCCCCACACCTTGCCCTCCTAAGGGGGAGGTGTCGGGGTCCCAAGGAAACGCCGGGAAGTCGGCGGGAAAAAGTGGCTGGAATGGTGTGGTCCTTCGATCCCCAACACCCTTCAGAGCTTGGCAAGGGTCAAGCGACCCACCACCCCAGCCCCCGAGAGCCCACATGACCCAGTCAGGGGCCCAACAACTGGCGCACAGTTCTCTACGAGAAAAAGTAGAAAACAGCCTGCCAGGAAACTGGGGGCAAGCAAAACCCCTCAATCAAAGATTTTCTCACATCAGAGAAAGGGCAGCCAACCCGAAAACTGACGTTATATTTTCTTGGGGGAACTATAAAATGCTATAAAACAGTTGTACAAAGCCCCGGGCTCTGAGGATCTCTCCCCCCATCTTTTCCCCCCTGGGAAAAGGGGTGAGCTTGATTCCTGAAACTATCACAAGCCCGGGGAAAACTTCCACCTACCCCAGAGTTGGAAAAGGGCTACCATAGTTTTCCCCCCAAAACCAAAAGGACCGGGGAAAGTACCGCCCCACCCCCCTCTCCTAGCTGTCGGGCCAAGACTGCCGAGAGATGGTACTGAAATGGGACCCCCCATAACCCTCCCGGGTTCACCGGGGGCATGAGCACAGCGCACAGATAGCCCGCTCCTGACCAAAAAGCAGGGGCACATCTGTGGCAGTATTCCTTGACCTGGGGGGGGTTTTTGTTTGGCAGTCTCTTGCCATTCAGGAAGCCTGACCCAAAAAAAGGAATCAAGGTAACTCTTGGCTTGGATAGGTAACTACTTTATGAATGAACACCCAGAGTCAAATTCCGGTCCCCTATCCAGCACATGCCACTAGAGAATAAAACGCCACGGGGTGGGGTTTTCTCAGTCACCCCTTTTTAAAATTAATGCCCTGTATCTTGATTTAAACCTCCTGGGGGAAAGATCATCTCCTTGCGGATCTTGCATCCCCCACTGGCCACCCCTAAACAAACCCCAGCGTTGTCTGGCCCCGGGTACCCGAGGAGTATGCGGGCGGAAAAAGATCTCTGCAGCCAAACCCAAAGCCATGGCTCTGAGAAAGAGAGTTCAAGGCACAAGTCTAAAAAATCCGGGAAGGGATTGGAGTGGGTTTCAGGACTACATCTACCTCGGGAAGGAAACCGGACCCTCCCCTTTCCCAGAAGGAGGTCCATCCCTGGTTTGACCGAACAAAATAAAGACGTCTGTCATGAAGCAATGATGGAAGATCATAGGGGCCAGACACGAGTACTAAGATAATTTCTTGAAATGCTGTCAGGCCCATTGTAGCTAGCCCCCCCTTTGCTGTTTGGCTTAAAAAAAATATAAAACACGGGAGCAGTCCAAAACAAAGCCGCCAGGGTCTTCTGGGTGCCCCAAGGGGGCGAAGGTCTTAACTTCCTAGTGGAGGAAACTTTCCCATTGACCTCCGAAAATTTTCTAAAGGCAGCAAATTCTTATAAAAGTCATCCAGGTTCCCGGAACACAAAGCCTAAACATAAAAAAATCGACGCCCAGAACAAAAATAAAGAGCGTTTCAAAAAAACTCCTGGGTGTTCACACAGCCCGGGTTTAATACGCCCTCAGCTCAAAGAACACTTCTCGCCAAGGGCATGGACTCCCTACCCCGACTTTTTTCCCAAGCTCCCCCGTGGCACAACCCCGATAGAGTTTTCGGGCTGAGATGGAAGCAAAAAGAAAAATATTGTACGCCTCCTAAAGGAAAAACCCCAAGGGTCATTGCAAATCACCCCTCCGGCAGCAAACATTTTACCGGATGGATCGGCGTCCCTGCCCCACCAGGCGCCGGCTTCCCCAAGGGATGCCACAAAATCCTGAGGGTGACGACAACGCCTCCTCGCTCAGGCAAGGCCCGTTGCTATCATGGGAGCACTGAGCCACGGTCCTGAGGGAAGGACACGTGGTATACACACAGACTCCAAAGGGCCCCTCGACGTCCACAGCGCTCGCCCACTGAATCTTTGACTACCATCCTCACACTGGCCAGAGGATTCCACAGGTAGAATCATCATCATAAAAAGGGTTCCCAGCCCCGTAGGGATCAGAGGGGAAAGAGCTGCTGAAGTTGCCGAATTTGGGAGGTATGCCCCCCAATCCCATGATAAAACATCGAGCCGAAAATTTCTTGAGGAAGTGACGGGGATGGGCCCCCTCCCTTTCCCCCTGCAGCTTCACAAGGGGGGAAACGAGATCCTCCCCCCCGGGCCCGTGGGCTCAGCGCCACAAAGGGTATGAACCACTGGCACTCTCTGAAAAAAACAACAAGGTACCAAAGTATTCTGCAGAATGGGCCAGGTTACCACTGTGCATGGCAATCATACCAAAATGAACGTGAAGGGAAGGGGTTTTTCATGCATTTCGGCGGGCCGAAGCCACATTTTACATTCTTAGAGAAATTGTGTGCACACGCAATTCCCAAGACAAAGCCCGCGAAAACAGCCTTTGTCGGTAAAGATATTAGCAGATGCTTACACCACGGCTACGAGCGCCTTGGCAATCCCCCCACCACGGTAAGCACCGAGGTCATAGAAACAAAAAGACAGCCTAAAAAACTGACAAGGCCGGGCCAATGAAAGGCCCGGGCGAACCGAATTTTTGCAAACCCAAAGGAAAAAGCAAGAAAAGAGATCGCTTTGCCGATCCTCCCGAAACCCGCAACAGCACAGCACCACAAGGGTGCCCAGTCCAGCGACTAGGGAGCCTGCCGGGTTCCCCCGTTTATCACCGACCTTCCTTGCACCCACCATATAGATACTTTCCTTTATCTTCCATAAATGTACCTGGGTTGTTTGACACGCTAAATTTAATATAATAAAAGATTTCCAACCCCAGTATAATATGGGTTTTTTCACCCATGTGATAGCTGTGTTTTTGTGCCAAAATGGGCCTTGCCAGATACAAACCCAGTCGATGGGAAAAAAGCTGTCTTAATTCCTGTTTTATTATATATCCCTGGCACCCAATTACAGCGTTTGGGCAATTTACTAGACCTCATGAGTTTTGTGCAATGCTAGTTTGGGAAATTTATACATAGTGAATAAAATTGCTGGGCGGGGCCCAAATTAGATTTAATTTTTGCAACCCCAT
The DNA here is from genome assembly GCF_015228065.2 of Penaeus monodon. NCBI lineage: Eukaryota > Metazoa > Arthropoda > Malacostraca > Decapoda > Penaeidae > Penaeus > Penaeus monodon. Next base: position 22,640,830 of record NC_051391.1, on the reverse strand, counting down.
ATTCATTCATTAATTTTTAATAATAAAAATTCTGATCATCCCTTAAACAGATATATAGTAGCATGTGGTATTTGCAATCTTTTTCTTTATTTTTTGTTAAAAGTGTAGGTGACCTACCCTTCCAGTTCTACTTGTTGCCAGCCCTGGCATTTGCAGTGGTCATACGAGACCAGGGCAGGTCTTAAAAGTGAGCCTGGATTTGTGGAAGAATTGGTCCTTTCTTTTTTTTTTTCAAAACCACCAAAGAAGTATAAATTTTTCTTTCCTTATATTTGCTCTAAAATTCCAGTTTATAAACAAAGTCGTTTTCACCTTCCCTATTCTTTTTCGAAGACCAAACCTCTTGAAAACCGCCACGGCGTTTTTTTTTATCTTTAGGGTTATTGTCACCATTTTCTATTTCTAATTTATATCCACGATGTGCCCACTACACCTTTCCTTCCCCATTTTTTTTAACTGCATTTAATCAGAAAACTCAACTTTGAAAAGGGGGTTTCCATTTCTGTGTCAAAGAGCCTGTGCCCTTTTGAAACCCATCATTTCTCTGATTTTCATCCCCCATTGCGAACTGGTCATCGTTTCCCCTTTCCGCGCCCCAAAAGTCCACTTTTGGGGCAATCCCCCTACGGCCTCAGGAGTTTTTTGCAAGGTATTTGGGGGAAAGTATAAATTTTAAAAACCAGTATGTTGCAAGGTTATGCTTATAACCGGACTGTTTTATCTACGCACTATCCTGAGTCACAACCAAAAAATCTTTTCCAAAATATATCTTCATATATTTTTAAAATTGAAAAATTGACAAAATAACCTGAGAAAAACAACGGTGCGAAGTGTTCTTCATATTTTACCCCTTGCTCAAAACACTTTTTATCCATCCACCCACTGCCTGCAAATATGCTACAGACTAAACTCGTTTAATGAAAATTTTTTTTATAGATGCTTCGCCAAAGGCCCCTTTGGCGTCCTTAGATGGCCTATTTCAAATTCAAGAGGTGTGGCTAGTTATTTGCCATGGGCCCTGTGAAAAGTTCAACCAATACAATTTGGGAATCGATTTTTTTGATAAAATCATACCGGGGGCCCTCGCATTTCACCAACTATATCAAAAAACTGAATCAAGGAAATTTTTCCCCCCCTGAAAGTCCCTGTAGAGGCGCCACTGTTTGCGGGCCGCATCGTCTATTACCGCCTCCGTTATGGTTTTAATTTTTTCCACCTGTCTATGGGAGGGGGCATCTAAATACATACATTCACTAGTGTATACAAAAATCGGGGTGTTCTTTTTTTTTTTAACGATACCAAAAAGAAAAAATTATTATTTCCTTTTTTGATATATTATATAGCTGTGATACACGGTATACCTTCTCTTGAAAATATATGTAAGTAGACAGAAGATATAGGCTTCAAAATTGCATAGTCTATCAAATTAATGGTCATAGACTCTTTAGTGCGCAAAAGATTACCCTCTCTTTCCCCCCAAGCGCACACAGCTTGCTGACTTTTCTGATTAACTAGATTGATTCTGCCCTCATCACACTCCCTATCTCCCTCGCGCGCCTCGCATGCGTCGGCCCACGATCTCATTCCCAGCCCTTTTCACGCGCTCATTTCCCCCATCCTCTGGGTCTGCGGCCTGCTGTCTACACCACACCAAAACTACACCATCATATACCGCCACGCGCGGCAAAAACACACACACACCCACACACACACACACACACACAACCACCACACAACCCACACACACACACCAAACACACACCACACACAACAAAACACACCCACACACAAACACACACACACAAAAAACACACACACCACACACAACAAACACACACATATAATATAAATATATAATATATTATAGATATATATATAAAATATATAATATATATTATGGAAATATATAGTGTATGGGAAACACACACCACATATATAATATTTATATAAAAAAATATATATAAAATAATATAAAAAATATAAAATTTTACGACATATTATATTTATATTTTATTATATAATTATATAATTATATATATATTATATATGTATATTATATATATTTAAAAATATTATAATATAATATAATGTATGTAATTATATTTTATATATATATATTAATAATATATAATATGTATATATATGAATACGTGTTGCGTGTGTGTGTGTGTGTGTTGTGTGTGTGGTGTGTGGTGGTGCGTGCGTGCGTGCGTGTGTGTGTGTGTGTGTGTGGTGTGTGTGTGTGTGTGTGTGTGTGGTGTGGTGTGGTGTGTTTGGGGGTGTGTGTGTGTGTGTGTGTTTATGGTGTGTGGTGGTTTGTGTGTGTGTGTTTGTGTGTGGTGTATACAAACACACACACACACACACCATATATATATATATATATATATATATATTTAAATATATATATATATATATATATAATATATATATATCATTATATATATATATATATATATATATTGTATTGTATATATGTATGTACACATACATACATATGCAATATGTAAAAAATGCCTGCCCTCCGATTGCTGACTCGAGCCCGATCTCACGGCGAGAAAACGACATATTACCTTGAGAGGTCGAGCGCAGGTGTCGTAGGGGAAGTCCCCGCCGTGGCACAGGTGTTAGCGCGCCGAGCCGCGGTTGGTTAGGAAGGGCATCCAATCAGGCAAGGGTGGCACTGCCAAATAACCTCTCAGTAGTAAACAGAGTCCTGCAGTGGAATAAATGGATGTTAGAAAAAAACGTGTATATATATACATATATATATATATATATATATATATATATATATATATGTATATTTATATGTATATACATATCATATATATTATATACATATATATATATGTATGTATGTATGTATATACATATATATATATATATATTATATATATATATATATATATATATATATATATATATATATATATATATATATACATAAACATATACATAGTGAGTATGCATTTCTATGTATAGATACATATATATAGATATAGATATATTAACGCGCACACACACATATAGCTAGCTAGATAGATAGATATACATATGTATAGTTACATAAAAAATGTGTGAAATATCTGTGTTTGTGCAGGGAGTGCCCTTGTATTCGTATCTATATGTGTTATATATAGATATAGATTAATAAATATAGAAAGGTAGATAGATACGGACGTTCTTGCATAGCCTCGCTATACTCAGAAGGAATCTAAATCCTCTCCTCCTGTCCTTCGCTTCCGCCTCCTGTACAGGGATCGCTCGCCCACATTTCCTGCGGACAGAAGGAAACTCATCGATTTCCTCCAGGATCGCTTGCATAAAAGGCTCATTTGGCTCGTACCTCAATGGCTCTCGGCACTGCGCGTCCGGTTTCCTGTTAAAATCGCCGTCTAGTAATCGTTGCGCAGTTTGGCATTGCTAGTGCCTGAGCGTGTTCCTCCATTTCATTTCCGAAAGAATTCACATCTGTTTCCTTGACTCTCGAGGGCCAACGTCGCCAGGCCTCCCTGCGGAAAGCAAGCGATAATCTAGCATCCGTGGGCGATGGTCAAATCTCTATAATCCTACATCCTGCATGTAGGATGTGTGTGTGGTGTGTGTGTGTGTGTGTGTGTGTTTATATGTTACCATCATCCTCATAAGAATCTTGATGAAACGTAACCTGGATATAAGGATTTTCGTGTGTGTTTTTCAAGGTCTGTTCTCTCTCTCTTTCTACTCTCTCTCTCTCTCTCTCTTCTCTCCCCCCCCCTCTCTCTCTCTCTCTCTCTCTCTCTCTCCCTTTCTCTTCTTCTCCTCCTCCTTCTTTATCTTCACCATCGTTTTAGACCTCCCAATCTCTTCATTCGACAAACACCGAAAACTCATAGATAAAAGTCCCCTAATAACTTCGTCTGCGTTCGGTCCTCGTCCGTTGCCATCTTGGCCAGCTAGTATTCATCGCCTTCATTAGGATCTTCAGCAGAACGCACTTGGAATAGTCAATGGATTTCGTCGTAAAACCCTCTTCCTAATGCTTCTTTGCGACTTTACGACAGCTTCGCCTTCCCTTGCTGATACATTTCGCTGATAGATATATAATCGTCAATGGCAGTAGACTGTACGTCCATATTGGAAAACTAATAATCAAATGTAATATTCATATACTGAGGTAGATACAAAAGTAGGCGTATGTGTCCACACACACACAAACACCCACACCCATACCCACACACACACATACACATACACATACACACACAAACATACACACACACCACACACACACACAACACACACCACACACACACACACACACACACACCACAACAACACACACATATATATTGTGTGTGGTTTGTATGTATCTCCATGCAGGCCCTCGCCCATCTCTAATTCCTCGCGACAGGTCTCGTCGAGCTCCCCAAGCCATGGCCTCCTCCACCCATGGTTCTCTCGCAAAGAGACAACCTGATGGGCAGGGTCATCCATAGGAAAACGAGCTAAATGTCCATATAGCCTGAGATGGCGATCCTGGATTATGCAAGTAACAGGTTCCATGTCAGTCTCATGGTGTAACCGTCGGTTGGACACGTAGTCCTGCCAACTGTACCCCATGATCCAGTGAAGAGACTTGTTACAAAAGGCATCAAGACGAGACTCCAAGGCACTAGATAACGTCCAGGTTTCGCTTCCATAAAGTAAAACTGGCAATATTAAGGCCTTGAAGACACGTAGCTTGGTCTTTCTGCATAGGTACCGACATCTCCAAATGCTCTTGTTGATTGAGTTCATAGCTCCTGTTGCCAGGCCAATCTGTCTACTGACTTCTCGGTCTTACAGCACAGAGATATGGACTATGCTACCAAGGTATGTAAAACTCTCTGTAACCTCGACGTCCTCACCACAAGCATGGATCGACTGAACGGGTTCCCCTAACAGGCCCCCAAAGTCCTGAATCTTGGTCTTGGACTAGGAGACCTCTAGGCCTTAGGGCTTCGCCTCAATGCTGAATGTATCAAGAGCCGCCACCATGTTGCTTTGTAGTGGACCGCCTGTGTACGTCCCCCACGGTCCCCTACATATTCTTTCGTCTCCCCCCTTTTCGAGATGAAGGGCGGCGTTCCTCCTCGTTCCACGGAGGTGTCGCAGCCTCGTACTCCCCCTAGGTTGTCCAAAGCCCCTGTTTTATCCCCCGGGAGTGAGGATGCCCGTCAACGGTGAGGAAGCTGCGGCAACAGAAAACGGGAAGCCACCTGGAGCGACTCACCTGCGGGGCCCCTCGTCACCGTCCTTGTTTTATGCTTTATTTTGGTGTTAGCTTTTATTTTAGTATGTTTTAATAAACATTTTTACATCGTGTTTTAGACGAACCTTGGGAAAAGAGACCACCGCACAGAAAATGAATTTGCAAAGAAACTTTTAATCTTTATTTACCTTATTATCATTTCATTATTTATTTATTATGAATATTTACATTTATATTTTTATATTTTTACATTTTTACACATTTATGAACGTATCTTACCATGTACTTAATGGTTCTTTTTTTACTTATTTTACTATTTTGTTTCAAAGAACTTTTATTCATTTTATGAAATAACTTTTTAAAGTTATTTTAATTATTATATAAAGAATATTTTAGTGTATAATGCAAGTTTTTATGTGATTTTTTTTAGAACCAAACTCAGTTTCGCGGGCCGAGGTGACAAGGACAAGTCCCCGGCCCTTCAAGAGGGCAGATCGGTTCGAGTTCCAGGCCAGGTCAAGTGCTGGAATGTGGTTGTGGTGCCCAAGATAGGTGGTCTCGGCAATAGGAGATAAGTGGTTAAGTTTTATATGTGAGAGAAGGCGGTTCTCGTGTTAATATTTGTCTCGTGTTTTACTGTATTATGTATGTTTTTGTCTTTTGTGTTTTAGTGTTTGTTTTACTGTGCCGTATTTCGTTTTGTCCTGTTTTATCTTTGTTTTACAAAATAAATAGATAATATTATAATACCTTTTGATAAGTCCCCGACTCTATGTAAGAAGGAAGGTTAACGCCTAAAACATATTCTCCTATTCTAAAGCTAAACGGCAAACAATCAAAAACCCTAAAGTATAGATGAAGCATCTGTACACGCCTCTCCTCGGGATTTCAACCACGCCTACCTCACTTCGGCTCATTTGCACAACTACACTTCACACACATGCATACGCACATCACTGTCGCTCCTTTCCACAATTCTTCTAACATTGCATCCCTTCTTACAACATACACTCGTTCCCGAACGTACCAATCGGGTGGTGGCAGTGACCTCATTTACACCCTTTTAATGACCCGGGGGACGTTGTATTAAAAAACACAACAGTTCGGGATAGCAACATCATGGGCAGGTAAAGGTCTGAGACCTTAAATTTTCCCCAGTTTTTGTTCCACACGATTTGGCAGTAGCTCTGTCCATTACCGCCCATACAGGTTTGCATTGGGCCGTAATCTGCGTCAGAACCTCAGATCTCCCATAGCGATTTACGTGCACCAATTTAAAAACACCTTTTTAAGGTCGATGTACGCTGTAAGAAACCCCACGACAAACTCACAACGGCTTTTGTGGACTTGCCTGGAGGGGGAATCCAGACGCTCCGGCTCTAGGGAGTCGCGGATCCTTTTAGAAAAATGTGAGCGAAAAACTTTGCCCGGTATGCTGAGCTGTAATGCAAAGGAGTTGCTACGTCTAAAAGATCCCCTTTTCCCCTTCCAGAGAGGGATGACCATGCCCCCCAACAGGTCAGGGGGGAAAGGTACTAGACGCCAGATGGCAGTCAAGACTGTATGTAAGCCCCAAGCCATACGTTCACCCTCACCTTTATCACAATGCCTGCGCTTTCTATTCTTCATTTTGGAAAACAGCACTAACTTGTTAGGGGAGAAGGTTCCTCGCTGTTGGTGAGTTTTGCACAGGGATTGTGACATCGCTTCATCAAAAACTGTTGGGGGTCTACCTGGTACAACTGCCAAAATACTCAGCCCCTTTTTCACGGACCCCCAACATGATCTGAATATCTGTCCACCCTGATCGATGCAGTCATCTGCGAGGAGTGTTTAGAGTTCATCTTTCTCAGGGCTTGGTAGGCAAGGCGAAGATCGTTTACCAAGAAAGGCCTTCAACCCCTCAGCAAAAATTCCTGATGAAAAGTTTTCCCCTTTTCCCCTTTTCGCAGTGTTCGAGCCCCAGCCCGAGGAGGACGCAAGACTTGATTTCCATTAGCTAAGCCTGCAACACATTTCTGGCCTCCACTGTCTTAGGGAGATGGATTTCTGCCCTTTCCGTCGGGGGGAGCCGATGATTTTTGGGCTGCTTCAAGTGTTTCACGCTTTAACTCCCACAAACAAATTTGGGGCTGTAGGGACTGTGATTATATGAAAGTTTTAAAAAGCCCCCTTAGGTTTCTCCCTCGGCAGCCGCTTTTCATGTTAAAAGCGAAAGTTCCCTCAAAGAAACTCCACGGGATCCTCAGCCAGGTTTAAAAAGGGGATATCACCCTCCGCCCTTAACACAAAAATGTGGGCGGACGAGCAGCTGGGCGTGAACCTGGCTGTCGTGGAAGGCGAAGACCCCCCCTTGTTAAAGAAAAGAAGGACGCCCAAACTTAAAAAAAACGCAATAAAACTAAGACTAAAAATCCTCACTCATTTTATGTTAATTGTTTCTTCTGATTAGTCTTAAAGGGGTGTGGGGGTAAAGGGAAAAAAGAAAAAAAAAAAACAATTTAGTTATAGTTTAAAAGTTTTCTTTTTAAAAATACTGCATTTTTTTAAATTATTTTGTCTTAAAAAAAAATTTTTTCTTTAGCAATATTAAAGTTTTTAAAAGCTTTTCACATTGCCATTGAATTTTCCCAACCCAAAAAAATATTAAAAAAAATTTAGTACGTAAAGTTTCGCCCCCTTGCTACCGTGTCCGGGCACAGGGGTATAATTAGGCGACCTACCCCCCGTGGGCAGAGGGCGCGGGTGAGCAGGGGGGCACCCCAGGCTGGGGGGTCCCCCTGTTTTTTTTGTGTATCTTAACGTATGCATCGCACTTTTAAGAAGGTATTGTTTTCTTTTTTTTGGGTTTTGGGGGAAAGTGTTGTTTCTGGAAGGTATTCGTCCGATGAATATTCCGAGCAAGTGAGTGATAGGGTGATGCCTTTTTTTTTAACTTCGTTTTTTAGGGGTTCATTTTTTTTCTGTAAGCTAAGCGAAGTTCTATTTCATAAGTTTTTTAGTTTAAAAAGGAAGTAATTCATTTCCCATTTTGTATCTCTTTTTATTGTTTTATATTTTTTTAAAAACGCTTTTTTTAAAATTTATAAAAAAAGATTCGGGGGCCCAGGAGTTTTGTTTTCTCTTTTGATTTTAAATAAAAGTTTTTGCTGAAAGAAGGAAAGCAGATCTTTAAACCCCAAAATACCCTTTATCCTAAACCCTTTTAAACACGTGGTGAAATTCCCGGCTCGTTCCCGTAGGACGCCTTCCATTCTTTTATCGCGGGTTTAACACTTTATACAAACACTTCCCAACTTTGGACACTATTGTCCCTCATTTCCAAATGCTAATTAACATTAACTTTTAAAAGTACATCTCGTTCCCCGTCTATAAACGGGTGGGGGCAGTGAGCATATTTTTTACACTTTAAACCATGAGACAAAAAATGGAGAATAGTTAATTGAGGACCCGTACGTACAGGTCCAGCAGGTTGTCAAGTTCTGTGAATGGCAGAGACGCCATGGGGAACCCACGGGGGACACCTCCCCCTTAGTCTGTCCCGTGAAATAACCTTAGAGTGGCCACGGGGGGGACAGGGAGTTTTGAAATGGCCAAACCAGCCATGGCAGTGCCACAGAATTCGGGACTTGGTAGACCCACGTTCGGAGATCCTCCATCACATGCTAACAAGAATTGGGTTATCTCCTTTGGCCACTGTACCCCCCTATCGCTTACTATGTCCCGAAATCAAGGACCCGATGTTTCCCAAACATACCGGAAAGCTTGCCTGAAACTAAGCTTAGGCGGTCATACCTGTGGGGTTCCCAAGGCTTTTTCCCCCAAGCTTTATGGTAGGTTGCTGATGTGGGGTGAGGGGGGCAAGAACTCTCATTCCCCTCCGCACCCCGAATTTTCCCTCCAACGGACCACAGCCCCCCTTTCTTTGGGTGGAGGGACAGACCCTTCCCCCCAGCATACCATTTATTTTTGAAGTTTTGGGAGTTATCTGGGGGGAGGGGGGCTGGCAAGGCTAAAACCCCCCAGCCCCCCAATTACCCCAGGGGGGTTAGGGGCAGGAGTTGGTTGGAGCCAGGGCATGTTCAGAACCAGTGGGCCATAGTTTCCTACCTCTGGGACCTTTGTGCTCTGGACCTCCACAGTTTAACCTGGGATCGCAAGATGCCCAGTTACCCAGGGGGGGCCACGAGGAGGCACTGCAGAAGCTCGAGACGGAGAGGCTGTGACATGGCAGGGGTTTGATGATTATTTCAAATTATTGCTGCTTCAACAGCTAAGCTCATTAGGGGCAAACCTTGCAGTAGAAATATTAAAATTTTTAAAACTTTTAAAATCTACAATAAACATCTTAAAAATAACAATGAAATTTTAAAAAAAAAGCATAAATATTATGCTCTTTTCTAAAAATTATTGCATAAATATATGCATTTTTAAATTTTTATTGAAAATTTAGCCCCCCTAAGGAAATAATCCTCCCCAATACATTTTCAGTGTATATGGGGGAGACAAGTCCCATACTTTTTGGTTTAGAATGTTGCACATCTTTCCACTACAGTGCGACCTTAATGGCTCTTGGCATCCCTCACAAAGTGCTTCTTTTTTAGTCCTGTCATGAGTCAGTCTCGTGTCCCTGATTTTTAGTCTTGTTAATACAACTTTTACTTTGGGTTGGGGAGGATGCTGGCACCCAACCCCAAAGATATTTTTAATCCCCGCAGTTTATTTCTAGAGGTATGCCTCCATTCTTCCCTCATTATCACGAAAAAAACCCCTTATGCGGGTTTCAGGTCGGTTTTGGGGAGAGGAAAACGGCATCACAAGGCTGAGTGGCAGCTGCCTGGCTTCTGATCAGCTTGTCATTCCCATGACACCAACATGTGCTGAAGCCAATTTTGAACCCCCTCACTAGGATGTGAGGGTTTTAAAAACTCTTGTTTGCTTGCAAGGCACTACAAGAGTCATAAATATTACAACAAAAGGTTTAAGATCTCGTCATCTTAACGCTGCAAGGGAGGCAGTAACTCTGAAGATCGGGGCTTTAGAGAAAGACTGCCAGATGCAGTTTTTCTTTGCTCACTGCTGCAAAGCCCACCCTTTTTCAGTTTTCAAAAACCATCTGATATTTTGCTTTGATCCTGGTACTTAAAAATGTGCGAAGAAACTCTCTCTGATTCTGTTTCAATCCTCCCTTTCCCAATTCGCCCAAATCCAGCCGACTTGATTAGCCAAAGGGGGGAATTGGGGAATTCCAATAGCCAGAACCAAGTGAGACTTAAATTAACCCTTTTCCACAAGTTTCCTCATTCTCTTACTATAGGATGGCTATGCCAAGGGGTTAAAAACCTCTGGTGTAGGAGACCGGGAACCCTTTGCAGTCTCGTGTAGTAAATCGGGTTCAGTATTTCCCGGTGAATGAAAGAGGGGGTTTCTCCACTCTCAGCTACAGGGACTCACGGGTAAAAGACTGAAACCCCCGTCCCAAATTCTGAGAGTTTCATTGTAAAACCGAGTCCAACACCCAGAGAAAGTGGGAGTTACAGATGAATAAGCTTACATCCATAATCAAGCTTATAGAATAAGCGCTCGGAAAAACCCGTGAAGCTTGTGCGGTCTGCCCCCCAAAGGGTAAATGTGAAAGAACCTGCAAAAACTAAGCACTTTTGTGCCTTCACTTTTAACTTTTTAAATGTGAGGACCCATGTAAGTTTTGAGTCAAAAATTAGACCAATACTTCACTCTTGGAAAAATTGCTTTGGGGTTTGCGCCTAAATAGAGGGAAGGATGCAATTTTCCTCGTTTGGGAAATGTAACCCATGGTTTTGTTTGGGGAAAAAAATTAAACCCCAAGTATGTTCCCCACTGTACAACCGATTTTTGCAGTCTGATGTGCCCTTTGCACATCCTGAAAAGCTTCCTCCTGAGCAGTCAGTGTAAAGTATCCACATACAGATACATGAGACCACATTTGGGAAAAAACCTTTATGATACATTTAGCAATGGAAAAAAAGGGTCACTCTTAAGACAGTCCCTTGGGGCCCCCTTCCAGCGATCTTCCGGTTTAGAGAAAGTTTTTCCCTATCCGAACTCAAAACTTTTTGTCAGCAAGGAAGCTTTGTATAAAGGTAGGTAATGCTCTTTTAAACCCCAAGTCATCAGTTTCAGAGTATGCCATGTTTCCCAAAGTAGTATCATGGGCCCCTTTAAAGGTAAAAGAAGATGCTATTAGGTGACGTCGCTGTTGAAGGAATTCGTATAGCAGTTTCCCCTCACAAGGGCATCTCTGATCGATCTAAATTTTTCTAAAGCCTTTTGATGGGGGGTCAAACATTTTTTTTTTTCTACCCATGTAAACCCTGAAGTTTACCTTTTTCCATAGTTTGCAGATGCAGCTGGGGGGGAAATTGGTCTGTTTTTCCTGGTGGGGAAAGTATCTTTCCCGGGTTTAGGAACAGGAATGATAATAGCTTCTCTCCAGGGAGGGCACTGTGCCCCCCCCTATAGATCTATGAATAGGTCTAAAGGAACTTTGGGAGCTCTCGGGTAAGTGAGATATCATTTGGTATGGAAATCGTCATTCCGGGGGCAGTTTTACGCAAGCTGCAAAGCAGAGTCCTTTCCCCTTGCGCAAAAATGGAAAAGTTATAGGGAAAAGTTCTGTGCAACCCTGCTAAAAGAACGACACTGGGTTTTGTTCCGTCCCCCCAAAGAGGGGGAAACGATCAGTGTAAGAGCTCCAGAGGAGATCTTCCCAGGATTCAGCAGCTTTTTTGCAACATCTTTTTTGTCTGTGATAATTTGCCTCTATCTTCAGAGCGGGTTTGTGTTTGATGTGCTTTTCAGCGATTTACGCCCCTTTTCCCCCATACCCATGCAAAGGGGTCCCAGAGTTAATCGAGGAGAGTCGCGTCTAGCCCCCTTTTAGCACGCCCCGGCCTTGGTCGGGTTTTTTTGAATTGACAAGGGTTAAAAGCTGGGGCGTTTCAACTGCCTTAAGGCAGCTTTTTTTGTTTGACAGTTTGTCGGCTTTTAAGACCCCCAGTCGGAGGTCGAGGGAAGGGCGACTTTTCGGAATGGATGCTTCTGCTGAAAAGGTGAATTTGGATGTGAAGTGTTTAAACAGATCTTGAATAAACGGGAAGTCTTTCATAGATCCTGCAATAATGATTTGATCTAAAAGATTCCAGTCGCATGTTGAAGTCGACATCTCTGCACCCCATTAGCTGGAATACCATTTACCCCCCCAAAAAATTTTGGAAAGTGGTCGCTTCCATGAAGTTTCCATGACCTCCCAAGGAATTCAATTGAATCGGGTGAGCTATGATAGGTCTAATTGGAGAATGTCCCAGTTTGAATTTTGGGAAAAATGGTGGAGTGCACTGTTCAGTAAAACGCATCTATCTTAAGAAAAAGGACTCAAGGCCCCCTTTCCCGAGGGTTGACAAAGTGTCTCCCCAGAGGTGATCCGACCCTTTAAATCTTGAAGAGTAGAAAGGATGTGGAAAATGCCAAGTACATCTTCCAAATCATTTAAAGTTGAGATTTTGGGGGAAGGGATGGGGCAAAAGTGTAAAGTCGTGTCAAAACCTATCTACAGCCTTTACCTGTAGTGTTGTTTCAGGGGGGATGGCCCGAAGGGAATATCTTGATTTTAAAAATTTCTCTACTCCCCTGAGGCCCCTTGTCAAAGGTTCCCTAATGGGTGAATTGGAACCCCTCAGGAAAATGGGCGATTTTCCCTGTCATAACTCTGTAGGATAACAAAAAAGGGGTTCATGAAGCTAAGATGTTGCAGTTTTTTCCCATTTGCAGAATTCCCTGACAGTTCATTGGGGGTTAGGGTATCCGTTCTTTTTATTATTTTTTCATAAAGGGGTTTGGGAGCACCCGTTGCAAGGTTTGCCTCACACCCTTTTGGCGTCCCTTCCCTGACCTGGGAGTACCCTTTTAATGGTTGTTTACCTGGGAACTAGTTTCCACAAATTTTTTGGGCAGGTTCAGGATTTCTTTTCCTGGGCAAAGAGGGCCTCAGCCCTTTGCTTAGGGGGTTTGTTGGGGGGGGGGGTGGGGGGGATTTTTGGCAGGAGGCCTTTTTTGGGGGGGCAGCCCGAGCCCCCCTTACTTCAGGGGTTCTGCCGCAAAGCAGAGGCCCCCTTATTTCAGGGGCTTCCCTTTTTAAGCCCTTGGGGTGCCTGATGGCCCAAAGGGGCCTACTTTGGGAGGAGGAGTCTCCCAATGACCACTCACCCTACTCCATTCTGGTGGGGAAATCACCAGAGGCAGTCGCAATTTGGGACTGAGGTTTTGAGGAAAGGCGAGTGTGTGCGTAAGAAGCATTGGAGGGCGAGGGTTTGGGGGAAGGAGGGTGGGAAAAAACCCAAACAAAGGACCTACTGGCTGTGCAAGCAGCACACAGGCTTTTTTCCTTACTCCTTATACCAAAAATTCCTTTCAAATTTGTACCTTTTACATGCTTTTAAAAAGCTTTAGAGCTTCTTTTCAGTGATAACGCATATTTGGGCCCGTAGAGTTTCATCTCCCTTTTTGACCCGTTGTACCCACTTACGCATACTCTTGGTTTTCCCTTTTTTTTTAAAATGGCAAGAGTTGGTTCCATGCCCATAACCCCGGCAGTGGGAGACCCCAAGGGTTTGGGGACATATGGCTTTTCCCTTTAGGTTTTACAAAGCTAACTTAATGATTCTTTCTAGAAGGACCCAAAGCGTTAAAAATTAGAAAAAGAGTGGTGTCGGGCTGTTCCAAACATCAATTTCTTTAAAAAAGTTTTACTGCCATAATTTTGTTCTCTAGTTCCTCAGTTCCTTTTCAGAATGCCTCACAGATCTCAGGAAAAGACAATTCCCTAACACTGATTGAGGGTTTTTTGAGAACAGAAACTTTAGCTCCCGGGAAAGTCGCATATTGCCACGACGGCACCTCGTCGGTGACGAACCCCCAATATCAGGCTACCATCTCGCATGGGGGTGATGCGAGGATCACATTTACATACTTTAATATTTTCATGGTCTTCACTACTAGTATTACTATAGAAAAGCTTTATATTTACTAAGTAAGATTTCCTTAGTGGAGTGAGGAGGACTTTTCCCCCTTTTTACCTGGTTTGGGATTCCAGGAAACCCTTTTTGATTCCCATTCTTGCCCTTGGAAACTGAAAGGTTCCCGAGTACAAGTGTGAGTTCCCGAAAAGGGAAAGGTCGGGGATTGTGTGGTGCAGGGGGAGACTTTATCTTTTTAAATTTTTTATACTCATACAAAATTTTAATTTTTCATTTTCCCCACCCCCCCCCCACCATGGAGTCCTACAGGGAAACTATAGGGGGCTCAAAAACTCCCCAAAAGACACAGGGGGAAGAGGAAATATACGCAGCCACTATTACAGTAAATGATGGCATTTTTGGGACTATGGGGGCTACCCTAGCCCTTTTGACAGCCGATTAATGACTGGGCCTTTATCAAGCCACCCATTTTAACCCGAATAAAGGACCCCAAAAAGGTTTGCTAGCTGTAGGGCCAGCGGCAGATCCTCAACCCCCAGGACTCCTGTTTTCCGGTGATAGGGACGCCACGCACGGCAGACGAGTAGGAGGTTTACCCTGGCAAGCTGGAATGAACCAGGGGGGGTGCACCATCCCCCCCTTTTTAAGCCTTGGTGCACCCGGAAAGCCATTTTTTTCTATCCCTCACTGGTGACCCCTCCAGTAGGGTAGCCCTCTGGCCCGGTCACCAGATCATTGGGGCCTCAAGCCCCCCCCCCGCGGGAAGGGAGCTTCCCATAGGGGGGGCCTCACTACTGGAGTGATGAGTTTAAGTCCTGATTTTTGCAAGGGAGCTTTTAGCTGCCCCACTGGCAAGCCTGTCCAAAAAGAGAGCAGCTTTGACAAGTCTCCCCCGCTATGCGCCCCCTAACGGAAGGCCTTTCCGCGGCGAGTTCCAATGATCTGGGGAACCGGACCAGAGGGATACCCATATGGGGGGTTTAAAACAGTGAGGAAGAGATAAAAGGCTTCCTGGTGCACCCAAAGGCCATGAGAGGGGGGGGTGTAGCAAATTTTAGGTTACATTCTCGCTGTTTTTAAAAAAAGCGTCGTGCCACCCCCCATTTAATTGCCCTATGGGCGTTTTGTGTGTGTGTGAGGAAAAAAAGGCGAAGTGGAAGGGAAAGGGGGATAGTGTGTAAGTGTATGTATGTTGTATGAGGTATTGTTGGTGGGAAATGTAAAAAATGGGATGCGTTATTTAGCCCGGGGAAGGTGTTGGGGGGACGTCCAGTAGGAGGTACGGAAAAAATGTTATAAAACCCCTTCACATTTTTTTAAAACACGAAAAAAAGGCGTAAGCACAAAACAGTAAAACTAGGTTAAAAAAAAGAACACGAAAAGTAGGTAAAAAAACAGAACACGTAAAAAGGGAAAACACAGAACACGTAAAATTAGGGAAAACACGAAACGAAAACGTAAAAAAACCAAAAATAAAAAAAAGAGTGGCACGAACTTTAAAAACTTGAAGCACCGGTTGAAAAACAATGACTTCAATGGGGATTAAAATGCATGAAAACTCCCAGACCTTTCTGAGGAATATCCCCAAACTTAGCTGTTATGAGGGGTAGAGCGCCCATTCCCAGGTTACCAAGCACGACCTCCCCTGACCAGAACGACAGCAAGACCCCCCCACCTGGGGCTTTACCCCCCTGTTACTTTTTGGGGGGAGCAATTCCCAAATGGGGTGGCCTCTTTGTCTTAAAAGTTTTAAAAAAATGATTTTTAAAATATTTAAGTTAAAAAGATTTAAATAACAAAAATAAACAAAATAAAAATCCTTAAAATAACTATTTTTAATATTTTTAAAAATTTTAAAAATCCCCTTTTTTGGGTTTTTATGTTTAAACATGGGTTTCAGGGGAAAAAAAATAATATATATAGGTTTTAATAAGTAAAGTAAATAAAAAAAATACAATTAGTAGTGAGCAAGACGGGGCTTTTCTCTCTCCTCGGCGAGTGCGTTTTTTTTTATGCGCCCGCCGCAGGGCGGTGTAGGCATCTTCCCCCTGGGAGAAATGATCGGGGAAGTAGGGCCAGGGGGGACCACAGGAGAAATTAAAATCCTGCAGTTAAAAAAGTTTTTTTGTACAGTGAAGGCGTGATCACTGGGGGAGACAGTAATCAACGACAGGTGCACCCCCCCAGATCTTTCCCATCTTGGACCAGGGAAAAATTTCCCCCACGTGGTTTTTTGCCGTGCTTTGGCTATAATAATAATATTTTAAACAGGAACAGGAGTCCCGGAGGTTTAGCGATGTGCATGCGCGCCCGCAGCTAGGATACACCTCTTTGGTCCTCATTCTGGTCAGGGGTGGGTTTATCAAAGGCCCCCGGCAAGCAATCGGCTGGTCAAATATGGTAGGGTCAAGCAGGCACTGTTTAGTCGGTAGGCATAGGGCCCCCGCGCCATAGTACTCAATAGGGGGTGCGTATATTTCCCCATTACCCCCACTATACCTTTTCTCGTTGTGGTGAAAATTACAGATACAAAGATGATATATATATATATAGATACATATATATATGGCCCATAAAAAATATATATTAAAATATACATATATACATATATTAGGGCATCGGGTCAAAACTGACACGAGGCAATCTGAGTTTGAGGGTTCGAGTCACGGCCGGCGCGTTGTTCCTTGGGGAAGGAACTTCACCTCATTGCCCACCAGCCACGGGTGGGGCCCAAACAGCCCCAAATCAGTGCCGGTCCCAAGCCCGGAAAAATAGAGAGAATGATTTCCTAAAAGGTAAACCCGGCACTCTCCTGGAAAGGGAAATGGGGACCCCACCCGACTCACTCCAAGAGCATCACAAAATGAAAATCAATCAAGTATCAGCGTGGGCCCCGGCGGGTCAAGCATAATTACCCTTAAAAAAAAAAAAGAATAAAAAAAATAAAT
>NC_051391.1:22601132-22616132 GCF_015228065.2 Penaeus monodon | reverse complement strand
CCGAGGGGAAGATGCCTACATCGCCTGCGGCGAGGGCATAGAAAAAAAACGCACCGCCGGGGAGAGAAAAAATGCGCCCTGTCTTGCTCACTACTATATTGTATTTTTTTTATTATTTTTCTTTTTAAAAACCTAAATATATATTTTTTTCCCCTGAAGAAACCCTGTTTAAAACAGAAATAACCAAAAAGGGGGTTTTTAAAATTTTAAAATAATTAAAAATAAGTTTTTTAAAAGGGATTTTTATTTTGTTTATTTTTATTATTAAATCTTTTTTAACATTAATATAGTTTTAATCATTTTTTAAAACTCTTAAGAAAAAGAGACCCACCCTCATTTGGGAATTTGCCCCCGCAAAAATAACGAGGGGGGGGTAAGAAGCACCAGGTAGGGGGTCTTGTGTCTTTTGGTCAGGGGGGGGTCGGGGCTGAGAAACCTGGGGAATGGGCGCTCTACTCCTCAAAACAGTAAGGGGTTGGGAGTTTTCCCCAGAAAGGTACGGGAGATTTTCTGTCTTTTTAATCACCTTTGAAGTCATGTTTTTCAGACGGTGTTTAAAGATTTTAAAGTCGTGTACACTCTTGTTTTACTTTAGGGTATTTTACGTATTTGTTTTCTGGTTTACCTAATTTACGTTTTCTGTTTTTTACCTATTTTACGTGTCTGTTTTTTACCTATTTTTACGTGTTTGTTTACTATTTTTACGTTTTTTTGTGCTTACTGCCTTTATTCGTGTTTTAATAAAGGAGAGGTTTATGAACAGTTTTCCGTACCCCCCTACTGTGCGATCCTCACACAGCTCCCCGGCTAAATACACGCATCCCAGTCTTTACATTCTCTCCCCAAAACACTACACTCATACACACATACATCACTTACACACTATTCTCCTTCTTCCACTTCGCCATTTTTCCTCCACACACACACAACTTTCCCCATACGGCAATTAAATGGGTGGTGGCAGCGAGCGCTTCTTTTCAAAACTAGCGAGAATGTAACCATATGCAATTTGCTACACACCTCCCCTCATGGGCCCTTGGTGCACCGGGAAACCCTTTTTATCTCATTCCTCACTGATGAACCCCAATTGGGTATCCCGGGTCCGGTTCACCAGATCTTGGGGAAAACTCAAGCCCGGAGGGCAGTTTCCGTTGGGGGGGCGCATGCAGGGGAGACTTGTGAAAAGCGCTCTTTTTTTGGCACGGGTTTGCATGGTGGCGGGACAAGCTGCCTTGAAAGAAATCAGGAGCTTAAACCATCACATCAGTAGTGGGGCCCCCCCCTAGGGAAGCTCCCTTTGCCGCGGTGGGGGGTTTGAGGGGCCCAATGATCGGTGACCCGGGACCAGAGGCTACCCTAGGGGGGGTCCCCAGTGAGGGATGAGCAAAATGGCCCCTGGGCACAAGGCTTAAGAGAGGGGATGGTGCACCCACCCGGTTTCATTCCAGTTGGACCGGGGGAAAACTCCCTACGTGGTCTCCCGTGGGGGCGTCCCATATCACCAGGAGACAGGGTCCTGGAGGTTGACATGCTGCACGCTGCGCCCTACAGCTAGCAACACCCCCTTTGGTCCTTTTTTGGAAAAATGGGTGGTTGATCGGGGCCCAGTAAAGTTAAGGGCTGGTCAAATATGGCTAGGGTAGCGCAAGGGCCCCCAAAAATCCCATCGTATTAATAGGGGCTGCATTTTTCCCTCTTTCCCCCGGTCTTTTGGGGGAGTTTTTGAGCCCCAATATAGTTTCCCCCTGGGTGGATCCAGGGGGGTGGGGGGATGAGGAAATGAAAAATAAAAATTTTGAGTATAAAAATTTTACAAAGATCAAGCCTCCCCTGACGCCCTACACAATCCCCACCTTTCCTTCTGGAACATCACACGTTGCATTTGGGAACCTTTTCCAGTTCCCAAAGGGCAAGAAGGGGAAAATAAAGGGGGTTCCCGGGAATCCCAAACCAGGTAAAAAGGGGGAAAGTCTCCCACTCCACAAAGGGAAATCTTATTAGTAAATAGAAAGCTTTTCATATATAAGTATTAGTATAAAACCCCATCGGAAAATATTTGAAGAGTCAATGTGATCCTCGCATCACCCCATAGCGAGGGGTAGCCTGATAGTTGAGGTTTCGTCACCAGACGAGAGTGACCGTCGTGTGCAATATGCGACATTCCTGGAGCTCAAGTTTCATGTTCTACAAAACCCTCAATCAGGTTAGGGAATTGTCTTTTCCTGAGATCTGAGGGGCATTCGAGAAGGAACTGTTAGAGGAACTAGAGAATTTAAAATTAGTGGCAGTAAAAAATTTTTAAGAAGAAAGTGAGGGTTTTGGGAAACAGTCGAACCCCCAGCTCTTCTTTAATTTTTAAAAGTTTGGCCCTTCTAGAAAGAATCAGTTAAGTTAGCAGGGTCAACCTCAAGGTAAAAGCCATATGTGCCCAACCCCTATGGGGTTTTGTCCCACTGCCAGGGATGGGAGGGAGCCAACTTTGCCATTTTAAGAAAATGGACAACCCAAGAGTATGCGAAAAGTGGGGTAAACAGGTCAAAAAGGAGATGACAACTCTACAGGCCCAATATGCTTTTATCACTGCAAAGAAGCTCATGAAGTTTCTTAAAAAGCAATGTAAAAGGACAAATTTGAAAAGGAAGTTTTGGTAATAAGGAGTAAGGAGAAACCCTGTGTGCTGCTTGCACACCCAGGTAGGTTTTTTGCTTCGGTATTAGCCCACCTCCTTCCCCCCAACCCTCGCCCTCCAATGCTTTTACAGCACACACCTCCTTTTCCCAAACCCTCATCCCAAATTGCTGACTGCCTCTGGGGAGTTTTTCCACCAAAAAAGGAGTAGGAGGAGTGGCTATGAGGAGACTCCTCCCCCCAAAAAGTAGGTCTTTGGACCCATCAGGCAAGGCCCCAGGGGTTTCAATGGTGACAGCCCAGTGCACCACCCCCACAGGGGCTTGCTGCTAGGCAGAATGCCCTGAAGTAAAGGTCGGGCATGCCTTTGCCAAGAAAAGGAATCCTAAACTGGCCAAAAGACCCCACTGCCAAACTCCACAAGGGCCCTTCGTGTAGAACGAACCCCCTGAAGCAAAGGTGAGGTCCATCTTTCCCCAGCAAAGAAATCCTGAACCTGTCCAAAAAAAAATTGGGGAAACTAGTTCCAAGGTAAAAAACCCATTAAAAGGGACCCCCGGGATCAGGGAAAAGGGAAGCCTAAAGGTTGAGGAAAACCCTTGAAACAGGTGCTCCCCCAAACACCTTATGAAGAAATAATAAAAAAGAACTGGATCCCCAACCCCAATGGAACTGTCGGGGAATTATGCAAAAAGGGGAAGAACGAAACATCTGATGTTCAGTAACCCATTTGTGTAACCTAAAAAGAGTTTATGACCAGGGAAAATCGCCCCTTTTTCCCTGAGAGGTTTCCCAAATTTCAAGCCCATTAGGAAACCCTTTGAAATGGACCCAGGAGGATAGCAGTAATGTTACATCAAGATATTCCTTCCAGGCCATCACCGCAGAAACACACGTGAAAGGGGTGGAATAGGCTTGACACGACTTTACACGTTGATCCCTCAAATTCTCCAATAATTCAAAAATTAAAGATTTGGAAGATGTACTGGGCAGTTTCCCCACCATTTCTACTCTTCAGAGATTTTAATGGTCGGCTCACCCCTTGGGGGGGAAAACCTTGTGCAACCCGAGGAAGGCCTTGGAGTCCTTGTTCTTTGAGTAGAGCAGTTTTACTGAAAAGTGACACCCCACACATTTCCAATTCAAACGGGACATTCTCCCAAAATAGACCATCAATAGGTCACCGATTCACAGTTTAACTTTACTTGGCAGGGCATGGAAGACTTACATGGAAGCGAAAACTTTCCAATAAATTTTTGGAGGAGGGAAATGGTATTTCCGCTAATGGAGTGCAGAGTGCGACTTCAACATGCGGATGGAATCTTTTTAGATCAACTGCATTTTGCAAGATCTATGAATGACCCGTGTATTTAAAAAGTGTTAAACTTACATTTACAAATTCACCTTTCAGCAGAAGCATCCATTCCCAAAAGTAGCGGGCCCTTACCGTGACCTCAGTATCATGGTGGTCGATGAATGCCCACAAACTGTCAGAGCAAGAAAAGCTGATTAAGGCAGTTTTAAAAGACGCCCCAGCATTGTTTAACCTTTGGGAATTACAAAAAGACCCCACCCAAAGGGCCCGGCGCGTGCTAAAGGAGGCTAGACAGACGTAGTCCTCGATTAATCTGGGGGCCCCTTAGAGGGTATGGGGGAAGGGGCTAAAATCGCTGGAAAAAGGGAATCCCTATCACAACTGCTTTGAAGATAGATGGATAATTATCACAGACAAAAAAGATTTGAAAAGAGTAGCTGAACCTGGCAGAGATTCCTTTGGGGCATTTACACTGATCGATTTCCCACTCTTTGGGCTGAACAGGGAAAAAAACACCCAGTGTCGTTTTCAGCGGATTGCGCAGAAATTCCCTTAACTGCCATTTTTTCGAAGGAGAGGACTTGCTTTGAGCTCTGCTGTAAGACTGCCCCAGGAAGGACGATTTCCATACAAATGGGTATTCACTTTTCCAGAGAGCCCCAGAAGTTCCTGTTAGACCTATTTAATAGGATCTATAGGGGGCACAGTGCCATCCAATGGAGAGAAAACATTATATTTTGTCCTAAACCCGCAAAGATACTTTCCCCACCCGGAAATACAGACCAATTCCCTCACCAGCTGCATCTGCAATGATGGAGAAAAGGAAATCAGGTTTAAGGCGCTAGAAAAAGAAAAGTGTTTACCCATATCAATATGGGTTAGAAAATTGAGATCGACAGAGATGCACTTTTGGGATGAAAAAATGCATACAGGGAATCCTTCACACAGCGACGTCACTAATAGCAGTCTTCTTTGACTTTTAAAGGGCCTTGATATACTTGGAAGCATGGGATACTCATGAAGCGATGACATTGGTTTAAGAGGAGATTACCACCCTTTATACAAAGCTTTCCCTTTCTGAAAGAAGTTTAGAGTTTGGATAGGGAAAAACTTTCTCTAAACCCGGAAGATCAGCTGGAAGGGGGCCCCCAAAGGGCTGTCTAAGAGTGACCCTGTTTTCCATTTCATAAATGATATCATAAAAGGTTTTCCAAGTTGGTCTCATGTAATCTTTTATGTGGTGACTTTAACTGCACTGCTCAGGAGGAAACTTACAGGGTGCAAAGGACACAGCGACTGCAAAAATCGGGTTTTCAGTGGGAACATATTTGGGTTTAAATTTTCTCCAAGAAGACCAGGTAACATTTCCCCAAACGAGGAAAAATTGCATCCTTCCCTCTATTGGCGCAAACCCAATGCAATTTGTCCAAGAGGGAAGTACTTGAGTCTAATTTTGATCAAGACTTACTGGGTGCCCCACATTAAACAGTTAAAATGAAGGTACAAAAAGGGTTAGTATTTTGCAGGTTTTTTCACATTTACCTTGGGGTGCAGACCGCACAACGCTTTTCGGCTTTACCGAGGCTTTTTGTAGTAGCTTGATTATGGATGGAAGCTTTTCATCGTAACTCCCACGTTCTCTGGATGTTACTCGGTTCAAAAGAACTCTCAGGAATTTTTATGGGGGTTCAGGTCTTCACCCGTGGGTCCCCGTATGCTGAGAGTGGGGAACCCCTCTTTCATTCACCCGGGAATACATGAACCCGATTTACTACACAGATGCAAAGGATTCCCGGACTCCTACATCCAGAAGGTTTTCAACCCCCTTTAGATAGCCGATCCTATAGAAAAGAATGGGAATCTTTTGGAAGAGCTTAATTTAAGTCTCCTTGGGTTTTGGCTATTGGAATTCCCCAATCCCCCTTGGACTAAACAAGTCGAGCTGGGTTTGGGCGGAATTGGGGAAAGGGGAGAGATCGAAGCAGAAGCAGAGAGAGATTTCTTCAGACATTTTCTAAGTACCAAGGATCAGATGCAATATATACAGATGGTTCGGGAAACTGAAAAGGTGTGGGGTTTGCAGCAGTGAGCAGAAGAAAAACTGATTGGCAGTCTTTTTTTAGAAGCCTCGTCTTCGAGACATGCCATCCTTGCAGCAGTTAAGATATAGAGATCTTAGAACCATTCGTTGTATATATTATGACTCTTTTTGCCTTTCAAGCAATCAAAAGTTTAAACCTCACATCCCCGAGTGGGGAGGTTCAAGATTGGCTTGCAGCCATGTTGGTGTCAGTGGGAATGAGCAAGCTGATCAGAAGGCCAAGGGAGCGCCACCAGCCTTTTGATGCTTTTCCCCTCCCACAACCCACCCGAAACCCCCAAAAAGGAGGGTTTTTTTTGATAGATGGGGGGAAAAAATGGGGGCATACCTCTAGAAATAAACGCGAGAGATTAGAGATGATCTTTGGGAGTTGGGTGACCAGCATCCATCCCAACCGAAAAAAATAGAATTGTATTAACAAGATAAGAAACAGCACACGAGACTGACTCATGGACCCAGGACTAAAAGTGAACACTTTGTGAGGGATGCCCAAAAGCCATTTAAAGGTGCCCACATGTGGGAAAATGTGCAAAAATTTTCAGACCAAAGACGTATTCTTTTCTCCCCCATATACACTGAAAAAAGTATTTGGGGGGGGTTGTTTCTTAGGGAGGTAAATTTTTAATAAAATTTAATAATGCATAATATTTAGCAATAATTTTTATAAATTTAAGAGCATAATATTTAGCTTGATTTTAATATATTCATTGTTTTTGTAAGATGTTTTTTGATAGATTTATAAAGTTTTAAAAAATTTAATATTTTATTAGCAAGGTTTTTCCCCTAAAAGCTTAGCTGTTGAAAAAGCAGTAATTTGAAATAATCAATCAATCCCCCGCCATGTCACAGCCTCTCCGTCATCGAGACTTCGCAGTGCCTCCTCGTGGCCACCCCTGGGGAAAAGGGCATCTGCGATCCCCGGTTAAACGGGAGGATCTCAGAGCAGGGAAAAGGGGCCCAGAGGATGGAAAAATATGGCCCACTGGTTCTGAAAATGCCTGGCTCCCTACCAATCTGCCCCCTAACCACCCGGGTAAGGGGGGCTCGGGGGGGTTTTGCCTTGCCAAGCCCTCCCCTCCCAGAAAAATCTCCAGCAAAATTCACAAATAAAGGATATGCTGGGGGGAAGGGGGGCTGTCCCCCCCACCCAGAAAGCAAGGGGGCTGTGGGTCCCGTTGGGAGGGCAAAGTCGGGGGCAGGGGGGAATGAGAGTTACTTGTCCCGCCTGCACCCAGCATGCAGCAACCTACATGAAGCTTGTGGGATAAAGCTTTGGGAACCCCAAGGTAGTGACGCCTGAAGCTTTGCTTAAGGGAAGCTTTCCCGGGTAGGTGCTTGGAACATTGGTCCTTGCATTTCTGGAATAGTAAGCGATAGGGTCAGTGGCAAAAAGAGAACCACATTCTTTTTAGCATGGAGGAGGTACCCAAAACTGTGGAGCACCAGAGTGCCCAATTTTTGGCATGACCATGGCTGGTTGTGGCCACTTCAAAAATCCCGTCCCCCCGGGCCCCTTAAGGGTTTTTTCCTTGGGCAGACTAAGGGGGGAGGAGTGTGCCCCGGGGTTCACCATGGGAGTCTCGACCAATTAAGAACTTTACAACCCGTGGACCTGTAGCGTACCCATCCAATTTTTTACATATTCCTTTTGTGTCTCAGGTATTAAAGTGTAAAACAGAGTGCTCACTGCCCCCACCCGTTTAGTCGTACGGAACGAGATGTACTTTGTAAGAAGTTAATGTGTAATTTGCATTGGGAAAGAGGACAGATAGTGTGCCAATGTTGGGAAAGTGTTTGTATAAAGTTATAAACCAGCGAGATAAAAGAATGGTAAGGCGTAACCTGAGCGAGGAGGAAGAGCACGGGAATTTCACCGTGTAAAGGATTTAGGATAAAGGTATTTTTGGGAAATTTTAAAGATTGCTTTCCTTCAGTTCAGCAAAAAAATTTTATTTTTAAAATCAAAAGAGAAAAAAAAAAAACTCACGGACCCCTGAGTCTTTTAATAAATTGAGAAAAAACGTTTTTAAAAAAGTAATAAAAAAATAAAAAGAGATACTAAAAGGAACGAATTACTCCTTTTTAAGCTAAAAGAAATTATAAAATAAAAACTTCGTTTAGTTAGAGAAAAAAATGGAAGCCACTATAAAAAAAATTAAAAAAAAAAGAGATCAGCCATCACTATTTGCTCGGAGGAATTCATCGAGACGAATCCCTTGCCACGAAAACATTCCCTCAAAAAAAAAAGCAAACAAATACCTTCTTCAAAGATGCGATGCATACGTTAAAATACACAAAAAAAAACAGAGGACAGCCCGCCTAGGGTGCCCCCTGCTCAGCCGCAGCGCTATGCCCACAGGGGGGAAATCGCCTAATTATACACCTGGCCCCCAAAGGGGCACAGGTAGCAAGGTGCGTAACTTTTGTACTAAATTTACTTTAATTTTTTGGGTTTGGCAAATTCAGAGGCCCAAAGTGGAAAAACTATTAATAAAACTTTAATATTTCCTAAGAGATAAAGATTTTTTTTTAAGACGATAATAACTTTAAAAATGCTATTAATTAAAAAAAAACTTTTAACATAACAAATTAGTTTTTTTTTTTCTTATTTTCCCTTTCACCCACATCCCCTTAAGATTAATCAGAAAAACAGATTAAATAAAAGAGTGAGGATTTTTTTGTTTAGTTTTATTGCCCTTCTTTTAAGCTTGGTGCGTCCTTTTCTTTTTTTAACCCCGGGGGGGGTCTTCGCCCTTTCCCGACAGCCAGGTTCACGTCCAGCTGCTCGTCCGCCCACAGTTTTTGTTAAGGGGGGAGGGATATGCCCCTTTCTTAACCCTGGCTGAGGATCCCGTGGAGTTTTTTTGAGGAACATTTCGCGTAACATGAGAAGCGGCTGCCCAGGGAGAAACCTAAGTGGGGGTTTTAAAGCTTTCATAAATCACAGTCCACTACAGACCCAATTTTTTGTGGGAGTTCAAGCGTGAAACACTTTAAGCAGCCCAGAAATCATCGGGGTACCCCCCACGGGAAGCAGAAATCCCTCTCCCTAGAGACAGTGGAGGCCCCGAAATGTGTTGCAGGCTTAGCTGAATGGCAATCAAGTCTTGCGTCCTCCTCGGGCTAGGGTCGAACACTGCGAGAAGGGGCAAAGGGGAAAACATTTCATCAGGAATTTTGCTGGGGGGTTTGAAGGCTTTTTTGGTAAACGATTTTCGCCTGCTCCCAAGCCCTGAGAAAGCTGAACTCTAAGCCCCCCCTTTGCAGAGACTGCAGTCGATCAGGGGGACAGATATTCAGATCATTTTGGGGGGTCCGTGAAAAATGGGTGAGTATTTTAGCAGTTGTACCAGGTAGACCCCCAAACAGTAGTGATGCAAGCGATGTCACAATCCCTGTGCGGAACTCACCAACGCGAGGAACCTTCTCCCCAACAAGTTAGATGCTGTTTTCCAAAATGAAGAATGAGAAAGCGCAGGCATTGTGATAAAGGTGAGGGTGAACGTATGGCTTGGGGCTTACATACAGTCTTGACTGCCATCGGCGTCTAGTACCTTTCCCCCCTGACCTGTTGGGGGGCATGGTCATCCCTCTCTGGAAGGGGAAAAGGGGGATCTTTTGAGACGTAGCAACTCCTTTGCATTACAGCTCAGCATACCAGCAAATTTTTTCGCTCCATTCTCTAAAAGGATCCGCGACTACCTACTGAGCCGGAGCGTTGGATTACCCCAGGCAAGTCCACAATACCCTTTGTGATTTTTGTCGTGGGTTGCTTACAGCGTACATCGACCTTAAAAAGGTTTTTTAAACTTGGTGACGAAAATCGCTATGGGAGATCTGAGGCTTCTGACGCAGATTAGGCCTAATAGAAAGCCTGTATGGAGGATAATGGACAGAGCTACTCCCAAAAAGTCAGTGTGGAACAACACTGGGCAATATCAAGGTCTCAGCCCTTTGACCTCCCGATGATTTTGCTACCCTGAAGCGTTGTTTTTCTTAAATACAACGTCCCCGGCCCTTTTAAAAGGGTAAATGAGGTCACTGCCCCCACCCGTTGGTTTACGTTCGGGAACGAGTGTTGTGAAAGAAGGGAGCAATGTTAGAAGAATTGTGGAAAGGAGCAAAGTGATGTGCTATGCATGTGTGTGAAGTGTAGTTGTGAAAATGAGCCGAAGGAGGTAGGCGGGGTTGAAACCCCGAGGAGGGGGCTTTTACAGATGTTTTCATCTAACTTTGGGGTTTTTGATGTTTGCGTTAGTTGAAAGGAAAATATGTTTGGCTTTAAACCCTTTCCCTTTTTACATAGAGTGGGGATTATCAAAAGGTATTAAATATTATCTATTTATTTTGTAAAACAAAGATAAAACGGGGAAAAAAACAAAATAGGGCACAGTAAAACAAACCAAAACACAAAAGACAAAAAAATCAAAATACGTAAAACACGAGACAAATTTTTAACACGAGAACCGCCCTTCACATAAAAAAACTTAACCACTTATCTCTTATTGCCGAGACCCCCTATTTTGGGCACCCAACCCGGTCCAGCATTTGCCCGGGCCTGGAACCGAACCGATCTGCCCTTTTGAAGGGGGGGACTGCCCTTTGTCCCCCGGGCCCCGCGAAACGGGTTGGTTCTAAAAAAAATCAAAAAAATTCATTAAAAACCAAAAATATTCTTTAATAAAAATTTAAAAATAACTTAAAAGTTATTTCAAAAAGAATAAAAGTTTTTTGAAACAAAATAGAAAAATAAGTAAAAAAAAAACCTTTAAGTACTGGTAAGATATTTTATAAAAATTTTAAAAAAATGAAAAATAAAAAAATTTTAAAATGAAAAATTCAAAATAAATAAAATGAAATGATAAAAAGGTAAATAAAGATTAAAAGTTTCTTTGCAATTCTTTTTCGTGCGGTGGCCCTTTTTTCCCCAAGGTTCGTCTAAAACACGAGTAAAAATGTTTTTTAAAAAATAAAAAAAAAAAAAGCTAACACCAAAGTAAACAAAAAAAAGGGGAGGGGTGACGGGGCCGCGCAGGTGAGTCGCTCCAGGTGGCTTCCCTTTTTCTGTTGCCCAGCTTCCCACCTTTGACGGGCATCCTCCCCCGGGGAAAAAAACAGGGGCTTTGAAAAAACTAGGGGGAGTCGGGGCTGCGACCCCTCGTGGAACGGGGGGAGGAAGCCGCCTTCACTAAAAAAAGGGGGGAGACGAAAGAAATTAGGGCCCGGGGGGGAGTACAAGGGGTCCACTACAAAGAAACATGGTGGCGGCTCTTGATAATTCAGCAAGAGGCGAACCCAAGGGCCCTAGGGGTCTCCTAGACCAAACCAAGATTCAGGTTTTGGGGGCCCTGTTGGGGGAAACCCGTTCAGTCGATCCATGTGTGGTGAGGACGTCGGGGTTACAGAGAGTTTTACTCCCTTTTGGTAGCATAGTCATATCTCTGTGCGTAAGCCCGAAAAGCCCGTAGACAGTTGGCCCCTGGCAACAGGACATGAACTCAATAACAAGAGTTTTGGAGATGTCGTCCCTATGCAAAAAGGGCCCAAGCTACGGTCTTAAAGGGCCTTAATATTGCCAGTTTACTTTAGGGAAGCAAAACCTGGACTTTATCTAGTGTTTTGAGTTCGTCGTTTGCCTTTTGTAACAAGTCTCTTCACGGATCATGGGGTACGTTGGCGGGGACACGTGCCCAACAGGGTTTACACCAGAGACTGCATGGAACCGTTTCTTGCAAAAACCAGGTGCCATCTCAGGCTATATGGACATTAGCTCGTTTTCCCATGGATGGGGCCCGCCCCTCAGGTTGTCTTTTGCGAGAGAACCATGGGGGAGGAGGCCCTGGGGTTGGGGGGCTCGCGGACCGTCGCGAGGAATTGAGATGGGCCCAGGGCCTGCCCGGAGACAGTATGTATACATATAAATATATAAAACCCCACAAACAACATATTATATGTGTGTGTTGTTTGTGGTGTGTGTGGGTTTTGTGTGGTGTGGTGTGGGGGGTGGGTGGTGTGTGTGTTGTGTGTGTGTGTGTTTGGGGGTGGGGTCGTGTGTGTGTGTGTGTTATGTTTGTGTGTTAGGGTTTTGTGTATGGTGTGTTGGGTAGGGTGTGGGGGTTGGTGGGTGGGGCAAACGCTACTTTTGTATCACCTCAGTATATGAATATTACATTTTATTATTAGTTTCCAAAATGGACGTACAGTTACTGCCATTGGGCGTTATATATCTATCACGAAATGTATCAGCAAGGGGAAAGGGGAAAACGTGTAAAGTCGAAAGAAGCATTTGGGAAAAGGGTTTTTCGACGAAAACCATTACTATTTCCAAGTGCGTTTGCTGAAAGATCCTAAAGAAGGCGAGAAATACTAGTGGCCAAAAGGCAAAGGGGAGTGACCCAACGCGGGCGAATTTTTTAGGGGGTTTTATCTATGAGTTTTTGGTGTTTTTCAGAATGAAGAGATTGGGAGGGGTTTAAAAAGATGTGAAGATAAAGAAGGGGAGGAGAAGAAGAGAAAGAAGACGTAGAGAGAGAGAGAGAGAGAGAGAGGGGGGGAAAAGAGAACGAGAGAAGAGAGAGAGAGAGAGAGAACAGACCTTGAAAAAACCCCCCCCCCCAAATCCCTTTTATCCAGGTTACGTTTCATCAAGATTTTTATGAGGATGATGGGAACAATAAACACACACCAACACACCACACAAAAACAACCACAGAGGGTGTAGGATTATAAAAGATTTGACCCTCGCCCGGATGCTAAAATTATCGCTTGCTTTCCGCAGGAGGCGGCGGTTGGCCCCCCGAGAGTCAAAAACAGATGTGAATTCTTTCGGAAAGAAATGGAGGAACACGCTCAGGCACCAGCAATGCCAAACTGCGCAACGATACTAGACGGCGAATTTTTAAAAGGAAACCGGACCGCAGTGCCCAGAGCCCTTGAGGACGAGCCCAAAGAGCCTTTTATGCAAGCGTCCTGGAGGAAATCGATGAGTTTCCCCCTGTCCGCAGGAAATGTGGCGAGCGATCCCTGTACAGGAGGCGGAAAACGAAGGGAAAGGGGGAGAGGATTTTGATTTTTCTGAGTACAAGCGAGGCTAGCAAGAAAAATCCGTATTACTACCTTTTTATATTATTTAAACATATCTATATATAACACTATAGATACGAAACAAGGGCACTCCCTGCACAAACACAATATTCACAATTTTTATGTAACTTAATAGTATATCTATTATTAGTAGTATAGTGTGTGGCGCGTTAATATATCTAATTAATATTGTATCTATAATACAAAGCATATCACCTATGTATAGTTTTTTGTATAATATATATATAATATATATATATATATTATATATATATATATATATAATTTTTATGTATGTATGCACACAACACACACACACACACACACACACACACACCACACACACACCAATATACTGTATTGCGCAATATATTAATATATAATTATATATAATAATAATATATATTATATATATATTGTAATACAACATACATACATATTAAAATATTAATATATATATATATATTATATATTATTATATAAGTATGTATATATTTATATATATATATGTATTATATATATGTATATATTATATATATATATATATTAAAATATATAATATATATATTATATATATATATATGATATATATACACGTTTTTTTAACATCCCTTTTTTCCCCTGCAGGACTTTTTTTTCTACTGAGAGGTTTTTTGGCAGTGCCACCCTTGCCTGATTTTGGGTGCCCTTTCCAAACCAACCGCGGCTCGGCGCGCTAACACCGGCCCCCGGGGGGGACTTCCCCCACGGGGAACCCGCGCTCGACCTCTCAAGGTAATTGTGTTTTTCGCCGTGAGATCGGGCTCGAGTCAGCAATCGGAGGGCCCGGCATTTTTTTCAATTTAATTTTATGTAGTGTACATAATATTACAAAACAAAAATATATATATATAATATATATATATAATGATATATATATTATAATATATATTAATATATTATTAAAATGTAATATATATATTTATAATATATATATAATATATATATATATATGTTGGGGTGTGTGTGTGTGTGTGTGGGGTGTTGTGTGTGTGTGGGTGGTGTGTGGTGTGTGGGTGTGTGTGTGATAGAGTATATATTGATTGTATACACACACACACAAACACACCAACCCAAAAACACACACCACACAATACAAACACACACACACAACAAAACACACACACACCACACACCACACACACACCAACACCACCACACACACACCACACACACGCACGCACGCACACACACACACACACCAACACACACACACACCAACACACACACCCCAACAACACGCACCAGTATTGCATATAATATATAAATATATTAATAATATTATTATATATATTATTTTATAATACATATATATTATAATTTTATTTTAATATATATATATATAATAATACATACATATAAAATATATATATATAATATATATTAAAATGTATTCAAAAATACACAATATTTACTAATATTATATATATATATATAAATAATATATATAAATATATAATATTATATATTGTGGGGTGTGTGTGTGTGTGTGTGTGTGGTGTGTGTTGTGTGTGGTGTGGTGCGCGCCGCGTGTGCGTGGTGTTATGTGTAGTGTTTGGTGTGGTTAGACAGCATGGCCCCGCAGACCCAGGGAAGCGGGGAATGAGCGGTGCAAAGGCTGGGGCATGGGTCGTGGGCCGACGCAGCGAGGCGCGCGAGGGAGATGAGGGAGTGTGACTGAGGGCAGAATCAATCTAGTTTAAACAGCAAAGTCAGCAAGCTGAGCTGCGCTTCGGGAAGAGAGAGGTAATCAGTTTTCAGCACTAAAAATGTCTATGATCATAATTTCTGATAGACTTGCAATTATGAAGGGCCCATTCTTTTTTGTTTCTTC
>NC_051391.1:22594002-22601032 GCF_015228065.2 Penaeus monodon | reverse complement strand
AGATAACTGGTTTAAACCCTTTTAACTACCTCCCCCCATAGCAGTTTGTCCTTCCCTCCATGGCTCCCTTGCATGTGTAAATGAAATTCCCTCCCAGATTTTAAAGAAAGTTGCGTTTTGTTAGTCTCTTTAATGAGTATGAATTGGTGGCCTTATAATTAAACTTTCCATTCATGTAATCATGCTCTCGTTAACAGAATAACAAAGATAATTAGAAAAATTACTGCCTTTTTTCCAGGGGCTTGTGCTCCCTTTGGAAAATACTGAAGCCCCCCACGTTAAGAACCCCTGGTTCAGATAGTATGATGCATGCAACTCGAAGGTCTGCCCTCATGCAATCTCTTTTAGTAACGAAGCCCCATAGTTTTGAGAGCTTATTCACCCCATGCACAGGAGGATTCATATTTAGATTAGCATTTACAGTAAGATTCATATTTACGCTATCACTCTCAATATCTAAGTCGATGAGAAACTCATCATTTATCTCCATTTATATGAGCGTTTGTTTAGTGTGGCATACATCCATCATATTATTGTTAATTACACTCTGGATATCGCTATTAGTATTTTTTATTGCCAACATCCATAGTTTCTGACTGTGATTTTAACACCACCACATGAATAATTTGGTCATATCACACATATATCATTAGTCACTGTTATATGTTGTTACTTCTGCTATATTTTTATACTGCCCTGTCTTCATAATTATTTGATAAAACTGCAGTTGATTTGTTGCATGTACAAGATGGCATGAAACCATCACTTCCAGGAGCCTTCTCATTATTTCCCGGTTCACTCCTATCTTCATTAGCAGATTCAATTTTTCTAACTTGCAGACCTTATCCTTTGGTTGTTCAAGCATCCAACATAGTCTCTCCCCTTTAGTACAAACTTGTCACTTTCGTCTCCGGATTTTTTACAAAGATATGCTGGTTAATTACTCTCCTGCTCCTCTGGCATTACTTTTGTTTTCTTCCGGTTCTCGATTCTGCTTGATTTGCTGCACTGTTTTTTGAGCTATGGCAGTTTTCTCGCCATGACTGTGTTGGGTCACATCAGGTCCACAGCCATGTCCACGCTCATTGGACAGCGGGCTCCCCTCATTCCCTGCGCGCTTACACAGTGTGCTCGTGTATTTAAGCCGCAGAGCCTGCAGGGCACCGGATGCGGCTGGCCATCACATAGCCAACGTGCTTGAGACATTCCCCGAGATTGCTCTCCTCAATAGCCAGGAGCCAACGCATGTCAGAGGAGGGGTCCTAGACCTCACCCTGGCAGACAAGGCCAACTGGCAGACGTTCCAGAGCGCCTTGGCCCGCTGTCTGAGAAGCAATGAACCCACACAAAGCGAAAATGTGGAAGTGCTACAAGCCAGACTTGTAAATGCCATTTATGAGGCAGCCTCACTGACCATACCCAAAACTCGGCCTGGGTCTAGGAGTCACAAGGACGCCTGGTACTTCAATGACGAGATTAGGGAGGTAAACCACAGGGTAATATGTGCCGAAAACATTTCCGAAGGCATAGAACCCCCGACAACCTTGCCCTCCTAAGGGAGGCTGTCAGGGATGCCAAGGAAACTGCCAGCAGAGTCAGGCAGGAAAAGTGGCTGGAATGGTGTGATCCTTCGATCACCATACCACCCTCTCAGAGCTATGGCAACGGGTCAAGCGAGCCACCAGCCGCTCAGCCCCGAGATGCACGCACCATGACCCCCAGTCAGAGGCCAACAGACTGGCGCACGAGTTCTCTACGAGAACAAGTAGCAACAGCCTGCCAGCCGAACTGAGGGCAAGACAAGAACGCCTACAATCAGACAGACTTGCTCACATCAGAGAAAGGGCAGCCGAACCCGATAACTCAGACGTTATATTTTCTCTGAGGGAACTATGAAATGCATATAAAGACAGTTGTAACACAGCCCCGGGCTCTGACGGGATCTCGTACCCCATCATTTCCCACCTGGGACTAGTAGGTGAGCTTGCATTCCTGCAACTCATCAACAAGTCCTGGGAAACTTCCACTCTACCCCAGAGTTGGAAGAGGGCTACCATAGTTCCCATCCCTAAACCAAAGGAGCCGGGGAAGTACCGCCCCATCTCTCTCCTCAGCTGTCTGGCCAAGACTGCCGAGAGGATGGTACTGAAAATCGGACCCCCACATGAACACCTCCACGGGTTCACCAGGGGCATGAGCACAGCGCACAGCATAGCCACGCTCCTGAGCACAATAAGCACGGGCACATCTGTGGCAGTATTCCTTGACCTGGAGAAGGCTTTTGAATTGGCAAGTCCTCTTGCCATTCAGGAGAGCCTGATCCAAAAAGGAATCAGAGGTAAGCTCTTGGCTTGGATAGGTAACTACTTTATGAATAGAACAGCCAGAGTCAAATTCCAAGGTCACCTATCACAGCACATGCCACTAGAGAATGGAACGCCACAGGGTAGGGTTCTCAGTCCAGCCCTTTTTAATACATTAATGTCCTGTATCCTTGACTTAAACCTCCCAGTGGGGTGCAAGATCATCTCCTATGCAGACGATCTTGCTATCATCTCCACTGGACCACACTGCCTAAACAAAGCCCAGCGTTGTCTGGACCTGGTATCCGAGGAGTAATGCAGGACAGGACTAAAGATCTCTGCAGCCAAATCCAAAGCCATGGCTCTGAGAAAGAGAGTTCAAGGCACAAGTCTGAAAATCCAGGGAATGGACTTGGAGTGGGTTCAGGACTACATCTACCTCGGGGTAAGGATAGACCGGACCCTCTCCTTCCAGAAGGAGGTCCAGTACCTGGTTGACCGAACAAAATCAAGACTGTCTGTCATGAGAGCAATGAGTGGAAGATGCATAGGGGCCAGACACAGAGTACTAAGATAATTCTATGTACATGCTGTCAGGCCCATTGTAGACTATGCCTCCCTTGCTCTGATTGGCATTAAGAGAAAATATAAAGACCAACTGGAGACAGTCCAAAACGAAGCCGCCAGGGTCATTCTGGGTGCCCCAAGGTGGGCGAAGGTCCTTAACTTCCTAGTGGAGGCAAACGTTCTCCCATTGACCTCACGAATTGATCTAATGGCAGCACAATTCTTATCAAAGGTCATCCAGGCTCCCAGGAACACAAGCCTAAGACATAAAATAGTCAGACGCCTAGAACAAGATAACGAGCTGTTTGCAAACAACTCCTGGCTGTCTCACACAGCCAGGGTGTTAATACGCCATCAGCTCAAAGAACCACTTCTCGCCAAGGGCATGGACTCCCCTCACCCTGACTTTGTCGAAGCTCCGCCGTGGGCACAAACCTCGATAGAGTTCTCGGTCATGAGACTGGCAAGCAAAAAGAATAAATATTGTACGCCTAGCCTAAAGGAAGAAACCCAGAGGGTCATTGCAACCATCACCCCTCCGGGCAGCAGAACATATTACACGGATGGATCGGTCGATCCCTTGACCCACACTACAGGCGCCGGCTTCCCAGCAAGGGATGCCACAAAATCCATGAGGGTGACAGACAACGCCTCCTCGCTACAGGCAGAGGCAGTTGCTATCATGGGAGCACTGAGCCACGAGTCCGTGAGGGAAGGACACGTGGTCATACACACAGACTCCAAAGGAGCCGTCGACTGTCTTCAGCAGCGCTCGCCCACTGAATATCTTCTGACTACCATCCTCACACTGGCACAGAGGATTCTTGCACAGGGTAGAATCATCATCATAAACTGGGTTCCCAGCCACGTAGGGATCAGAGGGAATGAGCTTGCTGACAGATTAGCCGAAGTTGGCAGGGGTATGCCCCCTAATCCCATGATAATACATCAGAGCCGAAAATTACTTAGGAGGAAGTGTACGGTGATGGCCACCTCCTTCCTCCTGCAGCTTCACAGAGAGGAAACGAGATCCTCCCCCTCGGCCAGCTGGTACTCAGACGCCACAGGCTATGAACCACTGGCACTCTCTGAAATAAACAACAGAGGTACCAAAGTCATTCTGCACAGAATGCGCCTAGGTTACCACTGTGGCATGGCAGATCATACCAACAATAGAACGTGAAGAGAGGTGTTGCATGCATTGCGGCGGGCCGAACGCCACACTTGTACATTACTTAGAGAATTGTGTGCACACGCAATTCCTAAGACAAAGCCCGCAGAACACAGCCGTCGTGCTGGTAAAGATATTATGCGAGATGCTTACACCACGGCTACAGGAGCGCCTGCTGGCAATCCCACCACCACGGTAAGCACCGAGTGTCATAGAAACAAATGAGACAGCCATAAAAAGCTGACACAGGCCGGGCCATAAGTGAAAGGCCCGGGCGAAGCCAGAACTTCGCAAATCTCAAGGAAGCAAGCAAGAAACGAGATCAGCATTCGCCGATCCTCCAGCAGAACCAGACAACAGCAGCAGCACCACAAGGACTGCCCAGTCCTTAGTCGACTAGGGAGCCTGCCGGTTCCCCCAGTTGATCACCGACCTCATCTTCTGCACCCAGCCATACTAGATGACTTCCTATCATCTTCCATAACTGTACCTGGGGTATGTTTGACAAAGCTAAATTTAATATAATAGATAAGAGTCCAACCTAGTATAATATGGTGTGTCACCGATGTGATATGCTGTGTTTAGTGCCAACTGAGCCGTTGCCAGATACAAATCCCAGTCGATGAGAAAAAACAGCTGTTCATTAATTCTCTGTTATATTATATATCGCACTGGCACCAAATTACAGCGTTTGGGCAATCTACCTACGACCTCATGAGTTTTGTGCAATGCTAGTTTGGGAAATATTTATACAGTAGTGAATAAAATTGCTGGGCGGCCGACATTAGATTTAATTTCTGCTAACCTATATATCATTCATTAATTATAAATAATAAAACTTCTGATCATCCCATTAAACAGATAGTATAGTAGCATGTGGTATTTGCAATCTTTTTCTTTATTCTTTGTTACAGTCGTGAGGTGACCTACCCATTCCAGTTCATACTTGTTGCCAGCCATGGCATTTGGCAGTGGTCATACGAGACCAACGGCAGGTCTTATAAGTGAGCCTGGATTTGTGGTAAGAATGTGGTCCCTTTCTTTTTTTTTTTATCACACCACCTAAGCAAGTAATGAAATTCTTCCTTTCCTTATATTTAGCTCTATAATTCCAGTTCTATCAACAAGAGTCGTTTCTCACCTTCCCTATTCTGTCGAAGACCTAACCTCTTGAAACCGCCACGGCGTCGTCATTTTTTATCTCTTAATGGTTATTGTCACCATCCTTCTATTTCAAATTTATATCCATAGATTGTGACACTCACATCCTTTCCTTCCCAAAATGTTTTAACTGACATTTTAAGGGCAGATAACGAACTTTGACAAGGGTTCTTCATTCCTGTGTCAAGAGAGCCTGTGCTCTTAAAGATCACTTCTGATCTTCTCCCCCATTGCAAAGCTGGTCATCGGTTTCCCCTTTCACGTTCGCACCAAAAAGTCCAGCGTTTGGGCAATCCCCCCTACGGCCTCATGAGTTTGTGCAAGGGCTAGTTTGGGAAGTATGAATTTAAACAGTAGTGTTGCAAGGTTATGCTTATAACACAGGAGCTGTATTATTCTACAGCACTATCACTGAGTGCCACAACCCGGCAACAATCTTTATCCAAATTATAACTATAATTATTTCTAAATTGACATAGATTGACATAGATAACCATGAGAAAATTACAAAGGGTGCGAAGTGTCTCTTCATATTTACACTTGCTCAGCAACACTTGGTATCCAATCAACCCCCACTGCCTAGCAAGAAACTGCTACAGACTAAACTCGTTAACTGAAATATTATTTTAATAGATGGGCTAATACAGCTCACGGCCTTGGCATGTCTGTAGATGGCCTATATTCAATATGCAAGAGGATGTGCTAGTTATTCTTGCACTATGGCCGTGTGAACAGTTCAACCAATACAATTAGAGTAATTTCGATTTTTTCTTGATAAAGTCATACCGGGTAGCCACTCGCATTTTCACCAACTATATCACAAAAAACTGAATCAAAGGAATTCTTTCCCCACCTGAAAGTCCCTGTAGAGGCGACACCATTGGGGGGGGGCGGCGCCGCATCGTCTATTACCGCCTCTCGTTTATGGTTTTAATTTTGCCATCCTGTCTAGGCAGTGGTGACATCTAAATACAATACATTCACTAGTGTATACAAAAAATCGGTGTGTCTTTATTTTTAACGATACACAATGAAACACATTATTATTTCCTTTTTTAGATATATTAATATATGCAGTGTGGGTACACAGGGTGATACCCTTTTCTTGATAATATATGTATAGATAGACAAAAGATATAGGCTTACAATAATTGCATAGTCTATCAGTAATTAAAAGAGTCTAGACATCTTTAGTGCTGCAACTGATTACCTCTCTCTTCCCAAGCGCAGCATCAGCTTGCTGACTTTGCTGATTAAACTAGATTGATTCTGCCCTCAGTCACACTCCTCTCTCCCTCGCGCGCCTTTGCATGCGTCGGCCCACGATCTCATGCCCCAGCCTTTGCACGCGCTCTTCCCCCATTCACCCCTGGGTCTGCGTGGCCATGCTGTCTACACACACCACACAAACACATACCACAACATTACACCACACGCGCGCGCAAAACCCAACACACACCCCACCACAAACAACACAACACACACACACCACACCACACACACACACCACACACAACCAACACATACACACACAACAAACACACACAAACACACACACACACATACACACACACACACACACACACACACAACATATATATATATATATAATTTTTATATATAATATATACTATATATATATATATTATATATATATATATAATATTATGTAAATATATATTGTATGTTTGATCACACACACACATATATATAATATTAATATATATATATATATATATTTTATTATATAAAATATATATATATATATATATATATATATACGTACATATATATATATATTATATATATATATATATATATATATTAT
>NC_051391.1:22576706-22589206 GCF_015228065.2 Penaeus monodon | reverse complement strand
ACCCATGGTTCTCTCGCAAAGAGACAACCTGATGGGCAGGGTCATCCATAGGAAAACGAGCTAAATGTCCATATAGCCTGAGATGGCGATCCTGGATTATGCAAGTAACAGGTTCCATGTCAGTCTCATGGTGTAACCGTCGGTTGGACACGTAGTCCTGCCAACTGTACCCCATGATCCAGTGAAGAGACTTGTTACAAAAGGCATCAAGACGAGACTCCAAGGCACTAGATAACGTCCAGGTTTCGCTTCCATAAAGTAAAACTGGCAATATTAAGGCCTTGAAGACACGTAGCTTGGTCTTTCTGCATAGGTACCGACATCTCCAAATGCTCTTGTTGATTGAGTTCATAGCTCCTGTTGCCAGGCCAATCTGTCTACTGACTTCTCGGTCTTACAGCACAGAGATATGGACTATGCTACCAAGGTATGTAAAACTCTCTGTAACCTCGACGTCCTCACCACAAGCATGGATCGACTGAACGGGTTCCCCTAACAGGCCCCCAAAGTCCTGAATCTTGGTCTTGGTCTAGGAGACCTCTAGGCCTTAGGGCTTCGCCTCATTGCTGAATGTATCAAGAGCCGCCACCATGTTGCTTTGTAGTGGACCGCCTGTGTACGTCCCCCACGGTCCCCTACATATTCTTTCGTCTCCCCCCTTTTCGAGATGAAGGGCGGCGTTCCTCCTCGTTCCACGGAGGTGTCGCAGCCTCGTACTCCCCCTAGGTTGTCCAAAGCCCCTGTTTTATCCCCCGGGAGTGAGGATGCCCGTCAACGGTGAGGAAGCTGCGGCAACAGAAAACGGGAAGCCACCTGGAGCGACTCACCTGCGCGGCCTCGTCACCCGTCCTTGTTTTATGCTTTACTTTGGTGTTAGCTTTTATTTTAGTATGTTTTAATAAACATTTTTACATCGTGTTTTAGACGAACCTTGGGAAAAGAGACCACCGCACAGAAAATGAATTTGCAAAGAAACTTTTAATCTTTATTTACCTTATTATCATTTCATATTATTTATTATGAATATTTACATTTTATATTTTTATATTTTTACATTTTTTACACATTTTATGAACGTATCTTACCATGTACTTAATGGTTCTTTTT
Organism: Penaeus monodon; assembly: GCF_015228065.2. Lineage (NCBI taxonomy): Eukaryota > Metazoa > Arthropoda > Malacostraca > Decapoda > Penaeidae > Penaeus > Penaeus monodon. Next base: position 22,588,099 of record NC_051391.1, on the reverse strand, counting down.
TACTTATTTTACTATTTTGTTTCAAAGAACTTTTATTCATTTTATGAAATAACTTTTTAAAGTTATTTTAATTATTATATAAAGAATATTTTAGTGTATAATGCAAGTTTTTATGTGATTTTTTTTAGAACCAAACTCCGTTTCGCGGGCCGAGGTGACAAGGACAAGTCCCCGGCCTTCAAGAGGGCAGATCGGTTTCGAGTTCCAGGCCAGGTCAAGTGCTGGACCGTGGTTGTGGTGCCCAAGATAGGTGGTCTCGGCAATAAGAGATAAGTGGTTAAGTTTTTATATGTGAGAGAAGGCGGTTCTCGTGTTAATATTTGTCTCGTGTTTTACTGTATTATGTATGTTTTTGTCTTTTGTGTTTTAGTGTTTGTTTTACTGTGCCGTATTTCGTTTTGTCCTGTTTTATCTTTGTTTTACAAAATAAATAGATAATATTATAATACCTTTTGATAAGTCCCCGACTCTATGTAAGAAGGAAGGTTAACGCCTAAAACATATTTTCCTATTCTAAAGCTAAACGGCAAACAATCAAAAACCCTAAAGTATAGATGAAGCATCTGTACACGCCTCTCCTCGGGATTTCAACCACGCCTACCTCACTTCGGCTCATTTGCACAACTACACTTCACACACATGCATACGCACATCACTGTCGCTCCTTTCCACAATTCTTCTAACATTGCATCCCTTCTTACAACATACACTCGTTCCCGAACGTACCAATCGGGTGGTGGCAGTGACCTCATTTACACCCTTTTAATGAGCCTGGGGGACGTTGTAATTAATGAACACAACAGCTTCAGGATAGCAACATCATCGGCAGAGTCAAGGTCTGAGACCTTGATATTGCCCAGTGTTGTTCCACACTGACTTTGGCTAGTAGCTCTGTCCATTATCCAGTCCATACAGGCTTGCTATTAGGCCAGTAATCTGCGTCAGAAGCCTCAGGATCTCCCATAGCGATTTACGATGCACCAAGTCAAACACCTTTTTAAGGTCGATGTACGCTGTAAGCAACCCACGACCAAACTCACAACGGCTATTGTGGACTTGCCTGGAGTGAATCCAGACTGCTCCGGTCTCAGTAGGTAGTCGCGGATCCATTTCAGAAGAATGTGAGCGAAAACTTTGCCTGGTATGCTGAGCAGTGTAATGCAATGGTAGTTGCTACAGTCTCAACGATCCCCTTTCCTCTTCCAGAGAGGGATGACCATGCCCCTCAACAGGTCAGGGGGAATGGTACTAGACTGCCAGATGGCAGTCAAGACTGTATGTAAGCCCCAAGCCATACGTTCACCCTCAGCCTTTATCACATATGCCTGCAGCTTTCTCATTCTTCATTTTGGAAATCAGCATCCTAATCTTTGTTAGGGTAGAAGGTTCCTCGCTGATTGGTGAGTTCAGCACAGGTATTGTGACATCGCTTGCATCCAAGCTAGCTGTTGGAGGGTCTACCTGGTACAACTGCTCAAAATACTCAGCCCATTATTCACGGACCCCAACATGATCTGAGATGATCTGTCCATCCACTGATCAGACTGCAGTCATCTGCAAGGAGGGCTTAGAGTTCAGCTTTCTCAGGGCTTGGTAGGCAGGGCGAAGATCGTTTACCAAGAAATGGCCTTCAACCTCCTCAGCAAGATTCCTGATGAACTGTTCCTTGTCCCTTCTCAGCAGTGTTCGAGCCCTATGCACCGAGGAGCGACGCAAGACTTGATTGCCATTCAGCTAAGCCATGCAACACATTTCAGTGGCCTCCACTGTCTCTAGGGAGATGGATTTCTGCCTTGCCGTCGGGGGTACGCCGATGAATTTCTGGGCTGCTTCAAGTGTTTCACGCTTGAACTCCCACAGAACAATTGGGTCTGTAGTGGACTGTGATTATAATGAAAGCTTTAGAAACGCCCACTTATGGATTTCTCCCTCGGCAGCCTGCTTCTCATGTATACGCGAAAATGTTCCCTCAGAAGAAACTCCACGGGATCCTCACGCCAGGGTTAAGTAAGGGCATATCGACTCTCCCGCCCTTAACACAAACTGGATGGGCGGACGAAGCAGCTGGAGCGTGAACACTGGCTGTCGTGGAAGGCGAAGACCCCATCCCTTGTTAAAGAAGAGAAGGACGCACCAAGCTTAAAAAGAACGGCAATAAAACTAAGACTAAAAATCCTCACTCATTTTATGTTAATCTGTTTCTTCTGATTAAGTCTTAAGGGATGTGGGTGTAAGGAAATAAGAAATAAAAAAAACTAATTTAGTTATAGTTAAAAGTTTTCTTTTAATTAATACTGCATTTTTTCAAGTTATTATCGTCTTAAAAAAAATCTTTATCTCTTAGGCAATATTAAAGTTTTATTAATAGCTTTACACATTGCCATCTGAATTTGCCTAACCAAAAGAATATAAAGTAAAATTTAGTACGTAAAGTTACGCACCTTGCTACCTGTGCTCCTTGGGGCACAGGTGTATAATTAGGCGATCCTTACCCCCTGTGGGCAGTAGCGGCTGCGGGCTGAGCAGGAGGCACCCTAGGCTGGGCTGTCCTCTGTTCTTTTTGTGTATCTTAACGTATGCATCGCATCTTTGAAGAAGGTATTTGTTTGCTTTTTTTGGTTGTGAGGAAAGTGTTGTTACGTGGCAAGGTATTCGTCTCGATGAATATACCTCCGAGCAAGTGAGTGATAGGCTGGTGCTCTTTTTTTTTTAACTTCGTTTTATAGTGGCTTCCATTTTTTTCTCGTAAGCTAAGCGAAGTTCTATTTCATAAGTTTCTTTTAGCTTAAAAAGGAAGTAATTCAGTTCCATTTTAGTATCTCTTTTTATTGTTTTATTACTTTTTTAAAAACGCTTTATTTCTCAATTTATAATAAAAGACTTCATGGGTCCGTGAGTTTTGTTTTTCTCTTTTGATATTAAATAAAAGTTTTTGCTGATCTGAAGGAAAGCAGATCATTAAATTCCAAAATAGCCTTATCCTAAATCCTTTACACGTGGTGAAATTCCCGTGCTCGTCCTCCTCGCTCAGGTTACGTCTTGCCATTCTTTTATCTCGCTGGTTTATACACTTTATACAACACACATTCCAACATTGGCACACTATCTGTCCCTCATTTCCACAATGCTAATTACACATTAACTTCTTACAAAGTACATCTCGTTCCCGTACGTACTAAACGGGTGGGGGCAGTGAGCACTACTGTTTTACACTTTAATACCATGAGACACAAAATGGAGATATAGTATAAATTGAGGATCGGTACGCTACAGGTCCAGCAGGTTGTCAAGTTCTGTGAATTGGTCAGAGACTGCCATGGTGAACCCACGGGCACACTCCTCCTCCCTTAGTCTGTCCAAGTGAAATAACCTTAGAGTGGCCACTGGAGGGACAGGGAGTTTTGAAGTGGCCACAACCAGCCTATGGTCAGTGCCACAGAATTCGGCACTCTGGTAGACTCCACAGTTCTGGAGTATCCTCCATCACATGCTAACAAGAATGTGGTTCATCTCCTTGGCCACTGTACCCGTATCGCTGTACTATGTCCAGAAATGCAAGGACCAGATGTTCCAAGCACCTACCCGGAAAGCTTGCCTGAAGCTAAGCTTCAGGCGGTCACTACCTGTGGGGTTCCCAAGAGCTTTATCCCACAAGCTTCATGGTAGGTTGCTGCATGCTGGGGTGCAGGCGGGACAAGTAACTCTCATTCCCATCCTGCACCCCGACATTTGCCCTCCCAACGGGACCCACAGCCCACCTTGCTTTCTGGGTGGAGGGACAGCACCCTTCCCCCCAGCATATCCATTTATTTGTGAAGTTGCTGGAGAGTTATCTGGGAGGAGGAGGGCTGGCAAGGCTAAACTCCCCCGAGCCGCCCAATTACCCCAGGGTGGTTAGGGGGCAGGAGTTGGTATGGAGCCAGGGCATGTTCAGACACCAGTGGGCCATAGTTCCATACCTCTGGGACCTCTTGCTGCTCTGAGATCCTCCACAGTTTAACCTGGGATCGCAAGATGCCCAGTTACCCATGGGTGGCCACGAGGAGGCACTGCAGAAGTCTCGATGACGGAGAGGCTGTGACATGGCAGGGGATTGATTGATTATTTCAAATTATCTGCTGCTTCAACAGCTAAGCTCATTAGCGGCAAATACCTTGCTAGATAGAAATATTAGAATATTTAAAACTTTATAAATCTATCAATAAACATCTTACAAATAACAATGAATATATTAAAAATCAAAGCATAAATATTATGCTCTTAATTCTATAAAATTATTGCATAAATATTATGCATTATTAAATTTTATTGAAAATATTAGCCTCCCTAAGGAAACTAATCCTCCCCCAATACATTTTTCAGTGTATATGGGGGAGACAAGTACATACGTCTTTGGTCTGAGAATGTTGCACATCTTTCCACTACATGTGCGACCGTTAATGGCTCTTGGCATCCCTCACAAAGTGCTTCACTTTTAGTCCTCGGTCCATGAGTCAGTCTCGTGTGCCTGATTCTTAGTCTTGTTAATACAACTTCTGCTTTTCGGTTGGGATGGATGCTGGTCACCCAACTGCCAAGATCATCTCTAATCTCTCGCAGTTTATTTCTAGAGGTATGCCTCCATTCTTCCCTCCATCTATCACGAAAACAACTCCTTATGCTGGGTTTCAGGTCGGTGTGTGGGAGAGGAAAACGAGCATCACAAGGCTGAGTGGCAGCTGCCTTGGCCTTCTGATCAGCTTGCTCATTCCCACTGACACCAACATGTGCTGCAAGCCAATCTTGAACCTCCCTCACTACTGGATGTGATGAGTTTAAACTCTTGATTGCTTGCAAGGCACTACAAGAGTCATAATATATTACAACAGAATGGTTCGTAAGATCTCTAGTCATCTTAACTGCTGCAAGGATGGCATGTAACTCTGAAGATCGAGGCTTCTAGAGAAAGACTGCCAGATGCAGTCTTTCTTCTGCTCACTGCTGCAAAGCCCACACCATTTTCAGATTTCGAACCATCTGTATATATTGCATCTGATCCTTGGTACTTAGAAATGTGCTGAAGAAATCTCTCTCTGACTTCTGCTTCAGATCTCTCCCCTTTCCCAATTCCGACCAAATCCAGCTCGACTTGATTAGTCCAAGGGGGGAATTGGGGAATTCCAATAGCCAGAACCATAGTGAGACTTAAATTAAGCTCTTCCACAAGATTCCTCATTCTCTTACTATAGGATCGGCTATGCTCAAGGGGTTGAAAACCATTCTGGATGTAGGAGATCCTGGAATCCTTTGCAGTCTCGTGTAGTAAATCAGGTTCATGTAGTTCCGGTGTAATGAAAGAGGTGGTTCTCCACTCTCAGCATACAGGGACTCCACAGGTGAAGACCTGAAAGCCCCAGTACAAATTCTGAGAGCTTCATTGTGAACCGAGTCCAACATCCAGAGAACAGTGGGAGTTACAGATGAATAAGCTTCACATCCATAATCAAGCTTACTACGAATAAGCGCTCGGTAAAGCCGTAGAAGCGTTGTGCGGTCTGCACCCCAAGGTAAATGTGAAAGAACCTGCAAAATACTAAGCACTTTTGTAGCCTTCACTTTTAACTGTTTAATGTGAGGCACCCATGTAAGTCTTGAGTCAAAAATTAGACTCAAGTACTTCACCTCTTGGACAAATTGCATTGGGTTTGCGCCTAAATAGAGGGAAGGATGCAACTTTCCTCGTTTGTGGAAATGTATAGCCATGGTCTTGCTTGGAGAAAATTTGAACCCAAGATATGTTGCCCACTGTACAACCTGATTTATTGCAGTCTGCATGTGTCCTTGCACATCCTGTAAGCTTCCTCCTGAGCAGTGCAGTGTAAAGTCATCCACATACAGATTACATGAGACCGCACTTGGAACAACCTTTATGATATCATTTATAGCAATGGCAAACAGGGTCACTCTTAAGACAGTCCCTTGTGGGACCCCTTCCAGCTGATCTTCCAGGTTAGAGAAAGTGTTTCCTATCCGAACTCTAAACTTCTTGTCAGCAAGGAAGCTTTGTATGAAGGTAGGTAATGCTCCTCTTAAACCAATGTCATACAGCTTCATGAGTATGCCATGCTTCCAAGTAGTATCATAGGCCCTTTCAAGGTCAAAGAAGACTGCTATTATGTGACGTCGCTGTGTGAAGGAATTCTGTATAGCAGTTTTCATCCTCACAAGTGCATCTCTGATCGATCTCAATTTTCTAAAGCCATATTGATATGGGGTCAACACATTTTCTTTTTCTAGCAGCCATGTCAACCTGAAGTTTACCATTTTCTCCATCAGCTTGCAGATGCAGCTGGTGAGGGAAATTGGTCTGTAATTTCCTGGTGTGGAAGTATCTTTGCCAGGTTTAGGAACAGGAATGATAATAGCTTCTCTCCATGTGGATGGCACTGTGCCCTCCCTATAGATCCTATTGAATAGGTCTAACAGGAACTTCTGGGAGCTCTCTGGTAAGTGAGATATCATTTGGTATGGAATATCGTCACTTCCTGGGGCAGTCTTACAGCAGAGCTGCAAAGCAGAGTCCATCTCCTTGCGCAAAAATGGCAAGTTATATGGAAGTTCTGCTGCAATCCTGCTGAAGAACGACACTGGGTGTTGTTCCTGTTCAGCCCAAAGAGTGGGAAATCGATCAGTGTAAGATGCTCCAGAGGAGATCTCTGCCATGGATTCAGCTAGCTCATTTGCAACATCTTTTTTGTCTGTGATAATTATGCCATCTATCTTCAGAGCAGGTTGTGATATGGATGTGCTCTTTCCAGCGATCTTACGCACCTTCTCCCATACCCATGCTAAGGGGTCCCAGAGTTAATCGAGGAGACGTACTGTCTGTCTAGCCTCCTTTAGCACGCGCCTGGCCTTGGCTCGGGTCTTTTTGTAATTGACCAAGGTTACAATGCTGGGGCGTCGTTTCAACTGCCTTAATGCAGCTTTTCTTGCTCTGACAGCTTGTTGGCATTCATCAGACCACCATGATACTGGAGGTCGACGGTAATGGCCGCTACTTTTCGGAATGGATGCTTCTGCTGCAAGGTGAATTTGTGATGTGAAGTGATTAACAGCATCTTGAATACACGGGAAGTCATTCATAGATCCTTGCAATAATGCAGTTGATCTAAAAAGATTCCAGTCCGCATGTTGAAGTCGACATCTCTGCACTCCATTAGCTGGAATACCATTTACCTCCTCCAAAATTATTGGAAAGTGGTCGCTTCCATGTAAGTCTTCCATGACCTGCCAAGTGAAGTTCAACTGTGAATCAGGTGAGCCTATTGATAGGTCTATATTGGAGAATGTCCCAGTTTGAATTTGGAAATGTGTGGGAGTGTCACTGTTCAGTAAAACTGCATCTACTCTTAAGAACAAGGACTCCAAGGCCCTTCCTCGAGGGTTGCACAAAGTGTCTCCCCAGAGGTGATGCCGACCATTGAAATCTCTGAAGAGTAGAAATGGATGTGGAAACTGCCCAAGTACATCTTCCAAATCATTAATGTTGAGATTATGTGGAGGAAGGTGATGGATGCAACAGTGTAAAGTCGTGTCAAGCCTATTCTCACAGCCTTCACCTGTAGTGTTGTCTGCAGGTGGATGGCCTGGAAGGGAATATCTTGATGTAACATTACTGCTACTCCTCCATGAGGTCCATTGTCAAAGGTTCCATAATGGGCTTGAACTTGGAATCCTCTCAGGAAAATGGGACGATTTTCCCTGGTCATAATCTCTTGTAGGTATACACAAACTGGGTTACATGAAGCTATCAGATGTTGCAGTTCTTCCCATTTTGCATGAATTCCCTGACAGTTCCATTGGGTTAGGGTATCCAGTTCTTTATATTATTTCTTCATAAGGTGTTTGGCAGCACCTGTTGTCAAGGTTTGCCTCACACCTTTAGGCTGTCCCTTTCCATGATCCTGGGAGTACCCTTTTAATGGTTGTTTACCTGTGGAACTAGTTTCCACAAGTTTTTCTTGGACAGGTTCAGGATTTCTTTGCCTGGGCAAAGGATGGACCTCAGCCTTTGCTTCAGGGGCATTCTGTCTAGCAGCGAAGGCCCTTGTGGATGTTGTGGCAGCTGGAGTCTTTTGGACAGGTTCAGGATTCCTTTGCTTGGGCAAAGGGCATGCCTGAGCCTTTACTTCAGGGGCATTCTGCCTAGCAGCAGAGGCCCCTGTGGATGTGGTGGCAGCTGGAGCTGTCACCATTGAAGCCTCTGGAGCCTTGCCTGATGGCTCCAAAGACCATACTTTGGGAGGAGGAGTCTCCTCAATAGACCACTCACTCCTACTCCATTTCTGGTGGAACAACTCACCAGAGGCAGTCAGCAATTTGGGACTGAGGTTTAGAGGAAATGGCAGAGTGTGTGCTGTAAGAAGCATTGGAGGGCGAGGGTTGGTGGGAAGGAGGATGGGCTAATACCGAAGCAAAGGACCTACCTGGCTGTGCAAGCAGCACACAGGCTTTCTCCTTACTCCTTATTACCAATACTTCCTTTTCAAATTTGTACCTTTCACATTGCTTTGAAGAAGCTTCATGAGCTTCTTTGCAGTGATAACAGCATATTGGACCTGTAGAGTTGTCATCTCCTTTATGACCTGTTGTACCACACTTTACGCATACTCTTGGTTGTCCATTTTCTTTAAAATGGCAAGAGTTGGCTCCATGCCCATAACCCTGGCAGTGGGAGCACCGCATAGGGTTGGGCACATATGGCTTTACCTTGAGGTTGTACCATGCTAACTTAACTGATTCTTTCTAGAAGGACCAATGCGTTAAAAGTTAGAAGAAGAGCTGGTGTCGACTGTTCCAAACCATCAACTTTCTTCTTAAAACGTTTTACTGCCACTACATTTAAGTTCTCTAGTTCCTCTAACAGTTCCTTCTCAGAATGCCTCATCAGATCTCAGGAAAAGACAATTCCCTAACACTGATTGAGGGTTTTGTGAGAACATGAAACTTGAGCTCCAGGAATGTCGCATATTGCACACAGACGGTCACTCTCGTCTGGTGACGAAACCTCAACTATCAGGCTACCATCTCGCTATGGGGTGATGCGAGGATCACATTGACATACTTCAACTATTTTCCGATGGTCTTCACTACTAGATACTTACTATATGAAATGCTTTCATATTTACTAAGTAAGATTTCCTTAGTGGAGTGAGGAGGACTTTTCCCCTTCTTACCTGGTTTGGGATTCCAGGAACCATTATGATTCCCATTCTTGCCCTTTGGGAAACTGGAAAGGTTCCAGAGTGACAACGTGTGATGTTTCCAGAGGGAATGGTCGGGGGATTGTGTAGGTCGTCATGGAGAGAGCTAGATCTTTGTAAATTTGTAGTACTCATACAAATTTGAATTCTTCATTTCCTCATCCCCCACCCACCATGGAGTCCTACGAGGGAAGCTATAGTTGGGCTCAAAAACTCCCAACGACACAGGGGTAATGAGGAAATATACGCAGCCACTATTACAGTACTGATGGCATTTGTGGGACCTATGCGCTACCCTAGCCATATTTGACCAGCCGATTAACTTGACTGGGCCTTGATCAAGCCACCCATTTAACCAGAATAAAGGACCAAAGAGGTGTGTTGCTAGCTGTAGGGCGCAGCGTGCAGCATCGCTCAACCTCCAGGACTCCTGTCTCCTGGTGATATGGGACGCCACGCACGGCAGACGCACGTAGGAGAGTTCACCCTGGTCCAAGCTGGAATGAACCAGGGGTGGGTGCACCATCCCCTCTCTTAAGCCTTGGTGCACCAGGAAGCCATTTTGTCTCATCCCTCACTGGTGACCCCTCCAGTATGGGTAGCCCTCTGGTCCGGCTCACCAGATCATTGGGACCTCAAGCCCCCCCACCGCGGCAAGGCAGCTTCCGATAGGGGGGGCCTCACTACTGGATGTGATGAGTTTAAGCTCCTGATTGCTTGCAAGGCAGCTTGTAGCTGCCACCACTGGCAAGCCTAGTGCCAAAAAGAGAGCAGCTTTGCACAAGTCTCCCCTGCTATGCGCCCCCCTAACGGAAGCTGCCCTGCCGCGGCTTGAGTTCCCAATGATCTGGTGAACCGGACCAGAGGGATACCCATATTGGAGGGTTCATCAGTGAGGAATGAGATAAAATGGCTTCCTGGTGCACCAAGGCCTATGAGAGGGGATGGTGTGTAGCAACTTGCATATGGTTACATTCTCGCTAGTTTTGAAAAGAAGCGCTCGCTGCCACCACCCATTTAATTGCCGTATGGGAACGTTGTGTGTGTGTGTGAGGAAAAAATGGCGAAGTGGAAGGAACGGAGAGATAGTGTGTAAGTGTATGTATGTGTGTATGAGTGTATGTGTTTGGTGAGAGAATGTAAAAGACTGGTATGCGTGTATTTAGCCGGAGAAGCGTGTGTGGAGGATCGTCACAGTAGGAGGGTACGGAAAACTGTTCATAAAACCTCTCACATTTATTAAAACACGAATAAAAGGCAGTAAGCACAAAACACGTAAAACTAGGTAAAACACAGAACACGTAAAATTAGGTAAAACACAGAACACGAAATACGTAAAATACCATAAAGTAAAACAAGAGTGTGACACGAACTTTAAAATCTTTGAAGCACCGGTCTGAAAATCAATGACTTCAATGGTGATTAAAATGACATGAAAATCTCCCAGTACCTTACTGAGGAATACTCCACAACCACTTAGCTGTTATGAGGAGTAGAGCGCCCATTCCGAGGTTACTCAAGCCACGACCTCCCCTGACCAGAACGACAGCAAGACCCCCTACCTGGTGCTTCTTACCCACCCTCGTTACTTTTTGGCGGAGCAATTCCCAAGTGAGGGTGGCTCTCTTTGTCTTAAGAGTTTTAAAAAGTGATTAAAACTATATTAATGTTATAAAAAAGATTAAGTAACTAAAAATAAACAATATAAAAATCCTTTAAAATAACTTATTTTAATTATTTTAAAATTTAAAACTCCCTTTATGGATTATTTCATGTTTTAAACATGGGTTCTTCAGGGTAAAAAAAATATATATATATAGGTTTTAATAAGATAAAGTAATATAAAAAAAATACAATATAGTAGTGAGCAAGACAGGGCGCATTTTCTCTCTCCTCGGCGAGTGCGTTTTTTTTCTATGCGCCTCGCCGCAGGGCGAGTGTAGGCATCTTCACCCTCGGGAGATAATGATCTTGGTAAGTAGGGCCAGAGGGACCACAGGAGCAATTGCAATCCTGCAGATTAAAAATAAGTCTTTTGTACAGTGAAGGCGTGATCACTGCGGATGCACAGTAATCAACGACAGGTGCACCCACCCATGATTCATTCCATCTTGGACCAGGGAGAACTCTCCCACGTGTGTTTGCCGT
>NC_051391.1:22566706-22569206 GCF_015228065.2 Penaeus monodon | reverse complement strand
TTCCTCCCGCAGAGACCACTCCTTTTTCGTGTAATGCTGAGCTCGGTCCCAACTATCCACATGCACAGAAAGCACGGGTACTTGGTGAAACCGGACTGCTGTCCCAACAAAAAGTTCACCATCTTCAGGTCACACAGATCATCCCTCATGCTGACAATAACGAATTTTCTCCAGCAATACTTCACCCGCTTCATACTTCTCCTTCCAGTTGTAGTCGAGTGAGCCAGGGGTTATAGGGGAAAATTGGTTGCCTTTGTGCACCAGACGGCTTTCAGCGATCTCTTGCTGCTGTCAATAAACAGTCTCCATTCTACAGGTTGGTACTGTGGCAATCCAAGATTGTGCAGAAGCTGTGAAACATTCTGTACAGTACACCAAGTCTTTCTCTTCAGAGAAAAACGAAGGTATTCTTGATTTTCTGTTGCGGTAGAAAGTGATGCGAGTACTGTCAGAAAGAAGTTTTTTTTCTTTCAGTCTTGATGCCAACAATTCGGCGGATGACTTTGGGAAATTGAGGTCACGGACAGATCATTTAGCTCCTTCTTTGGGGAAAAAGGGATGCGGAGCGTCATCGGCATCACGCTAGGAACTACTTCTTCATTTTTCTTCAATACTGGAGAATTCTTCGTCACTCGACTCAGGAAGTTCTGCTGTTACAGGTACTGAACTTCATCACAGCGAGTACAGGGCGAAAGTGCTGATTCAAGATCGGATACTTGAGGCTGCTCTGGTTCTTTCTGTTGATCCCAGTCAAATTAATAGCGCAGAAGTAACAGTCACTGACATGGTTTTTCGGCTCTCTCCAAAACCCTAGGAATTTCAAACTTCAGCCGTCCTTCTTTCCATGGGTCCAGCGACGTAGATACTCGAGCATTTCTTGCAGACCATGTGAGGCGCCCAAGCTTTGTCCTGATCCCAAGTTTCATGCCAAAATAAGCATGATAAGCACGCTTTACGAAAATTGTGACTGGTTTCCTGTTAGGAACAACGGTGTATTCGCCGCAGATGTACAGAAAAACATCCGGCTTATTTCTGCAATACCTTCTGGACGAATCCATATCATTCATCTGAATAAAGGAAAAATGTCTGTTAGCAAAAATGTTTCGGTCGCAACACGAAAATGCTAAAACCCTTATGTATGAACAACTGTAAAAAAAAAATATTTGGCAATAGAAACACAAATTTGACCTGATTGAGTAAAATCAATATTATTTTTGGATTCAGCGCAAACAAAATTGTCTGAAAACAGTTTAAAATTATTGACGATTTTTTTTTGCTGTTGACCTGTGTTTTTACGGTGCGTGAAAAGTAATCTGCATGCTTGTTCATTTACCAGGAATTAAAAGTACAAAAAAAATCGTATATTGATTTTTTATTCTTCATGCTAATTAACATTCACATATTCCTTAATATTTGTTTCGCTGCTAATCCTAATACATGCAATTTGAAAAGAAAATAATATTCCAATGGAATATGGCGTCATAATGGCAAATGGAAAATCGGAGGGGAAAACGACGCTCCCAAAGCTGACACCTTTACTAAGATGGGTGCTAGGCAAGCTCTCCCAGTGAAATTTTCCGTAGTTTCTGTATCTCCCAGTCGATGGTATACAGGTGGATAAGGAGGCGGCCGGAGGGGACCCTGAACGACCGCACTCGTTCCGGCGCTCCGTGATAGAGCAAGGTGAGATAACATCACAAATCATCAAAGAGAAATTGACCAAACGCCATAGCCCAACGTCGCCTGCAGTTCGCCCAGCAGCATATGGGAGAAAATCTAGATTACAAGTAGAATAGTATGGATAGGAAAAAAAATTCAACCACGAACGGAAGTCTCATTCCTGAAGGAGATATGATAGGTAAATATTATCAACCTTTTTCCATCTATTCTAATGAATTCGGTGCTGTAATAAGTATGATGAAGTATGGTGGAGATCCATACAAATGTATTTAATTGTGATAGATATATATGTTTATACATGATATTCCTATAAATTATATTTTTCATTTCTAATATTCTGTCATTATTTACTTTTCAGATATTTACAGACGAAATCTATGAATCTGCCCAGGAGTGGGCACGTGAACTGTAATATGTTGGGGTGGATCTCTTGCATGGTCTGGTGAACTCGCTGAAGAAGAGGAAGATTTAATTCAGACAAAATATCGAATTGTTACAAGTAATTTTCTTTCCATCAGTACGCTGCTATGCCTTGGCCTTACCAGAAAAAAATCATATTCGAGCAGTATAATTACACCTGGAGGTCCATCTGTGGCCAAAACAGGGCATGTGACCCGATAGAAAAGTTTAGGCGAATACCGCTGATGAAAAAAAATCCCAACAGCTAAGAATCTTCCTAAGGGAATGGGGGTTTGCCTGTTCTCCGGGTAATAATTGTTTTGTTATAATTATGAAAAACCCCGTATTTGCTTTACTTTAAAAGAAATATTAGTAATTATTATATTTGAAATTCATAAAATTCTTACCCAATTGATTACAG
>NC_051391.1:22559808-22566606 GCF_015228065.2 Penaeus monodon | reverse complement strand
ATATACTATATATACTATAATATATATATATATATATATACGTGTGTGTGTGTGTGTGTGTGTGTGTCGTGTGGTGTGTGTGTGTGTGTGTGTGTGTGTGTGTGGTGGTGTGTGGTGTGTGTGTGTGTGCGTAACTCACACACAGATATATATATCTACCAAAATAGGCTTGCGGCAAAATTTTGGTGGAGCTGTGGTGTTTGGATGACAGTGATTCTTGGGGCAGATGAGAGTAGACTGATAATATATTGTGATAAGGAGGGGTAAGTAGTTGTTTGTTGGGGTAGATAATTGTGCATCATGAGGAGACCATAATTTCGCAAGTAGAGGGAGGAGGTTAGATTAGTGAGCGAAGGCGGAAGAAGATGCTGGCGAAGCGGGAAGAAAAATCGGCTAAATCGTCTAGCTCTGGGGCAACCGAATTTGGGTGGTGCTTCGGAGTAGATTATGGCAATGGAGTCGGAGTAGATTGACGTTAATTGTGAATAGATTTGGTAATGAGTAAAACTTTGGGTAAACCAAGACATCTGAAGGTACAGTTGCAAAACATCCAGTATTAGTTAACCGTTGGCTTTGTAGTGAAATATTTTTCAAATGCGTTTTCTAGAATTGGAAGGAGACGGCATATTCTCCTTACTTCAAACACAAACAATTATAATTACATTCGTATATATCATGAAACATGATCAGGTTTCATGCTTTAACATCCAAGCATGGCAGCTAAATCAAATAAAGATCTGTCTTCAAATTCTTTGTACCTGCTTCTTGTAGCTAATGGGGCTAAAGTAGTATTTCTTTCTCCAGAACAAAACACTGACTCAATAAACAATAAAGGATATATGTTGTATGCTTTTATAACGAACATTTAATGGACGCAAAACCGCATTAGGGCTATAGTGAATATACAGATACTTTATCATTCTGTGTGTGTGTGTGTGTGTGTGTGTGTGTTGTGTGTGTGTGTGTGTGTGTGTGTGTGTGTGTGTGTGTGTGTGTGTGCGTGTGTATATGAATACTATGTCAATACTTGTTGATGAGTATGTATAATTCGTTTGGTATAACTAAGTGCGCTGAATCTTGAGTTAAAATCCCATAATAGTTTTTGCCATCGTTATGCTATAAGTCATGGCGTTTAAGCAACTACTAGCTGAGTGGTTTCAAGGAGAGTGAATGTCTAACAAACGACACCCAGTGCATGTGTTGTATTTCTGAAATTCCGATTAAATGGAATTTCATCTCACTCTCTTAACTTGTTTGCTATTTATGCAACTCATCTTCTTTTGTTTATCAATGCACGTCTCTTTACAGTATATACGTAGATGTAGATTGAATTAGCATAATTGTCCTTCACTGCAATTTCTGCAAACTAAGTTTTGATATTTCCCTTGATATTTTTCAGTTAGAAATTACACTGGGTTACAAAAAAATATATATTTGTAAGTTGTCTTAGTTTTTCAACTGATTTAGAGCAAATCTGCATCGCCGGAATCCAAAAAATGCCACCCACTTTCCCCGATCAGGTCAAGTTTTTCAACTAAGTGAATATAGGAAAATCGTTTTTTGACGAAGTGGAATACATTAGAGCGGCATTTTTGTTTTATTTGTGTTACATCCAATATTTTTTTTTCATTTTGTTTTCTCACCCAATTTATAATTATCGACATGTTGCAAACATTGATCGGTATCTGTATTACCATCAACAATGCATTGCATTGTAACTATTACAATATCTACTGATCAGTGATGAACATCGATCAGAATTGATCAGCTGATCAGTAGAAGGACACTAATAAAGACAGATGCATGAAAACTAGATGTTTGGTCGTCATTGATCATTCAGTGCTGACACTTCCGTTTCTTTGAGCTCCTCGAATGTGCAGCGGCAGGGATGTCTCTCTTCAAAGTCCAACAGTAATCGGCCATCATGACTGCATCCCACCGTCCCTGATACCTGGTCTCCATTCTCCTTCATGTCTTGATGAATCTCTCCCCCTGCTCGTCGCTCATTGATCCCAGATTCTCAGGAAACCGATCCATGTGTGAGAATAGGTAGTGCATTTTGATGCTCAATGTTGCATCCCAGGTTTTTGAAGGCAGTCAGCATTTGGTGACGAGTTCTGCGTAGTTGCTGGCCTTGTTTTTGCCAAGGAAGTTCTTTACGACCAGAACAAATGCCTTCCACGCTTCCAGTTCGACTTTATTCATTGAGTTTTCAAACTCTGGATCTCTGATGAGCTGACGTAGTTGAGGTCCGTCAAAGATGCCAGCTTTCAATTTCTCCATGGTCACTCCTAGAAAAGCATGG
This sequence comes from Penaeus monodon, assembly GCF_015228065.2. Taxonomy (NCBI): domain Eukaryota; kingdom Metazoa; phylum Arthropoda; class Malacostraca; order Decapoda; family Penaeidae; genus Penaeus; species Penaeus monodon. The sequence goes on along the minus strand of NC_051391.1, from coordinate 22,564,301 downwards.
CACAGGTGAGTGAAGCAGCCACCATCCTGTCCAGAGCTTTGGTGAACTGTTTCATCAAGCCAAGCTTAATGTGCAGGGGTGGGAAGAGTATCCTGTCTCTGTCCACCAGAGGGGCGTTGATGACGTTCTTTGATCTGCTAGGCTCCAATTCCTCCCGCAGAGGACCACTCCTTTTCGTGTAATGCTGAGTCGGTCCCTACTATCCCACATGCACAGAAAGCACGGGTACTTGGTGAAACCGGACTGCTGTCCCAACAAAAAGTTCACCATCTTCAGGTCAACACAGATCATCCACTCATGCTGACAATAACGAATTTTCTCCAGCAGATACTTCACCGCTTCATACTTCTCCTTCAGTGTAGTCGAGTGAGCCAGCGGTATAGAGGCAAATTGGTTGCCGTTGTGCACCAGAACGGCTTTCAGCGATCTCTTGCTGCTGTCAATAAACAGTCTCCATTCTACAGGTTGGTACTGTGGCAATCCAAGATTGTGCAGAAGCTGTGAAACATCTGTACAGTACACCAAGTCTTTCTCTTCAGAGAAAAAACGAAGGTATTCTTGATGTCTGTTGCGGTAGAAAGTGATGCGAGTACTGTCAGAAAGAAGTTTTTTTCTTTCAGTCTTGATGCCAACAATTCGGCGGATGACTTTGGCAAGTTGAGGTCACGGACAGATCATTTAGCTCTTCTGGGAAAAGGGATGCGGAGCGTCATCGGCATCATCGCTAGGAACTACTTCTTCATTGTCTTCAATACTGGAGAATTCTTCGTCACTCGACTCAGGAAGTTCTGCTGTGACAGGTACTGGAACTTCATCACAGCGAGGTACAGGACGACGTGCTGATTCAAGATCAGGATACTTGAGGCTGCTCTGGTTCTTTCTGTTGATCCAGTCAAATTAATAGCGCAGAAGTAACAGTCATGACATGGTTTTTCGGCTCTCTCCAAACCATAGGAATTTCAAACTTCAGCCCGTCCTTCTTTCCATGGGTCCAGCGACGTAGATACTCGGAGCATTTCTTGCAGACCATGTGAGGCGCCCAAGCTTTGTCCTGATCACCAAGTTTCATGCCAAAATAAGCATGATAAGCACGCTTTACGAAACTTGTGACTGGTTTCCTGTTAGGAACAACGGTGTATTCGCCGCAGATGTAGCAGAACACATCCGGCTTATTTCTGCAATACCTTCTGGACGAATCCATATCATTCATCTGAATAAGGAAAAAATGTCTGTTAGCAAAAAATGTGCGGTCGCAACACGAAAATGCTAATACCCTTATGTATGAACAACTGTAAAAAACAATATTTGGCAATAGAACACAAATTTGACCTGATTGAGTAAAATCAATATTATTTTTGGATTCAGCGCATCAAAATTGTCTGAAATCAGTTTAAAAATTATTGACGATTTTTTTTGCTGTTGACCAGTGTTATTTTACGGTGCGTGAAAAGTAATCTGCATGCTTGTTCATTTACCAGGAATTAGAGTACAAAAAAAATCGTATATTTGATTTTATATTCTTCATGCTAATTAACATTCACATATTCCTTAATATTTGTTTCGCTGCTAATCCTAATACATGCTAAATTTGAAAGAAAATAATATGTCCAATGGAATATGGCGTCATAATGGCAAATGGAAAATCGGAGGTGAAAACGACGCTCCAAAGCTGACACCTTTACTAAGATGGGTGCTAGGCAAGCTCTCCCAGTGAAATTTCCGTAGTTCTGTATCTCCCAGTCGATGGTATACAGGTGGATAAGGAGGCGGCCGGAGGGCACCATGAACGACCGCACTCGTTCCGGCGCTCCGTGATAGAGCAAGGTGAGATACATCACAAATCATCAAAGAGAAGTTGACCAAACGCCATAGCCAACGTCGCCTGCAGTTCGCCCAGCAGCATATGGAGAAAGATCTAGATTACAAGTGAAGAATAGTATGGATAGGAAAAAAAAAGTTCAACCACGAACGGAAAGTCTCATTCCTGAAGGAGATATGATAGGTAAATATTATCAACCTTTTTCCATCTATTCATAAATGAATTCGGTGCTGTAATAAGTATGATGAAGTATGGTGGAGATCCATACAAATGTATTTAATTGTGATAGATATATATGTTTATACATGATATTGTCCTATAAATTATATTTCATTTCTAATATTCTGTCATTATTTACTTTTCAGATATGACAGACGAAAATCTATGAATCTGCGAGGAGTGGGCACGTGAACTGTAATATGTTGGGGTGGATCTTCTTGCATGGTGCTGGTGAACTCGCTGAAGAAGAGGAAGATTTAATTCAGACAAATATATCGAATTGTTACAAGTAATGTTCTTTCCATCAGTACGCTGCTATGCCTTGGCCTCTACCAGAAACAATCATATTCGAGCAGTATAATTACACCTGGAGGTCCATCTGTGGCCAAGCAGGGCATGTGACCCGATAGAAAAGTTTAGGCGAATACCGCTGATGAAAAAACCTCCCAACAGCTAATGAATCATTCCTAAGGGAATGGGGGTCGCCTGTTCTCCGGGTAATAAATTGTTCTTGTTATAATTATGAATACCCCGTATTTGCTTTACTTTAAAAGAAATATTAGTAATTATATATTTGAAATTCATAAAATTCTTACCAATTAGTCGATTTATCTGACGAAAAGAAAATACTCAGTCATTAGTTCAATTAGCTGCTCCTAGATGGTGCAGCTTTGAGAAACAGTTACAAAAGTCTCAGCGAATTAGCAGAAAGATTTTTATTTGATTTAGCTACCATACATAAATGATTAAAGCATGTCGTCCAAGTGGCTTCCTTTGTTTATGAAAATTGATATTTATACACGTATCGTTATATGTGTTCTACGCTCTTTGTGACAAACAACCTATGGCTTTCGCCTCATTCATAAAAGACACATTTACGATATGTTTATATCGAAGTGGTTGCCAGGTGTGCAGTCAGAGAAAAGTATCGTTACCCTTTGTACCAACTAATATGAGAAACCAATGTAGTGTTTTGGAATAGCGGGGACAAGCAAGCACCATAATCCTACGAATTTAGGATTTGCATACAGCAACATTATTATGTATATATTGGAGTCATTAACAGCAGTAAAACACAAATTTGATTATCTGTATGCGAAATATTAAAAGCAAAAAATAGAATAATATCGAATGGCAACACATGCGCAGCCCCTTCCTCCCCCAAAATGAGACAGAAAAGTAAAGAGCAGTGCAAATACAAGAGATGGCGCTGATGGAGGATACATTTTCGTTGATTTTCTTCAGTTGTTTAGTGTTAAGGAAGAAGTTCAAGAGAATATTGGCGTATAAAGACAATCTAATAGTTATTTTTATAAATGTCTACACAAGATTACGCCCTATTTTGGACATAAGCAAAAGTAAGGGCTGCATCACAATGCAAAATCTTCCCTCCAGCCTACCATTTTCTATGATTTCATGAAATAAGAGGCAATTCAGTTTTCAGTCGCATTGTTTATGTATAAGAAACATTTCGAAACAATTCCTTTCACATAATGCCTATCACAGAATGTTGTTTTTACACAAGTTAAAGTCGATATCTGGTATTCATTTATTTATCTTTTTTTCTGATTTATCAGCTGTCGCTATGTGACAAATGAGTGGTCATGTCTTCCAATGTTATTTTGCATGTCTATTTCTGTGAAACTTTATAAATTTCTTTATAATGAAAAATATTCGTTCTTCAATAATATGTATTCCCTTCCCCTAGCGCTAAAACAGCCTCCAAACGACACTAAATCAACTGAGGAGATTTTCCCTGGGTATGTGCCTGTCCTTCGCTGCCCAAACATTTTCTATTAGATTTCAATATGGTGATTCAGGCGGCAACATAACAATCTCGGGGTGAAGCATTTGCGAATCCATCTGAAGCATGTATGTCCCCATTTGTAGTATAACAAACCTGCCCTGGTTTATGTAAACTGCGGGCACGAGAGGTCATGTGCTGTATTTCGTTTTACATTATACCCATACATACTGAAAGCAATTTAACCATTTGATTTATAAACGTTATTAGATATGATGATAAATATGTTTTGTTATTCGCCATCAAAGTAATAATGACAGTAAAATAATGCAAAATATTTATTTTATTTTTTAGATAATAAAAGATAATACAAATATTAATACATTAACAAAACAACGTGTGGTCATAGAAATGCACACTTCAAATATCTGGTTCATTAGTCTCGGTCCTTGAATATTGTACTAAGTTCGTCATATGGCAACACTAGCAATGGAGGTAACAAGATTCCCCGCCTCAACAGAGAAAGGTGCGCTCAGCTTCTCATTGACCACAAGTAACCTTTCTTTTTTTTCTTGATTTAACAAAAATTGGAACCCAGTAAGTGGACTGAAATATAACTCCAAAGCTGTACATGACTGCAGACTCTTGAGTAGACTGGGGTGAGTAAAAGATTAGAGAAATTGAGTAGAAGTTTCTTTTAGTTTTCGTTTT
>NC_051391.1:22547916-22559708 GCF_015228065.2 Penaeus monodon | reverse complement strand
TCTTTCTTTCTCTCTCTCTCCTCTCCTTCTCTCTCTTTCTCACGTCTTCTTCTTTCTTCCTCCCCTTCTTATCTTCACACGTTTTAGACCTCCCAATCTCTTCATTCTGACAAACACCGAAAACTCATAGATAAAAGTCCCCTAATAACTTCGTCTGCGTTCGGTCACTCGTCCGTTGCCATCTTGGCCAGCTAGTATTTCATCGCCTTCATTAGGATCTTTCAGCAGAACGCACTTGGAATAGTCAATGGATTTCGTCGTAAAACCCTCTTCCTAATGCTTCTTTGCGACTTTACGACAGCTTCGCCTTCCCTTGCTGATACATTTCGCTGATAGATATATAATCGTCAATGGCAGTAGACTGTACGTCCATATTGGAAAACTAATAATCAAATGTAATATTCATATACTGAGGTAGATACAAAAGTAGGCGTATGTGTCCACACACACACAAACACCCACACCCATACCCACACACACACATACACATACACATACACACACAACATACACACACACACACACACACACACACACACACACACACACACACACACACACACACACACACACACACACACACACACACACACACACACACACACACACACACACACACACACACACAAACAACACACACATATATATATGTGTGTGGTTTGTTATGATGTCTCTGCAGGCAGCCCTCGGCCCATCTCTAATTCCTCGCGACAGGTCTCGTCGAGCTCCCCAAGCCATGGCCTCCTCCACCCATGGTTTCTCTCGCAAAGAGACAACCTGATGGGCAGGGTCATCCATAGGAAAACGAGCTAAATGTCCATATAGCCTGAGATGGCGATCCTGGATTATGCAAGTAACAGGTTCCATGTCAGTCTCATGGTGTAACCGTCGGTTGGACACGTAGTCCTGCCAACTGTACCCCATGATCCAGTGAAGAGACTTGTTACAAAAGGCATCAAGACGAGACTCCAAGGCACTAGATAACGTCCAGGTTTCGCTTCCATAAAGTAAAACTGGCAATATTAAGGCCTTTAGGACACGTAGCTTGGCTTTCTGCAATAGGTACCGACATCACCAAATGCTCTTATTGATCGAGTTCATAGCTCCTGTTGCCAGGCCAATCTGTCTACTGACTTCTCGGTCTTACAGCACAGAGATATGGACTATGCTACCAAGGTATGTAAAACTCTCTGTAACCTCGACGTCCTCACCACAAGCATGGATCGACTGAACGGGTTCCCCTAACAGGCCCCCAAAGTCCTGAATCTTGGTCTTGGACTAGGAGACCTCTAGGCCTTAGGGCTTCGCCTCAATGCTGAATGTATCAAGAGCCGCCACCATGTTGCTTTGTAGTGGACCGCCTGTGTACGTCCCCCACGGTCCCCTACATATTCTTTCGTCTCCCCCCTTTTCGAGATGAAGGGCGGCGTTCCTCCTCGTTCCACGGAGGTGTCGCAGCCTCGTACTCCCCCTAGGTTGTCCAAAGCCCCTGTTTTATCCCCCGGGAGTGAGGATGCCCGTCAACGGTGAGGAAGCTGCGGCAACAGAAAACGGGAAGCCACCTGGAGCGACTCACCTGCGCGGCCTCGTCACCCGTCCTTGTTTTATGCTTTACTTTGGTGTTAGCTTTTATTTTAGTATGTTTTAATAAACATTTTTACATCGTGTTTTAGACGAACCTTGGGAAAAGAGACCACCGCACAGAAAATGAATTTGCAAAGAAACTTTTAATCTTTATTTACCTTATTATCATTTCATTATTTATTTATTATGAATATTTTACATTTTATATTTTTATATTTTTACATTTTTACACATTTTATGAACGTATCTTACCATGTACTTAATGGTTCTTTTTTTACTTATTTTACTATTTTGTTTCAAAGAACTTTTATTCATTTTATGAAATAACTTTTTAAAGTTATTTTAATTATTATATAAAGAATATTTTAGTGTATAATGCAAGTTTTTATGTGATTTTTTTTAGAACCAAACTCAGTTTCGCGGGCCGAGGTGACAAGGACAAGTCCCCGGCCCTTCAAGAGGGCAGATCGGTTCGAGTTCCAGGCCAGGTCAAGTGCTGGAATGTGGTTGTGGTGCCCAAGATAGGTGGTCTCGGCAATAGGAGATAAGTGGTTAAGTTTTTATATGTGAGAGAAGGCGGTTCTCGTGTTAATATTTGTCTCGTGTTTTACTGTATTATGTATGTTTTTGTCTTTTAGTGTTTGTTTTACTGTGCCGTATTTCGTTTTGTCCTGTTTTATCTTTGTTTTACAAAATAAATAGATAATATTATAATACCTTTTGATAAGTCCCCGACTCTATGTAAGAAGGAAGGTTAACGCCTAAAACATATTCTCCTATTCTAAAGCTAAACGGCAAACAATCAAAAACCCTAAAGTATAGATGAAGCATCTGTACACGCCTCTCCTCGGGATTTCAACCACGCCTACCTCACTTCGGCTCATTTGCACAACTACACTTCACACACATGCATACGCACATCACTGTCGCTCCTTTCCACAATTCTTCTAACATTGCATCCCTTCTTACAACATACACTCGTTCCCGAACGTACCAATCGGGTGGTGGCAGTGACCTCATTTACACCCTTTTAATGAGCCTGGGGGACGTTGTAATTAATGAACACAACAGCTTCAGGATAGCAACATCATCGGCAGAGTCAAGGTCTGAGACCTTGATATTGCCCAGTGTTGTTCCACACTGACTTTGGCTAGTAGCTCTGTCCATTATCCAGTCCATACAGGCTTGCTATTAGGCCAGTAATCTGCGTCAGAAGCCTCAGGATCTCCCATAGCGATTTACGATGCACCAAGTCAAACACCTTTTTAAGGTCGATGTACGCTGTAAGCAACCCACGACCAAACTCACAACGGCTATTGTGGACTTGCCTGGAGTGAATCCAGACTGCTCCGGTCTCAGTAGGTAGTCGCGGATCCATTTCAGAAGAATGTGAGCGAAAACTTTGCCTGGTATGCTGAGCAGTGTAATGCAATGGTAGTTGCTACAGTCTCAACGATCCCCTTTCCTCTTCCAGAGAGGGATGACCATGCCCCTCAACAGGTCAGGGGGAATGGTACTAGACTGCCAGATGGCAGTCAAGACTGTATGTAAGCCCCAAGCCATACGTTCACCCCAGCCTTTATCACATAGCCTGCAGCTTTCTCATTCTTCATTTTGGAAATCAGCATCCTAATCTTTGTTAGGGTAGAAGGTTCCTCGCTGATTGGTGAGTTCAGCACAGGTATTGTGACATCGCTTGCATCCAAGCTAGCTGTTGGAGGGTCTACCTGGTACAACTGCTCAAAATACTCAGCCCATTATTCACGGACCCCAACATGATCTGAGATGATCTGTCCATCCACTGATCAGACTGCAGTCATCTGCAAGGAGGGCTTAGAGTTCAGCTTTCTCAGGGCTTGGTAGGCAGGGCGAAGATCGTTTACCAAGAAATGGCCTTCAACCTCCTCAGCAAGATTCCTGATGAACTGTTCCTTGTCCCTTCTCAGCAGTGTTCGAGCCCTATGCACCGAGGAGCGACGCAAGACTTGATTGCCATTCAGCTAAGCCATGCAACACATTTCAGTGGCCTCCACTGTCTCTAGGGAGATGGATTTCTGCCTTGCCGTCGGGGGTACGCCGATGAATTTCTGGGCTGCTTCAAGTGTTTCACGCTTGAACTCCCACAGAACAATTGGGTCTGTAGTGGACTGTGATTATAATGAAAGCTTTAGAAACGCCCACTTATGGATTTCTCCCTCGGCAGCCTGCTTCTCATGTATACGCGAAAATGTTCCCTCAGAAGAAACTCCACGGGATCCTCACGCCAGGGTTAAGTAAGGGCATATCGACTCTCCCGCCCTTAACACAAACTGGATGGGCGGACGAAGCAGCTGGAGCGTGAACACTGGCTGTCCTGGAAGGCGAAGACCCCATCCCTTGTTAAAGAAGAGAAGGACGCACCAAGCTTAAAAAGAACGGCAATAAAACTAAAACTAAAAATCCTCACTCATTTTATTTTAATCTGTTTCTTCTGATTAAGTCTTAAGGGATGTGGGTGTAAGGAAATAAGAAATAAAAAAAACTAATTTAGTTATAGTTAAAAGTTTTTTTTTAATTAATACTGCATTTTTTCAAGTTATTATCGTTCTTAAAAAAAATCTTTATCTCTTAGGCAATATTAAAGTTTTATTAATAGTTTTACACATTGCCATCTGAATTTGCCTAACCAAAAAAATATAAAGTAAAATTTAGTACGTAAAGTTACGCACCTTGCTACCTGTGCTCCTTGGGGCACAGGTGTATAATTAGGCGATCCTTACCCCCTGTGGGCAGTAGCGGCTGCGGGCTGAGCAGGAGGCACCCTAGGCTGGGCTGTCCTCTGTTCTTTTTGTGTATCTTAACGTATGCATCGCATCTTTGAAGAAGGTATTTGTTTGCTTTTTTTGGTTGTGAGGAAAGTGTTGTTACGTGGCAAGGTATTCGTCTCGATGAATATACCTCCGAGCAAGTGAGTGATAGGCTGGTGCTCTTTTTTTTTTAACTTCGTTTTATAGTGGCTTCCATTTTTTTCTCGTAAGCTAAGCGAAGTTCTATTTCATAAGTTTCTTTAGCTTAAAAGGAAGTAATTCAGTTCCATTTTAGTATCTCTTTTTATTGTTTTATTATTTTTGTTAAAAACGCTTTATTTCTCATTTATAATAAAAGACTTCATGGGTCCTGTGAGTTTTGTTTTTCTTTTTGATATTAAATAAAAGTTTTTGCTGAACTGAAGGAAAGCAGATAATTAAATTCCAAAATAGCCTTATCCTAAATCCTTTACACGTGGTGAAATTCCCGTGCTCGTCCTCCTCGCTCAGGTTACGTCTTGCCATTCTTTTATCTCGCTGGTTTATACACTTTATACAACACACATTCCAACATTGGCACACTATCTGTCCCTCTTTCCACAATGCTAATTACACATTAACTTCTTACAAGTACATCTCGTTCCCGTCGTACTAAACGGGTGGTGGCAGTGAGCGCTACTGTTTTACACTTTAATACCGTGAGACAAAAAAAATGGAGATTTAGTATCAATTGAGGATCGGTACGCTACAGGTCCAGCAGGTTGTCAAGTTCTGTGAATTGGTCAGAGACTGCCATGGTGAACCCACGGGCACACTCCTCCTCCCTTAGTCTGTCCAAGTGAAATAACCTTAGAGTGGCCACTGGAGGGACAGGGAGTTTTGAAGTGGCCACAACCAGCCTATGGTCAGTGCCACAGAATTCGGCACTCTGGTAGACTCCACAGTTCTGGAGTATCCTCCATCACATGCTAACAAGAATGTGGTTCATCTCCTTGGCCACTGTACCCGTATCGCTGTACTATGTCCAGAAATGCAAGGACCAGATGTTCCAAGCACCTACCCGGAAAGCTTGCCTGAAGCTAAGCTTCAGGCGGTCACTACCTGTGGGGTTCCCAAGAGCTTTACCCCACAAGCTTCATGGTAGGTTGCTGCATGCTGGGGTGCAGGCGGGACAAGTAACTCTCATTCCCATCCTGCACCCCGACATTTGCCCTCCCAACGGGACCCACAGCCCACCTTGCTTTTTGGGTGGAGGGACAGCACCCTTCCCCCCAGCATATCCATTTATTTGTGAAGTTGCTGGAGAGTTATCTGGGAGGAGGAGGGCTGGCAAGGCTAAACTCCCCCGAGCCGCCCAATTACCCCAGGGTGGTTAGGGGGCAGGAGTTGGTATGGAGCCAGGGCATGTTCAGACACCAGTGGGCCATAGTTCCATACCTCTGGGACCTCTTGCTGCTCTGAGATCCTCCACAGTTTAACCTGGGATCGCAAGATGCCCAGTTACCCATGGGTGGCCACGAGGAGGCACTGCAGAAGTCTCGATGACGGAGAGGCTGTGACATGGCAGGGGATTGATTGATTATTTCAAATTATCTGCTGCTTCAACAGCTAAGCTCATTAGCGGCAAATACCTTGCTAGATAGAAATATTAGAATATTTAAAACTTTATAAATCTATCAATAAACATCTTACAAATAACAATGAATATATTAAAAATCAAAGCATAAATATTATGCTCTTAATTCTATAAAATTATTGCATAAATATTATGCATTATTAAATTTTATTGAAAATATTAGCCTCCCTAAGGAAACTAATCCTCCCCCAATACATTTTTCAGTGTATATGGGGGAGACAAGTACATATACTCTTTGGTCTGAGAATGTTGCACATCTTTCCACTACATGTGCGACCGTTAATGGCTCTTGGCATCCCTCACAAAGTGCTTCACTTTTAGTCCTCGGTCCATGAGTCAGTCTCGTGTGCCTGATTCTTAGTCTTGTTAATACAACTTCTACTTTTCGGTTGGGATGGATGCTGGTCACCCAACTGCCAAGATCATCTCTAATCTCTCGCAGTTTATTTCTAGAGGTATGCCTCCATTCTTCCCTCCATCTATCACGAAAACAACTCCTTATGCTGGGTTTCAGGTCGGTGTGTGGGAGAGGAAAACGAGCATCACAAGGCTGAGTGCAGCTGCTTGGCCTTCTGATCAGCTTGCTCATTCCCACTGACACCAACATGTGCTGCAAGCCAATCTTGAACCTCCCTCACTACTGGATGTGATGAGTTTAAACTCTTGATTGCTTGCAAGGCACTACAAGATATATTACAACAGAATGGTTCGTAAGATCTCTAGTCATCTTAACTGCTGCAAGGATGGCATGTAACTCTGAAGATCGAGGCTTCTAGAGAAAGACTGCCAGATGCAGTCTTTCTTCTGCTCACTGCTGCAAAGCCCACACCATTTTCAGATTTCGAACCATCTGTATATATTGCATCTGATCCTTGGTACTTAGAAATGTGCTGAAGAAATCTCTCTCTGACTTCTGCTTCAGATCTCTCCCTTTCCCAATTCCGACCAATCCAGCTCGACTTGATTAGTCCAAGGGGGAATTGGGAATTCCAATAGCCAGAACCATAGTGAGACTTAAATTAAGCTCTTCCACAAGATTCCTCATTCTCTTACTATAGGATCGGCTATGCTCAAGGGGTTGAAAACCATTCTGGATGTAGGAGATCCTGGAATCCTTTGCAGTCTCGTGTAGTAAATCAGGTTCATGTAGTTCCGGTGTAATGAAAGAGGTGGTTCTCCACTCTCAGCATACAGGGACTCCACAGGTGAAGACCTGAAAGCCCCAGTACAAATTCTGAGAGCTTCATTGTGAACAGAGTCCAACATCCAGAAAACAGTGGAGTTACAGATGAATAAGCTTCACATCCATAATCAAGTTTACTACGAATAAGCGCTCGGTAAAGCCGTAGAAGCGTTGTGCGGTCTGCACCCCAAGGTAAATGTGAAAGAACCTGCAAAATACTAAGCACTTTTGTAGCCTTCACTTTTAACTGTTTAATGTGAGGCACCCATGTAAGTCTTGAGTCAAAAATTAGACTCAAGTACTTCACCTCTTGGACAAATTGCATTGGGTTTGCGCCTAAATAGAGGGAAGGATGCAACTTTCCTCGTTTGTGGAAATGTATAGCCATGGTCTTGCTTGGAGAAAATTTGAACCCAAGATATGTTGCCCACTGTACAACCTGATTTATTGCAGTCTGCATGTGTCCTTGCACATCCTGTAAGCTTCCTCCTGAGCAGTGCAGTGTAAAGTCATCCACTACAGATTACATGAGACCACACTTGGAACAACCTTTATGATATCATTTATAGCAATGGCAAACAGGGTCACTCTTAAGACAGTCCCTTGTGGGACCCCTTCCAGCTGATCTTCCAGGTTAGAGAAAGTGTTTCCTATCCGAACTCTAAACTTCTTGTCAGCAAGGAAGCTTTGTATGAAGGTAGGTAATGCTCCTCTTAAACCAATGTCATACAGCTTCATGAGTATGCCATGCTTCCAAGTAGTATCATAGGCCCTTTTCAAGGTCAAAGAAGACTGCTATCATGTGACGTCGCTGTGTGAAGGAATTCTGTATAGCAGTTTTTCATCCTCACAAGTGCATCTCTGATCGTCTCAATTTTCTAAAGCCATATTGATATGGGGTCAACACATTTTCTTTTTCTAGCAGCCATGTCAACCTGAAGTTTACCATTTTCTCCATCAGCTTGCAGATGCAGCTGGTGAGGGAAATTGGTCTGTAATTTCCTGGTGTGGAAGCATCTTTGCCAGTTTAGGAACAGGAATGATAATAGCTTCTCTCCATGTGGATGGCACTGTGCCCTCCCTATAGATCCTATTGAATAGGTCTAACAGGAACTTCTGGGAGCTCTCTGGTAAGTGAGATATCATTTGGTATGGAATATCGTCACTTCCTGGGGCAGTCTTACGGCAGAGCTGCAAAGCAGAGTCCCATCTCCTTGCGCAAAATGGCAAGTTATATGGAAGTTCTGCTGCAATCCTGCTGAAGAACGACACTGGGTGTTGTTCCTGTTCAGCCCAAAGAGTGGGAAATCGATCAGTGTAAGATGCTCCAGAGGAGATCTCTGCCATGGATTCAGCTAGCTCATTTGCAACATCTTTTTTTCTGTGATAATTATGCCATCTATCTTCAGAGTAGGTTGTGATATGGATGTGCTCTTTCCAGCGATCTTACGCACCTTCTCCCATACCCATGCTAAGGGTCCAGAGTTAATCGAGGAGACGTACTGTCGTCTAGCCTCCTTTAGCACGCGCCTGGCCTTGGCTCGGGTCTTTTTGTAATTGACCAAGGTTACAATGCTGGGGCGTCTTTTTCAACTGCCTTAATGCAGCTTTTCTTGCTCTGACAGCTTGTCGGCATTCATCAGACCACCATGATACTGGAGGTCGACGGTAATGCCCGCTACTTTTTGGGAATGGATGCTCCTGCTGCAAGGTGAATTTGTGATGTGAAGTGATTAACAGCATCTGAATACACGGAAGTCATTCATAGATCTTGCAATAATGCAGTTGATCTAAAAAGATTCCAGTCCGCATGTGAAGTCGACATCTCTGCACTCCATTAGCTGGAATACCTTTTACCTCCTCCAAAATTATTGGAAAGTGGTCGCTTCCATGTAAGTCTTCCATGACCTGCCAAGTGAAGTTCAACTGTGAATCAGGTGAGCCTATTGATAGGTCTATATTGGAGAATGTCCCAGTTGAATTTGAAATGTGTGGGAGTGTCACTGTTCAGTAAACTGCATCTACTCTTAAGAACAAGGACTCCAAGGCCCTTCCTCGAGGGTTGCACAAAGTGTCTCCCCAGAGGTGATGCCGACCATTGAAATCTCTGAAGAGTAGAAATGGATGTGGAAACTGCCCAAGTACATCTTCCAAATCATTAATGTTGAGATTATGTGGAGGAAGGTGATGGATGCAACAGTGTAAAGTCGTGTCAAGCCTATTCTCACAGCCTTCACCTGTAGTGTTGTCTGCAGGTGGATGGCCTGGAAGGGAATATCTTGATGTAACATTACTGCTACTCCTCCATGAGGTCCATTGTCAAAGGTTCCATAATGGGCTTGAACTTGGAATCCTCTCAGGAAAATGGGACGATTTTCCCTGGTCATAATCTCTTGTAGGTATACACAAAATGGGTTACATGAAGCTATCAGATGTTGCAGTTCTTCCCATTTTGCATGAATTCCCTGACAGTTCCATTGGGTTAGGGTATCCAGTTCTTTATATTATTTCTTCATAAGGTGTTTGGCAGCACCTGTTGTCAAGGTTTGCCTCACACCTTTAGGCTGTCCCTTTCCATGATCCTGGGAGTACCCTTTTAATGGTTGTTTACCTGTGGAACTAGTTTCCACAAGTTTTTCTTGGACAGGTTCAGGATTTCTTTGCCTGGGCAAAGGGCATGCCTGAGCCTTTACTTCAGGGGCATTCTGCCTAGCACAGAGGCCCCTGTGGATTTTGGTGGCAGCTGGAGCTGTCACCATTGAAGCCTCTGGAGCCTTGCCTGATGGCTCCAAAGACCATACTTTGGGAGGAGGAGTCTCCTCAATAGACCACTCACTCCTACTCCATTTCTGGTGGAACAACTCACCAGAGGCAGTCAGCAATTTGGGACTGAGGTTTAGAGGAAATGGCAGAGTGTGTGCTGTAAGAAGCATTGGAGGGCGAGGGTTGGTGGGAAGGAGGATGGGCTAATACCGAAGCAAAGGACCTACCTGGCTGTGCAAGACACACACAGGCTTTCTCCTTACTCCTTTTTACCATACTTCCTTTTCAAATTTGTACCTTTCACATTGCTTTGAAGAAGCTTCATGAGCTTCTTTGCAGTGATAACAGCATATTGGACCTGTAGAGTTGTCATCTCCTTTATGACTGTTTGTACCACACTTTACGCATACTCTGGTTGCCCATTTTCTTTATAATGGCAAGAGTTGGCTCCATGCCCATAACCCTGGCAGTGGGAGCACCGCATATGTTGGGCACATATGGCTTTACCTTGAGTGTACCATGCTAACTTAACTGATTCTTTCTAGAAGGACCAATGCGTTAAAAGTTAGAAGAAGAGCTGGTGTCGACTGTTCCAAACCATCAACTTTCTTCTTAAAACGTTTTACTGCCACTACATTTAAGTTCTCTAGTTCCTCTAACAGTTCCTTCTCAGAATGCCTCATCAGATCTCAGGAAAAGACAATTCCCTAACACTGATTGAGGGTTTTGTGAGAACATGAAACTTGAGCTCCAGGAATGTCGCATATTGCACACAGACGGTCACTCTCGTCTGGTGACGAAACCTCAACTATCAGGCTACCATCTCGCTATGGGGTGATGCGAGGATCACATTGACATACTTCAACTATTTCCGATGGTCTTCACTACTAGATACTTACTATATGAAATGCTTTCATATTTACTAAGTAAAATTTCCTTAGTGGAGTGAGGAGGACTTTCCCCTTCTTACCTG
Organism: Penaeus monodon; assembly: GCF_015228065.2. NCBI lineage: Eukaryota > Metazoa > Arthropoda > Malacostraca > Decapoda > Penaeidae > Penaeus > Penaeus monodon. The sequence continues at coordinate 22,548,783 of NC_051391.1, read as the reverse complement.
GTTTGGGATTCCAGGAACCATTATGATTCCCATTCTTGCCCTTTGGAAGCTGGAAAGGTTCCAGAGTGACAACGTGTGATGTTCCAGAAGGAATGGTCGGGGGATTGTGTAGGTCGTCAGGGAGAGAGCTTGATCTTTGTAAATTTGTAGTACTCATACAAATTTGAATTCTTCATTTCCTCATCCCCCCACCCACCATGGAGTCCTACGAGGGGAAGCTATAGTTGGGGCTCAAAATCTCCCAACAGACACAGGGGTAATGAGGAAATATACGCAGCCACTATTACAGTACTGATGGCATTTGTGGGACCTATGCGCTACCCTAGCCATATTTGACCAGCCGATTAACTTGACTGGGACTTGATCAAGCCACCCATCTAACCAATTAGAGTACCAAAGAGATGTGTTGCTAGGTGCAGGACGCAGTGTGCAGCATTGCTCAGCCTCCAGGACTCCTGTCTCCTGGTGATATGGGACGCCACGCACGGCAGACGCACGTAGGAGAGTTCACCCTGGTCCAAGCTGGAATGAACCAGGGGTGGGTGCACCATCCCCTCTCTTAAGCCTTGGTGCACCAGGAAGCCATTTTGTCTCATCCCTCACTGGTGACCCCTCCAGTATGGGTAGCCCTCTGGTCCGGCTCACCAGATCATTGGGACCTCAAGCCCCCCACCGCGGCAAGGCAGCTTCCGATAGGGGGGGCCTCACTACTGGATGTGATGAGTTTAAGCTCCTGATTGCTTGCAAGGCAGCTTGTAGCTGCCACCACTGGCAAGCCTAGTGCCAAAAAGAGAGCAGCTTTGCACAAGTCTCCCCTGCTATGCGCCCCCCTAACGGAAGCTGCCCTGCCGCGGCTTGAGTTCCCAA
>NC_051391.1:22522916-22540416 GCF_015228065.2 Penaeus monodon | reverse complement strand
CGTAGTTGCTGGCCTTGTTTTTGCCAAGGAAGTTCTTTACGACCAGAACAAATGCCTTCCACGCTTCCAGTTCGACTTTATTCATTGAGTTTTCAAACTCTGGATCTCTGATGAGCTGACGTAGTTGAGGTCCGTCAAAGATGCCAGCTTTCAATTTCTCCATGGTCACTCCTAGAAAAGCATGGCACAGGTGAGTGAAGCAGCCACCATCCTTGTCCAGAGCTTTGGTGAACTGTTTCATCAAGCCAAGCTTAATGTGCAGGGGTGGGAAGAGTATCCTGTCTCTGTCCACCAGAGGGGCGTTGATGACGTTCTTTGATCTGCTAGGCTCCAATTCCTCCCGCAGAGACCACTCCTTTTTCGTGTAATGCTGAGCTCGGTCCCAACTATCCCACATGCACAGAAAGCACGGGTACTTGGTGAAACCGGACTGCTGTCCCAACAAAAAGTTCACCATCTTCAGGTCAACACAGATCATCCACTCATGCTGACAATAACGAATTTTCTCCAGCAGATACTTCACCGCTTCATACTTCTCCTTCAGTGTAGTCGAGTGAGCCAGCGGTATAGAGGCAAATTGGTTGCCGTTGTGCACCAGAACGGCTTTCAGCGATCTCTTGCTGCTGTCAATAAACAGTCTCCATTCTACAGGTTGGTACTGTGGCAATCCAAGATTGTGCAGAAGCTGTGAAACATCTGTACAGTACACCAAGTCTTTCTCTTCAGAGAAAAAACGAAGGTATTCTTGATGTCTGTTGCGGTAGAAAGTGATGTGAGTACTGTCAGAAAGAAGTTTTTCTTTCAGTCTTGATGCCAACAATTCGGCGGATGACTTTGGCAAGTTGAGGTCACGGACAAGATCATTTAGCTCCTTCTGGGAAAAGGGATGTGGAGCGTCATCGGCATCATCGCTAGGAACGACTTCTTCATTGTCTTCAATACTGGAGAATTCTTCGTCACTCGACTCAGGAAGTTCTGCTGTGACAGGTACTGGAACTTCATCACAGTGAGGTACAGGACGACGTGCTGATTCAAGATCAGGATACTTGAGGCTGCTCTGGCTCTTTCTGTTGATCCCAGTCAAATTAATAGCGCAGAAGTAACAGTCACTGACATGGTTTTTCGGCTCTCTCCAAACCATAGGAATTCTAAACTTCAGCCCGTCTTTCTTTCCATGGGTCCAGCGACGTAGATACTCGGTGCATTTCTTGCAGACCATGTGAGGCGCCCAAGCTTTGTCCTGATCACCAAGTTTCATGCCAAAATAAGCATGATAAGCACGCTTTACGAAACTTGTGACTGGTTTCCTGTTAGGAACAACGGTGTATTCGCCGCAGATGTAGCAGAACACATCCGGCTTATTTCTGCAATACCTTCTGGACGAATCCATATCATTCATCTGAATAAGGAAAAAATGTCTGTTAGCAAAAAATGTGCGGTCGCAACACGAAAATGCTAATACCCTTATGTATGAACAACTGTAAAAAACAATATTTGGCAATAGAACACAAATTTGACCTGATTGAGTAAAATCAATATTATTTTTGGATTCAGCGCATCAAAATTGTCTGAAATCAGTTTAAAAATTATTGACGATTTTTTTTGCTGTTGACCAGTGTTATTTTACGGTGCGTGAAAAGTAATCTGCATGCTTGTTCATTTACCAGGAATTAGAGTACAAAAAAAATCGTATATTTGATTTTATATTCTTCATGCTAATTAACATTCACATATTCCTTAATATTTGTTTCGCTGCTAATCCTAATACATGCTAAATTTGAAAGAAAAATAATATGTCCAAGGGAAATAGGGGCGTCATAATGGCAAATGGAAAATCGAGGTGAAAACGACGCTCCAAAGCTGACACCTTTACTAAGATGGGTGCTAGGCAAGCTCTCCCAGTGAAATTTCCGTAGTTCTGTATCTCCAGTCCCATGGTATACAGGTGGATAAGGAGGCGGCCGGAGGGCACCATGAACGACCGCACTCGTTTCCGGCGCTCCGTGATAGAGCAAGGTGAGATACATCACAATCATCAAAGAGAAGTTGACCAAACGCCATAGCCAACGTCGCCTGCAGTTTCGCCCAGCAGCATATGGAGAAAGATCTAGATTACAAGTGAAGAAAAGTATGGGGTAGGAAAAAAAAAGTTCAACCACGAACGGAAAGTCTCATTCCTGAAGAGATATGATAGGTAATATTACAACCTTTTTCCATCTATTCATAAATGAAATTTGGTTCTGTAATAAGTATGATGAAGTATGGTGGAGATCCATACAAATGTATTTAATTGTGATAGATATATATGTTTTATACATGATATTGTCCTATAAAAATTTTATTTCATTTCTAATATTCTGTCATTATTTACTTTTCAGATATGACAGACGAAAATCTATGAATCTGCGAGGAGTGGGCACGTGAACTGTAATATGTTGGGGTGGATTTTTCTTGCATGGTGCTGGTGAACTCGCTGAAGAAGAGGAAGATTTAATTCAGACAAATATATCGAATTGTTACAAATAATGTTTTTTTCCATCAGTACGCTGCTATGCCTTGGCCTCTACCAGAAACAATCATATTCGAGCAGTATAATTACACCTGGAGGTCCATCTGTGGCCAAGCAGGGCATGTGACCCGATAGAAAAGTTTAGGCGAATACCGTGATGAAAAAAACCTCCCAACAGCTAATGAATCATTCCTAGGGAATGGGGGGTCGCCTGTTCTCCGGGTTAATAAAATTTTTCTTGTTATAATTAGAATACCCCCGTATTTGCTTTACTTTAAAGAAAATTAGTAATTATATATTTGAAATTCATAAAATTCTTACCAATTAGTCGATTTATCTGACGAAAAGAAAATACTCAGTCATTATTCAATTAGTCTCCTGATGGTGCAGCTTTGAGAACACACACACACACACACCACACACACATCCCACACCACACACACACACACACCCGAACACACACACACACCAACACACACAAAAAACACACACACCACGCACAACAACACACACACTATATGTATATGTAGTATATGTATATGTAAGTATATGTATATATACGTATATGTAAGTATATGTATATGCATATAAGTATGTATCTATATGTATATTCACTATTATTTATATATATAGGTATATATATAGATATAATCTATAATTTATATATTACATACATACATCTATTATATATATATATTTTATATATATCTATATATATATATCTTATATATGTATATATGTAATGTATATATACATATATTTTATATATATATATTATATATTATACTATATGTATGTATGTGTATATATATAATAATACATATAGATATATATATATATAGATATATATATACGTATATATTACATATATATATATTATATATCTATATATATATATATAATGATATTAATCTATATATATATATATATGTTGCATAGATACCACACACATATACATAAAAACTGTGTGTGTGTGTGTGTGTGTATATATATATAATATAGTATATATATATATATATATATATATATATATATAAATATATATATATATATATATCTATATAATATATATAGATATATATATGACACCTGATATACCACACGTATATACATATAGTAATACATACATATATATATAATACATATATGTATCTATGTATCTGTATAGATATATATTTATATATATATATATATATGTATATATATATATATATATATATATATATATAATATTGTTATATGTACGAGTATATAGATATATACATATATATATAATATATATATATATATATAATAATATATAATATATATATATATATAATATACATATATAGATATATATTGTATATAGATATATATATATATATATATATAATATAGAATAGATATAATATATATATGCGTGTGTGTGATTTGTGTGTGTATGTGTTTGTGTGTGTGTGTGTGTGTTGGTGCGTGTGTTTGTGTGTGTGTTGTGTGTGTGTGTGTGTGTGTGTGTGGGGTGTGTGTGTGTGGTGTGTGTGTGTGTGTGTGTGTGTTGTGTGTGTGTGTGTGTTGTGTGTGTGAGTTTGTGTGTGTCTGTGTTGTGTGTGTGTTTGTGTGTGTGTGGTGGTGAGTGGGTGTGTGTGGGGGGTCGTGGGTGTTGGGTGGTGTGGTGGTGTGTACGTACTTGCGGCCGTGCGTGTGTGTGGTTTATTTTTCTCTTAAGTTTTTCTATGTAAAGCATCAGTGGTGAATACAAAAAATAATAATAATTTTTTCTTGCCTAAACCAAAAAAAAAGTTTTCAATAGTAAAGAGTTTATATTCACGACTTCGCATTAAAGATGAAACTGAGGAAGGCCAGCGGAAGCTCAAGGTCAGGCGGGAAACTGCGAGCCAAGGTCAAATTGAATATTCCAGTTTCGCATGAAGACTTACCGCCGCCGTCTGACTTCGAAGGAAGCACGTTATTTGCTAGTTAGACGCTGCCTAGGAACGGATTAGCGTGCCTGGTTTTTATTTTTCAAATGCGATGCGTGATGGGAAAAATGCCTAGATGCAATACTAGCTCCAGCCGAAAAATGTATCTTTGTTATTTTATTGTTTCCCGCCACCGGGGACTTTATGCAAGGGTGGCGTTTTATTGATGAGCTTGGTCCCTCAGTGGGCGGATATTTGTCAACAAAGCTTACGGAAAAGTTGCGAACGGATTGTGATGAAGCTTATTTTGGGGGGCTTTCTATTGGCCCGTGGACTGGCTTGCTCGAATTTGTAGCAATCTGAGGCACAGAAGGTTGTGTAAATGAACAAGCATAAATAGACTACAGATTTATATATATATATATATATATATATATTATATATATATATGTATATATATATATATCTATATATGTATACTATATATATATAGATATATATATACATATAATATTTATAATATATACATATATATATATATATTATATATATATATATATGTATATTATCTATATATATATGTATATATGTATATATATTATTATATATATATATATATATATATATATATATTAATACGTGTGTGTGTGATGTTGTGTGTGTGTGTGTGTCGTGTGTGTGTGTGTGTGTCTGTGTGTGTGTGTGTGTGTGTGTGTGTGTTGGTGTGTGTGCGTGTACACTCACAAACACACAGATATATATATCTACCAAAATAGGCTTTCGCAAATGTGGTGGAGCTGTGGTTGTTTTGGTGACAGTGATTCTCTGGGGCAGATGGAGAGTAGACTGATAATATATTTGTGATAAGGAGGGGTAAGTATTTTGTTTGTTGTGGGTAAGAAATGTGTGCATCATGAGGAGTAACCATAATTTCGCAAGTAGAGGGAGGAGGTAGATTAAGTGAGCGAAGGCGGAAGAAGATGCTGGCTAAGCGGGAGAAAATCCGGCTAAATCGTCTAGCTCTGGGGCAACCGATTTTTGGTGGTGCTTCGGAAGTAGATTTAGTGGCAATGGAGTCGTAGTAGATTGCGTTATTGTGAATAGATTTGGTAATAGTAAAACTTTGGGGAAACCAAGACATCTGAAGGTACAGTTGGAAACATCCAGTATTATTAACGTGGCTTTGTAGTGAAATATTTTTCAAATGCGTTTTTCCTAGAATTGGAAGGGAAGACGCATATTCTCCTTACTTCACAAACAATTATAATTACATTCGTATATATCATGAACATGATCAGTTTTCATGCTTTAACACCAAGCATGGCAAGCTAAATCAAATAAAGATCTGTCCTTCAAATTCTTTGTACCTGCTTCTTGTACTAAGGGGCTAAAGTAGTATTTTCTTTTCTCCAGAACCAAACACTGACTCAATAAAACAATAAAGGATAGTTGTAGGCTTTATAACAGAACATTTAATGGACGCAAAACCGCATTAAGGGCTATAGTGAATACAGATACTTTATCATTCTGTGTGTGTGTTGTTGTGTGTTGTGTGTGTGTGTGTGTGTGTGTGTGTGTGTTTGTGTGTGTGTGTGTGGTGTGTGGCGTGTGTATATGAATACTAGGTCAGTCTTTGTTGATGAGTATTATAATTCGTTTTTGGTATAACTAAGTCGCGCTGAATCTTGATTTAAAAATCCCATAATATTTTTTGCCATCGTTATGCTATAATCATGGCGTTTAAGCAACTACTAAGCTGAGTGGTTTCAAGGAAGTGAATGTCTAACAAACGACACCGTGCATGTGTTGTATTGCTGAAATTCCGATTAATGGGAATTTCATCTCACTCTCTTATTGGTTTGCTATTTATGCAACTCATCTTCTTTTGTTTATCAATGCACGCTCTTTCAGTATATACGTAGATGTAGATTGAATTAAGCATCATTGTCCTTCCCTGCAATTTCTGCAAACTAATTTTGATATTTCCCTTGATATTTTTCCCAGTTAGAAATTACACTGGGTTACAAAAAATATATATTTTGTAGTTGTCTTAGTTTTTTTTTCAACTGATTTAGAGCAAATCTGCATCGCCGAAATCCAAAAAATGCCACCCACTTTCCCCGATCAGGTCAAGTTTTTCAACTAAGTGAATATAGGAAAAATCGTTTTGTTGAAGAAGGTTGAATACATTAGAGCGGCATTTTTGTTTTTATTTGTGTTAACATCCAATATTTTTGTTTTTCATTTTTGTTTTCTCACTCAATTTATAATTATCGACACTGTTGCAAACATTGATCGGTATCTGTACTTACCGATCACAATGCTTGCATTGGTAACTATTACAATATCTACTGATCGTGATGACTCGACAGAATTTGTCAGCTGATCAGTAGACGGACACTAATAAAGACCAGATGCATGAAAACTAGATTTTGTTGGTCGTCATTGATCATTCAGTCTTGACACTTCCGTTTCTTTAGCTCCTCGAATGTGCAGCGGCAGGGATGTCTCTCTTCAAAGTCCAACAGTAATCGCATCATGACTGCATCCCACCGTCCCTGATACCTGTCTCCTCTCCTTCATGTCTTGATGAAATCTCTCCCCCTGCTCGTCGCTCCATTGATCAGATTCTCAGGAACCGTCATTGTGTGGAATAGTTATGCATTTTGATGCTCATGTTTTGCATCCAGGTTTTTTTTGAAGGCATCGCCTTTTGGGGACGATTTCTGCGTATTTGCTGGGCCTTTTTTTTGCAAGGAAGTTCTTTACGACCAGAACAAATGCCTTCCACGCTTTCCAGTTCGACTTTTATTCATTGAGTTTTCAACTCTGGATCCTCTGATGAGCTGACCGTAGTTGAGTCCGTCAAAGATGCCATCTTTCAATTTCTCCAGGTCACTCTGAAAAGCATGGCACAGGTGAGTGAAGCGAGCCACCATCCTGTCCGATCTTTGTTTGAACTGTTTCAATCAGCGGCAAGCTAATGTGCAGGGGTGGGAAAGTAATCCTGTCTCTGTCCACCAGGAGGGGCGTTGATGACGTTCTTTGATCTGGCTGGCCTCAAATTTCCTCCCGCAGAGACCCTCCTTTTTCGGTGTAATGCTGAGCTCGGTCCCAACTAATCCACATGCACAGAAATGCACGGGTACTTGGTGAAAACCGGACTGCTGTCGCCAACAAAAAGTTCACCATCTCAGGTCAACACGATCATCCACTCATGCTGACAATAAACGAATTTTCCTCCGCAATAGTCACCGCTTCATACTTCTTCCTTCAGTGTAGTCGAGTGAGCCGCGGTATAGAGGCAAATTGGTTGCCGTTGTGCCACCATAAACGGCTTTCTCAGCCGATCTCTTGCTGCTGTCAATAAACAGTCTCATTCTACAGTTGGTACTGTGGCAATCCAAGATTGTGCAGAGCTGTGAAACAATCTGTACAGTACACCAAGTCCTTTCTCTTCAGAGAAAAAAACGAAGGTTTTTCTTGATGTATGTTGCGTAGCAAGTGATGCGAGTACTGTAGAAAGAATTTTTTTTCTTTCAGTCTTGATGCAACAATTCGGCGATGACTTTGGCAAGTTGAGGGTCACGACAAGATCATTTAGGCTCCTCGGAAAAGGGTGCTGAGCGTCATCGTCATCATCGCTAGAACTACGTCTTCATTGTCTTCAATACTGGAGAATTCTTCGTCACTCGACTCAGGAAGTTCTGCTGTGACAGGTCTGGAACGTCATCAAGCGAGGTACAGGACGACGTGCTGATTCAAGATCAGGATACTTTCGGCTGCTCTGGTTCCTTTCTGTTGATCCCATTCAAATTAATAGCGCAGAAGTAACAGTCACTGACTGGTTTTTCGGCTCTCTCCAAACCATAGGAATTTCAAACTTCAGCCGTCCTTCTTTCATGGGTCCAGCGACGTAGATACTCGGAGCATTTCTTGCCGACCATGATGAGGCGCCAAGCTTTGTCCTGATCACCAAGTTTCATGCCAAAATAATCATTATAAGCACGCTTTACGAAACTTGTGACTGGTTTCCTGTTAGGAACAACGGTGTATCTCGCCCGCAAGATGTACAGAACACATCCGGCTTATTCTGCAATACCTTCTGACGAATCCATATCCCATCATCTGAAAAGGAAAAAATGTCTGTTTAGCAAAAAATCTGCGGTCGCAACACGAAAATGCTACTTTTTTTATACCGCTTATTGTATGAACAACTGTAAAAAATAATATTGGCAAAGAACACAAATTTTGACCTGATTGAGTAAAAATCAATATTATTTTTGGATCTAGCGCATCAAAATTGTGCTGAAATCAGTTTAAAAATTATGACGAGTTTTTTTGCTGTTGACCAGTGTTATTTTAACGGTCGTGAAAGTAATCTGCATGCCTTGTTCATTTACCAGGAATTAGAGTACAAAAAAATCGTATATTGATTTTATATTATTCATTCTAATTAACATTCACATATTCCCTTAATATTTTTGTCTTCGCTGCTAATCTATACCATGCTAAATTTGAAAGAAAATAATATGTTCCAATGAATATGGCGTCATAATGGCAAATGGAAAATTCGAGGTGAAAACGACGCCCAAAGCTGACACCTTTACTAAGTATGGGTGCTAGGCAAGCTCTCCCAGTGAAATTTTCCGTTAGTTCTGTATCTCCCAGTCGATGGTATACAGGGGATACGGAGGCGGCCGGAGGGCACCAGTGAACGACGCACTCGTTCCGGCGCTCCGTGATAGAGCAAGGTGAGATACATCACAAATCATCAAAGAGAAGTTGACCAAACGCCATAGCCCAACGTCGCTGCAGTTTTCGCCCCACAGCATATGAGAAAGATCTAGATTACAAGTGAAGAATGTATGATAGGAAAAAAAAAGTTCAACCACGAACGGAAAGTCTCATTCCTGAAGGAGATATGATAGGTAAACTATTTTATCACCTTTTTCCATCTATTCATAAATAGAATTCGTGCTGTAATAGTATGATGAAGTATGGTGGAGATCCATACAATGTATTTAATTGTGATAGATATATTATGTTTCATACATGATATTGTCCTATAAATTTATTTCATTTCTAATATTCTGTCATGTATTTACTTTCAGAATATTACAGACGAAAATCTATAATCTGCGAGAGGTGGTCACGTTGACTGTAAGATGTTGGGTGGATCTTCTTGCATGGTGCTGGTGAACTCGCTGACGAAGAGGAAGATTTATTCAGACAAATATATCGAATTGTTACAAGTAATGTTCTTTCCATCAGTACGCTGCTATGCCTTGGCCTCACCAGAAACATCATATTCGAGCAGTAATAATTACACCTGGAGGTCCATCTGTGGCCAAGCCAGGGCATGTGACCCCGATAGAAAAGTTTAGGCGAATCCGCTGATGAGAAAACTCCCCAACAGCTAATGAATCATTCCTAAGGGAATGGGGGTCGCCTGTTCTCCGGTTAATAAATTGTTTTCTTGTTATAATTATGAATACCCCGTATTTTTGCGTACTTTAAAAGAAATATTAGTAATTAATATATTTTAATTTCATAAAATTCTTACCAATTTATCGATTTAGCTGGACGAAAAGAAAATACTCAGTCATATTTCAATTGGCTGCGCTAGATGGTGCGCTTTGAGAAACATGTGTTACAAAAGTCTCAGCGAATTCGCAGAACGATTTTTTATTTGATTTTAGCTACCATACAAAATGATTAAAGCATGTCGTCCAAGTGGCTTCCTTTGTTTCTGAAAAGTTGATATTTATACACGTATCGTTATATGTGTTTCTACGCTCTTTGTGACACAACCTATGGCTTTCGCCTCCATTCATAAAAGACACATTTCGATATGTTTATATCGAGTGGTTGCCAGGGTGCAGTCAGAGAAAAGTATCGTTACCCTTGTACCACTAATATGAGAAACCAATGGAGTGTTTTGGAATAGCGGGGACAAGCAGCACCTAATCTACGAATTTGAGGAATTTGCATACACAACATTATTATGTATATATTGGAGTCATTAACAGCAGTAAAACACAAATTTGATTATCTGTATGCGAAAATATTAAAGTCAAAAAATAGAATAACTATCGAATGCAACACATGCGCAGGCCCCTTCCTCCCAAAATGAGACAGAAAAGTAAAGAGCCGTGCAAATACAAGAGATGGCGCCTGATGGAGTGATACATTTTCGTTGATTTTCTTCAGTTTGTTTAGTGTTAAAGGAAGAAGTTCGCAAGAGAATATTGGAGTATAAAGACAATCTATAGTTATTTTTATAATGTCCTACACAAGATTACGCCCTATTTTGGACATAAGCAAAAGTAAGGGCTGGCATCACATCAAAATCTTTCCCTCCACCTACCATTTTCTATGATTTCATGAATACGAGTCATTCCAGTTTCAGTCGCATTGTTTATGTATAAGAAACATTTTCGAAACAATTCCCTTTCACATAATGCTATCACAGAATGTTGTTTTTACACCAATTTAAGTCGATATCTGGTATGTCATTTATTTATCTTTTTTTCTGATTTATCAGCTGTCGCTATGTGACAAATGAGTGGTCCATGTATTCCAATGTTATTTGTGCATGTCTATTTCTGTGAAACTTTATAAATTTCTTATAATGAAAAATATTCGTTCTTCAATAATTTTTCCCCTTCCCTAGCGCTAAACAGCCTCCAAACGACACTAATTCAAACTGAGGAGATTTTTTCCCTGGTATGTTTGCCTGTCCTTCCTGCCCAAACATTTTCTATTAGATTTCAATATGGGTGATTCAGGCGGCAACACACAATCTGCGTTTGAAGCATTTGACTAATCCATCTGAAGCATGTATGTCCTCATTTGTAGTATAACAAACCTGCCCTGGTTTATGTATTAAACTGCGGCACGAGAGGTCATGTTGCTGTAATTTCGTTTTTACATATACCCATACATCCTGAAAAGCAATTTAACCATTTGATTTAAAAACGTTATTAGATATGATGATAATATGTTTTTTGTTGATTCGCCATCAAAGTAATAATGAACAGTAAAATAATGCAAATTTCTATTTTTATTTTTTAGATAATAAAAGATAATACAAATATATATACATTAACAAAACAACGTGTTGGTCCATAGAATGCACACTTCAAATTATCTGGTCATTTATCCTCGGTCCTTGAATATTGTACTAAGTTCGTCATATGCAACAATACAATGGTACAAGATTCCCCGCCTCAACAGAGAAAGGTGCGCTCAGCTTCTCATTGACCACAAGTAACCTTTCTTTTTTTTCTTGATTTAACAAAAATTGGAACCCAGTAAGTGGACTGAAATATAACTCCAAAGCTGTACATGACTGCAGACTCTTGAGTAGACTGGGTGAGTAAAGATAGGACAAATTGTAAGTATTAAGTTTTTCTTTTAGTTTTCTGTTAATTTACTCGCACAGATATAAGGTCTATTTCCGCCGACAAAGAGTCGCACAGTCGTTTATATATGACTCCGCCCCCATAAATAGATGCAGAATCATATATAAACAACTGCACCCTTCTGACAAGCAGGTGGATGGGGGCGTGAGAGGATAACGATGACGAACTGTGCAAGGCCCAAACCGCAGCAGTCACTTTGAAGCCATACATGGATTCTAGTGGCAAGAGAAAATCCAAAGCATAGGTTGACTCTGTCAGACCTGCTTCTAAAATGGGCATTACATCAGCCAAAAACATGTCTGTCCATGAGATTGTCCAGCAGATGGACTCTCGTGCTGGCCTCTCCAGGAGAGCACCTAATCAGGGAGACTTCTGAGTACCCCTCAGACGTCTCCCTCACCGAGATGAGAGCACAAGCTGAACCAGCCGAAACAGCTGTTGCTCCCACGACAGAATCCAGGCCGAAAGGGCGGTCCGAAATGACCCAGGCCGGAAATAGACTCCGAGGGAGAATCTGGACCCGCTAGGCATTTCAAGGTTCCCTTTAAAAACCTGACGGCTTCGACAATGCCTACCAGTTGGTGAGAGCATTGGAGATGCAGAGAAAAATCTGGTTGTCAATCTGGGTTGCCACAGACCAGAGCATGATTATTATGCCCAAAGACCAATCTACCCTGAATTTCAGGAAACGGAGGAGCTCAAAGATGGGAGGAAAGTGTGTCTGTTGCCACTGAATCCCGAAGATAGGAGAGTCAAGATATTGCTACTTGGCTTCTCACTTTTGTATGATGTGGATCTGATCACATCACACCCACAGGTCCTGAATGTCGAAAGGGAAGAACCCAATCAGGCAAGTCCTGGTGACCCCGAAAGGAGCCCCAATCACTACCCTTGATCTGGGTAACTGGGGCACTTTCAATCTAAGAACTTATGTGCCTGAGCCACTTCGGTGCTCTAAGTGCCAAAGATACGGTTACCACTAGGCTAGCTGCAAGGCCAAGCCTAATTGTGGTGTCTGTAGCAAGGCACACAAGGAAGGACAAAAGGAAACAAGGGCCAAATGTCCCAACTATGCCTGGAGCCTGGCTTTCTCTGCCAGGAAAGAGGCAACAAGAAGTGGCTAAAATGTGACCAGACTTTGTTCCTGCTCTCCTAGGCACTCATGTTTGGGGTTTCCCGACCTCCTAAGAGGAAGAAAGCCCCTCCACAGCTGACACCGGATATCTCCAATAAAAGTTTTCTGACCATTTTAAAAGTGCAGAAAAAGAGCCACAGGAATAAAGGTTCAAAAAGCATGGCACAAGCCTCCCCAAGAGATGATAATCTCTTCTTTGACAAGAAAGATATGACTCTCCTGTTGACTGCAGTAGCAACAGCTTTGAGGTCGAGTGAGGAGGCAGAGAAGGCAGTCACGGTCGCCATGACGGCAATGACCCAGACTGTTGCAGTCTTGAAAGGGAGGAAGCTGAACAGAGCCAAAGCAGCCCCACCCTCACCCCAAGACGAAACTCCCCTCTCTCCATCTCTGGTCATACTCTCACAGGCAAAACATACCCTCACAGCCAAAACAGGCTAAATATGTGCAGCCAGTGCCACAAGTTGACTTTACTTACTCAGGTAAAGTCAGCAAAGAGAAAATACACAGGCAAAGCCTGAAGTGAGAAAAGCCAAACTAAAAAGGCAGAGTTTATTTAGTATTTTTATTTTTAAATTTACCCAAAGGCTTTCACCTCCCTGGATAGCCTGACAACAGGCCCAAAACCAGATGAAGATCCCTCAACCAGCAAGGACTTGACAATGGAGTTGTCAGACTCTGATATAACAGACTCTGAATCCGAATACAAAGACTCTGATGTACCAAGTAACATCATGACACACAATCTAAGCATACATCTATGGATTTAATACAAAGAATGCCATCCTCCACGCAATAGTGCAATCAAGGAACAATGATATTGTTATGCTCCAGGAGACATCAATAGAGGGGACTGTTCGCTTCTCAGGGTTTCATGTCTTCATGCTGCCAAGCGCAGCTGACTTAAGGGGCTTGATCACCCTGGTCAGATTAATAATCCCTTGCTACGCAACAGCCGATCCACCGTATTGTGGAGAGGATGTTGAATCTCTTGCTGTTGAGATTCACCTGGCCGGGGGGGGGGGGGGCCCCTCAAGCCGTACAATATGTACAGCAAGCCAGGCTGTACGAGCTTAGACATCAGCCAAGTCTGTGCTACTGCAGCACAAGACCGAGTGATCTTAGGTGGAGACCTCAATGTACCACCCCATCCTAGCTCCCTGCATGGCAGATGGTGTGTCGATGAGACTGTTACAAGTGACCATTATGACATAACACTACCCTCACGGATGCTGGCCCAGCCCAAATGCCACTGGCAAATCCAAGATGGAAAACAGACAAAGCAACTGGCAAGCCTTTCAGAATGCCTTGGCCCACTGTCTTAGATGAATGAGCCCCCACAGAGTGAAAACGTGGAAGTGCTTGAAGCCAGACTTATCAATGCCATAAATCAAGCAGCCTCAGAGGAGCCTATAAAGAAGCTTGGTACTTTAATGATGAGATTAAGGAAGTCAACCACAGAGTGAACAGAAAACAATTCTGAAAGCAAAGAACCCTTGACAACCTAACCCTCCAAAGGGAAGCAGTCAAGGATGTCGAGGAAACTGCCATAAGAGTCAGGAAGGAAAAGTGGCTGGAATGATGTGTCCTTTGACCACTGAACCACCCTTACAGAGCTGTGGCAATGGGTCAGGCAAGCTACTAGCCACTCAGCCCCGAGGTGCACACAACCTCAACCAGAAGCAGACTGGTGCACGAGTTCTCTGCAAGAACAAGCAGCAACAGTCTGCCAGCCAAACAGAGGGCAAACCAAGAATGCATACAACCAGGCAGACTTGCTCATATCAGAGAAAGGGCTGCCAAACCCAATAACTCAGATGTTATCTTCTCTCTAAGGTTAACTAAGAAAAAACTACAAAAACAGTTTTTGCACAGCTCATACCCCATCATTTCCTAACTTGGACTGGCAGGTGAGCTTGCATTCTTGCAACTCATCAACACTCTAACCCAGAGCTGGAAGAGGGCTATCATAGTTCCCATCCCAAAACCAAAGGGGCTAAGGAAGTACTGCCCTATCTCTCTCCTCAGCTGTCTGGGCAAGACGGCCAAGAGAATGATACTAAACTGACTCCAATAGAAATTGAACCCCCACATGAACACCGCCATGGGTTCACAAGCGACATGAGCACAGCACACAGCATAGCCACGCTCTTAAGCACAATCAATACTGTCACTTCTGTGGTAGTATTCCTAGACCTGGAGAAGGCTTTTTTGAATTAGCAAGTCTTCTTGCTGTTCAAGAGACCCTGATCCAGAAGGGAATCAGAGGAAAACTCTTGGTTTGGATAGGTGACTATTTCTAATAGAACAGCCAAAGTCAGATTTCAAGGTCACCTACCACAGGCACATGCCACTAGAAAATGGAACACCATAGGGTGCAATCTCAACATACACCTCCCAGGGGGGTGCAAGATCATCTCCTATGCAGACGATCATCTCCATTGGACCATACTGCCTAAGTAAAGCCCAGCACTGTCTGGACCTTGTATGTGAGGAGTGTTGTAGGACAGGACTAAAGATCTCTGCAGCCAAATCAAAAGCCATGGGTCTGAGACAAAATGTTCAAGGTACAAGTCTGAGAATCCAGGGGATGGACTAAGAATGGGTCCAGGTCTTCCAATACCTTGGGGTAATGATTGACCAGACCCTCTCCTTTAATTAGATTTAAAAGGTCCTGCACTTGGTTGACCGAATCAAAGCAAGACTGCCTGTCATGAGAGCAATGACTGGGAGACACATAGTAGCAAGACATAAAGTACTAAGATCATTCAATGTACATGCCATTGTGGACTATGTCTCCCTGATTGCCTCAAAGCCAGAATCATTCTGCCTCATGCAGGCAAACCTTCTCCCCCTGGACTCATGAACTGATCTAATAGCAGTTCCTTTCAAAGGCCATCAAGGCAGCCAGGAACACGAGACAAAAAATACTCAGATGCGTAGGACAAGACCACGAGCTGTTTGCAAACAACTCTTGGCTGTCTCACATTGCCAGGGTGTTGATATGCTATCAGCTCAAAGAACAACTACTTGCCGAAGGCATGGACTCCCCCCACCCGGACTTTATTGAAGCCCTGCCATGGGTACAAACCTTGATCGAGTTCTCTGTTATGAGCTTGTTAAGGAAAAAGAATCAATACCCCATGCCTAGTCTAAAGGCAGAAGTAGTAGTAGTAACATAGCAGAGAGTCCCTAGCCACATAGGCATCAGAGGGAATGAGCTAGTTGACAAACAAGCTGATATTGCCCCTAAACTCCATGATAATAAAAATCTTAGGGCAGAAGTGTCATACCACAGCTCATGCTTTCCTCCTGCAGTTTCACAGATAGAAAACGAGATCCTCCCCCTTGGCCAGATGGTACTCAGATACCACAAGCTATGAGCCCCTGGCACTCTCTGAAGCAACCACAGTGGGGGAGGCTTGAGGTCCCAATGATCTGGTGAGCCAGACCAGAGGGCTACCCATATTGGAGGGGTCACCAGGGAGGAATGAGACAAAATACCTTCCTAGTGCACCAAGACCTGTGAGAGGTGATGGTGCAGCCACCCTGGTTCATTCCATCTTGGACCAGGGAGAACTCTCCCACGTGTGTTTGCCATGCGTAGCATCCCGTATTACTAGGAGACAGGAGTCCTGGTTGAGCGATGCTGCATGCTGCACCCTGCAGCTAGCAACACACCTCTTTGGTCCTCTATTCTGGTTAGACAGGTTGATCAAGGCCCAGTCAAGTCAATCAGCTGGTCAAATATGGCCAGGGTCAATCAGGCACTGTTCAGTTGGTAGCATGACTGCCATCAGTACTGTAATAGGGTCTGCATATATTTCCTCACTACACCTGTGGATGTTGGGAGATTTTGAGCCCCAATTAAAGCTTCCCCTTGTTGGACTCTTCCTGATGACCTATGCAATCCCCTGGCCATTCTCTCTAGAACATCACAAGTTGTCATTCTGGAACCTTTCCAGCTTCAAAAGGGCAAGAATGGGAATTGTAATAGTTCTTGGGCTCCCAAACCAGGTAAGAATGAGAAAAGTCCTCCTCAATCCATTAAGGAAATCTTACTTGGTAATTATGAAAATATTTCATATAATAAGTACCTAATAATGAAGGCCATTGATGGTGTATCAGTCATGGATCTTGATATTTTTTAAGTACATCAGAAGATAGTTGAGGTGTGTCAACGTGATCCCCACAGTGAGGTTTTGTCACCAGACAAGAGTGACCACCTGCGTGCGATATGCGACATTCCTGGGGCTCAAGTTTCATGTTCTCACAAAACCCTCAATCAGTGTAAGGGAATTGTCTTCTCCCGAGACCTGATAAGGAATTCTGAAGATAAACTATTCGAACTAAAGAATTTTAATGTAGTGGCAGTAAGACATTTAAGAAGAAAGTTGATGGTTTGGACAGTCAAACCGTCGTACCATGTTGGTATGTACTGTGCGTACCGATCCTCAAATTGATACAAATCTCCTTTTTTGTCTCACGTATTTAAAGTGGGAAACAGTGCGTCACTGCCACCACCGTT
>NC_051391.1:22519659-22522816 GCF_015228065.2 Penaeus monodon | reverse complement strand
TTTCCAGGAGCTAGATAGCAGCAGTCGTGTGCATTGCCACTCACCACCCCTGTGGCTGTTAGACATTAGTTCTAACATACAGCTTCCCTTTGTTGGATTCCGTGGTGGGTGGGAGCGTGAGAGGAGGAAAGAACTGCACATTACATGGCAAATATTCCTCAAAACCCCCCACAAAAAAGAGACAACGATAACGAACAGTGCAAGGCACAAACCACGGCAGTCACTTTGAAGCTATACATGGCTCCTAGTGGCAAGAGAAAATCCAAAGCATAGGTTGACTCTGTCAGACCTGCTGCTAAAATGGACTCGACATCAGCCAGAAACAGGTCAGCACCCAATTCAGGGAGACCTCTGAGTACCCCTCAGACGTCCTCCCTGGCCGAGATGGGAGCACAAGCCAAACTAGCCGAAACAGCTGCTGTTCTCGCAGCCCGAAATTGAAGCCGAAAGGTTGGTCCAAAACGACTCTGAGGGATAGTCTGGACCCCTTAGGCGTTTCCCACAGTTCAAGGTTCCCTCTAAACCTGAAGTCTTCACAATAGCCACCAATAGTAAGAGCATTGGAGATGCAGAGAAAAATCCTGTTGTCAATCTGGGTTCCCGAATGTCGAAAGGGAAGAGCCCAACCAGGGAAGTCCTGGTGACCCAGAAAGGAGCCCCAATCACTACCCACGATCTGGGTAATCAGGGCACCTTCAGCCTAAGAACTTATATGCCTGAGCCACTTTGGTGCTTTAAATGCCAAAATATGGACACCACCAGGCTAGCTGCAAGGCCAAGCCTAAATTTGGTGTCTGTAGCAAGGCACACAACACCGAGGTGTGCCTTAAAGCATACAAGGAAGGATAAAGGGATACAACAGCCAAATGTCCTAATTGTGCCTGGAGTCTGGTTTTGCTCTGCCAGGAAAGAGGCGGCCCTCATGCGACAAAAGGTTGCTAAAAAGTGACCAGACTTTGTTCTTGCTCCCCAGGCGGATAAGACAGCCACGGTCGCCATGACGGCAATGACCCAGACTGTCGCTATCCTGAAAGGGAGGAAGCTGAACAGAGCCAAAGCAATCTTACCCTCATCCCAAGATGAGACTCCACTCCCCACTCCAACCCTGACCACGCCTTCATAGGGAGAGCCTGAACAGGCTGAATCTTTGCAGCCAGTGTCAGAACAAGCTGACCTTACCCAGGTAAACTCAGCAAAGAGAAAAGATACACAGATAAAACCTGAAGTGAGATAAGCCAAACTCACAAAGGCAGAGCTACCAAAGGCTTTCCACCTCCCATGGATAGCCTGACAAACAGCCCAAAACCAGATGAAGATCCCTCAACCAGCGAGGACTTGACAATGGAGTTGTCAGACTCTGATATAACAGACTCTGAATCCGAATACAAAGACGTTTCTGATGTAACTATCACCAATTAACATCATGGCACACAATTTAAGCATACTACAGTGGAACCTTTATGGCTTTAATAAAAGAATGCAATCCTCCACGCAATAGTGTGATCAAGGAACAATGACACTGTCATGCTCCAGGAGACATTAATAGAGGGGACTGTTTGTTTCTCAGGGTATCATGTCTTCATGCTGTCGAGCAAGCTGGCAAGAGGCTTGATCACCTTGGTCAGAGCAACAATCCTTTGCTCCGCAATAGCCGATGCACCACACTGTGGAGAGGTGTGTGTGTGTGTGTGTGTGTGTGTGTGTGTGTGTGTGTGTGTGTGTGTGTGTGTGTGTGTGTGCATATATATATATATATATATATATATATATATATATATATATATATATATATATATATATATATATATATATATATATATATATATATATATATATATATATATACATATATATATGTGTGTGTGTGTTTGTGTGTGTGTGTGTGTGTGTGTGTGTGTGTGTGTGTGTGTGTGTGTGTGTGTGTGTGTGTGTTCTATTATATATATATATATATATATATATATATATATTTTTTTATATATATATATATATATATATATATATATATATATATGCAACGGCAACGGCAAACCACCGCTCTAAACTGCCAAGAAAATCATGGAAATTCATGATCGCCAACGTCCTTGTGGGACAGGGCACTTGAAAAAAAAAAATATATATATATATGTATGTATGTATATATACATATATATAATATAATATATATGTATATATATACATACATATATATTGTGGAATGTACCATTCACCAAGAGGGTGCGTGGCACTCCAGTTATAACTCCACATACACACCTGTTTCACCTGCGCGTGATTCCCGTAGTTAACCTCCATCCCGTTTTCTTTTATTTTTCGTTTTTTTTCTATTAATTGTATTTGTAAGTTTTATTGTTTCTGCTTCTATTTCTTGTATGTAATTTGTTTTTTAATTCGTTTTGTGCTATGAAATGTCATGTTTTACTCGTGGATGATTTTTATATTCGATATCTCAGTCCGTGACGTGACACTGCATTTTTGAATATTCACCGTTTTTAATAATTTCTTTAATTAATGTGTTAATCTTCTACTTATGACTTATTTTATCATCTCATTTTATTAATGAATGTGATATAAATTCACTGATCTCACTTTTACTGTTTCATGATTTTAGTTGTTTTTTTATTTTATTCATAAACTCTTTACTCAGTGTTTTATAGCTTTTCCTTGATGATTTTGAAAAAATTTATGTGGAATTAATCATTTTAAGAACCTCTCTCTCTGCAAACTACACGTAAGGTTGTACTGGCTTTTGTTGCTTGCCTAGGTTTGGACAGTGCTGGACGTGTTAGCTAAATATAAATGAAGGCAACTGAAATAATACTTTACATAGATGAAGTTGAGTAACGTAAATGTAAAACCAGTGATACTCACCTCAAGTACTTTTTATTGTACTAGTTTTTTTTCCCTTTTGTTTTATCATTCTTATTCTTTTAAGTGTATATATATGTATAAAGTAACGTATTCCAGAATTTTACTTCTGAGTGTTTGCCTTTTGTTTTTGGTTTTATTTTTACTATTCTCTTTTTATTGATCTCCTTTTACTGATCTCTTTTTACTGATCTCTTTTTACTGATCCCTTTTACTTACTCTTTTTACTGATCTCTTTTAACTGAATCTTTTTATTGATCTTTTACTCTACTTTTACCATACTTTTTGACTG
>NC_051391.1:22505580-22509559 GCF_015228065.2 Penaeus monodon | reverse complement strand
TTTAAGTAAAGGTCAGGCACCCCCTTTGCCCAGGAAAAGGAAATCCTGAACCTGTCCAAAGACCCCAGCTCCCAAACAAAACCCGGGCCCCCTGCTAGACAGAATGCCTGAAGAAAGGCTCAGGCCCGTCCTTGCCTAGGCAAGAAATCGAACCTGTCCAAGGGAAACCTGTGGAAACTAGTTCCACAGGTAACAACATTAAAAAGGTACTCCCAGGATCCTGGAAAGGGACAGCTAAAGGTGTGAGGCAAACCTGACCACAGGTGCGCCAAACACTTATGAGAATAATATAAAGAACTGGATACCCTAATCCAATGGAACTGTCAGGAATCATGCAAAATGGAAGAACTGCACATCTGATAGCTTCATGGAACCCAGTTTGTGTATGCTACAAGAGATTATGACCAGGAAAATCGTCCCATTTTCCTGAGAGGATTCCAAGTTCAAGCCCATTATGGGACCTTTGACAATGGTCCTCATGGAGGAGTAGCAGTAATGCTATGTCAGGATATTCCCTTCCAGGCCATCCACCTGCAGACAACACTGCAGGTGAAGGCTGTGAGAATAGGCTTGACACAACCTTACACTGTTGCCTCCATCTACCTTTCTCCACATAATCTCAACATAGATGATTTTGGTAGATCTACTTGGGCAGTTGCCACATCCATTTCTACTCTTGGGAGATTTCATGGTCGGCATCACCTCTGGGGAGACACTTTGTGCAACTCTCGAGGAAGGGCCTTGGAGTCCTTGTTTTTAAGAGTAGATGCAGTTTTACTGAACAGTGACACTCCCACACATTTCCAAATTCAAACTGGGACATTCTCCAATATAGACCTATCAATAGGCTCACCTGATTCACAGTTGAACTTCACTTGGCAGGTATGGAAGACTTACATGGAAGCGACCATTTCCAATAATTTTGAGGAGGTGAATGGTATTCCAGTCAATGGAGTGCAGAGATGGCGACTTGAACATGCAGACTGGAATCTTTTTAGATCAACTGCAGTATTGCAAGGATCTGTGAATGATTTCCAGTGTGTTCAAGATGCTATTAATCACTTCACATCACGAATACACCTTGCAGCAGAAGCATCCATTCCTAAAGTAGCGGACAGTACCGTCGACCTCCAGTACCATGGTGGTCTGATGAATGCCAACAAGCTGTCAGAGCAAGGAAAGCTGCATTAAGGCAGTTGAAACGACGCCCCAGCATTGTAACCTTGATCAGTTACAAAAAGACCCGAGCCAAGGCTAGACGGACGTCGTGGAGACAGTATGCCTCCTCGATTAACTCTGGGACCCCCTTAGCATGGGTGTGGGACACAGGTGCGTAAGATCGCTGAAAAGAGCACATCCATGTCACAACCTGCTCTGAAGATAGATGGCATAATCATCACAGACAAAAAAGATTGCAAATGAGCTAGCTAAATCCATGGCAGAGATCTCGTCTGGAGCATCTTACACTGGTCGATTCTCCACTCTTCGTGCTGAACAGGAACACACACCAGTGTCGTTCTTCAGTAGGATGCAGCAGATCTTCCATACAACTTGTCATTTTGTGCAAGAAGATGGACTCTGCTTTACAGCTCTGTTGTAAGACTGCCCCAGGAAGTGACGATATTCCATACCAAATGATATCTCACTTACCGGAGAGTTCCCAGAAGTTCCTGTTGGATCTATTCAATAGGATCTATAGGGAGGGCACAGTGCCATCCACATGGAAAGAGGCTATAATCATTCCTGTTCCTAAACCTGGCAAAGATGCTTCCACACCAGGAAATTACAGACCAATTTCTCTCACCAGCTGCATCTGCAAGCTGATGGAGAAAATGGTAAACTTCAGGTTGACATGGCTGCTAGAAAAAGAAAACGTGTGACCCCATATCAATATGGGTTTAGAAAATTGAGATCGACCACAGATGCACTTGTGAGGATGGAAACTGCTATACAGAAGTCCTTCGCACACATGTTAGCAGTCTTCTTTGACCTTGAAAAGGCTTACGATACTACTTGGAAGCATGGCATACTCATGAAGCTGTATGACATTGGTTTAAGAGGAGCATTACCTACCTTCATACAAAGCTTCCTTGCTAACAGGAAGTTTAGAGTTTGGGTGGGAAACAGTTTCTCTAACCTGGAAGATCTGCTGGAAGGGGTCCCACAAGGGAGTGTCTTAAGTGTGACCCTGTTTGCCATTGCTATAAATGACATCTAAAGGTTGTTCCAAGTGCTGTCTCATGTAATCTGTATGTGGATGACTTTACACTGTACTGCTCAGGAGGAAGCTTACAGGATGTGCAAGGACACATGCAGACTGCAATAAATCAGGTTGTACAGTGGGCAACATATCATGGGTTCAAATTTCCTCAAGCAAGACCATGGCTATACATTTCCACAAACGAGGAAAGTTCCATCCTTCCTCTATTTAGGAGCAAACCCACTGCAATTTGTCCAAGAGGTGAAGTACTTGGGTTAATTTTTGACTCAAGACTTACAGGGTGCCTCACATCAAACAGTTAAAAGTGAAGGCTACAAAAGCACTTAGTATTTTGCTGGTTCTTTACACATCTATCTTGGGGTGCAGACTGCAGAACGCTTTACCGAGCACTTATCCATAGTAAGCTTGACTATGGATGTGAGGCTTATTCATCTGCAACTCCCATTGTTCTCCAGATGTTGGACTCGGTATATAATGTAGCTCTCAGAATCTGTACTGGGGCTTTCAGGTCTTCACCTGTGGAGTCCCTGTATGCTGATAGTAGAGAACCACCTCTTTCATTACACCGGGACTACATGAACCTGATTTACTACACAAGACTACAAAGGATTCCGGGATCTCCTACATCCAGATTGGTTTTCAACCCCTTGAGGATAGCCGATCCTATGGTAGGAGAATGAGGAATCTTGTGGAAGATCTTAATTTAAATTTTGCTAAATTTCTGGCTGTTGGAATTCCCCAATCCCCCCTTAGACTAATCAAGTCAAGCTGGATTTGGTCCGAATTGGGAAAGAGGAGAGATCCGAAGCAGAAGTCGGAAAGATGTTTCTTCAACACACTTCTAAGTACCAAGGATTAGATGCAGTATATACAGATGGTTCGAAATCTGAAAATAGTGTGGGTTTTGCAGCAGTGACCAGACGGAAGACTGCATTTGACAGTCTTTCTCTAGTAGCCTCGATCTTCACCGCAGAGTTACATGCCATCCGTGCAGCATTCAAGACGACTAGAGATCTTACAGACCATTTTAATGTAATATATTGTGACTCTCGTAGTGCCTTGCAAGCAATCAAGAGTTTAAACTCATCACATCCAGTAGTGATGGAGGTTCAAGACTGGCTTGCACTGATGTCAACACGTAAAGAGATAATTCTATAAGGTGCCAGCACATGTTGGTATCAATGGGAATGAGCGAGCTGATCGGAATGCCAAGTCAGCTGCCGCTCAGCCCTTTGATGTTCGTTTCCCTCTCCCACACACCGACTTGAAACCCAGTATCAGTTGTCTTCGCGATAAATGGAGGGAACAATGGAGGCATACCTCTGGAAACAAACTGCGAGAGATTAGAGATGACCTTGGCAGTTGGGTGACCAGCATCCATCCCAACCGAAAAGTAGTTGTGTAACAAGACTAAGAATTGGGCACACAAGACTGACTCATGGACCGATGATGGCTAAAAGTGAAACACTTTGTGAGGGATGCCAAGAGCCATTAACGGTCGCACAGTGTGGAAGATGTGCAAACATTCTCACCCCAAAGACGTATGACTTGTCTCCCACATATACACTGAAAAATGTAACTGGGGAGGATTGTGACATAGAGGGTCTTATTAGTTTCATTATGGAGACTAATATTTTCAATAAAATTTAATTATGCATAATGTTTATGCAATAATATTATACATTTAGAACATAATATTTATGCTGTGATTTTTTATATAATAGAGTTATTTGTAAGATGTTTATTGATATTTTTTTA
>NC_051391.1:22455580-22498080 GCF_015228065.2 Penaeus monodon | reverse complement strand
ATGGTAAATCAATGGATGATCAAATGTGAGAACATTATCAATAAATATATTAGATGATAATTAATTAAAAACAAAGTTGAAAACGAGCGGCCAGAGCTACCTTCCAGTTTCAACGTAGACTATTATATTAATATCGCGTCGGGCACACACGACCAGACGACGACACTACAATTATTATTATACTTATTATTATTATTATTATTATTATTGTTGTTGTTGTTATTATAATAATAATAATAATAATAATAATTATTATTATTATTATTATTATTATTATTATTATTATTATTATTATTATTATTATCATCATCATCATCATTATCATTATCATTTCAATCGTTAATATTATTCTCATTATTATTAATATTCTCATTATCAATCTAATTTTCATTATTATTATTGTTATTATTATTATTATTACCATTACCACTTCTACTACTACTATTATCATCATTATCATTATTATTATTAATGTTATTATGATTTTATAACGTTATCACAATTACATTAAGTCCTTAATTCCCAACCCTACTTTGTTTTTGTTCTTTTCGGGTCACCGGGGGTTTTTAAAAATATATATAAACATAAAATTCCTGAGATCGTCACTTTCCTGATTTTGGTAATAGAGCTCATTTACTTCAATCGACAGCGTAAGGATTCTCCTGGGCAAATACTAAAAGAGAAATGTGGCAATAAAGCAACCATCTCAGCGATACTGCCCATACGTAAAGAGGCTCCTTAGGGGAGATTGTTTGATTATTCAAAATTATCTGCTGCGTCAATAGCTAAAGTCATTAGCGGCGAAACCTTGTTAATAGAAAATTAAAGCATTTAAAACTTTCAAAATCTATCAGTAAATATCTTACAAATAAAAATAAAAATGAAGCAAAAATATTATGCTCTAAGTGTATAAAATTATTGCATAAATATTACGCATAATTAAATTTTTTTGAAAATATTAGTCTCCCTAAGGAAACAAATAAGACCGTCTGGTCACATCCTCCCCCAAACATTTTTCAGTGTGTATGGGGAGACAAGTTACATACGCTTTGGTGTGAGAATGTTGCACATCTTTCAACTACTTGTGCGACGTTGAGGCTATTGGCATCCCTCACAAAGTGCTTCACTTTTAGCCATCATGGGCCCCATGAGTCAGTTTTGGGTGTGCCCAATTCTTAGTCTTGTTAATACAACTTACACTTTTTGGTTGGGATGGATGCTGGTCACCCAACTCCCAAAGGGTCATCTCTAATCTCTCGCAGTTTTTCCAGAGGTATGCCTCCATTGTTCCTTCCATTTATCGCGAAGACAACTGATACTCGCTGTGTGGGAGAGGAAAACGAAATCAAAGGGCTGAGCGGCATCTCCCTTTGGGCCCATTCCGATCAGCTCGCTCTTCCTACTGATCCCCAATATGCACTGACACCAAAACAGAGTTCTTTTTACATGTTAACATCAGTGAAATCCAATCTTGAACCTCCCTCACTACTGGATGTGATGAGATTAAGCTCCTGATGCTTGCAAGGCACTACGAGAGTCACAATATATTACAATAAATGGTTAGTAATACTGTAGTGATCGACTTAATTACTTTAATTACCCTTGTTAATCGGGTCTTTAAACCCAGCTGCTATCACCTGGTTAGTACGTCCAGGAACAATACATGTACGAAAGGAGGAGACGTCTAGAGAGTGTAAAAAGATAAAAGGAAAGTGTGCGTGTGAAAAAGGAAGAAGACATAATTCGAAAGGGGTTTCCGTCTGGTAAGCTTTGGTTAACTCCGAGGGGAGGGCCTAAAGGCTGATAGAAGGAATCAAATTTCTTGCCACAGTATGGTATCATGTGTCTCTTAATAAAGGTTAAGTAAAAAGAGAATTTCACTCACGGATCTTAAAGTACACATTTATTGATGAAAAAAACACTTTAAAAGTAATACACTGAAATTACCCCCAGAAGCGAACATAAAATAAGAACATCTTATCGCCATAAAAACCTTGTCCTTACGACCGACACAAGAACATCCACGTCATTTGCTTCCGCCGGGTATACTTCGGCCCCTAAAAAGACAAGGCTATCCCACCACCCTTTTTCGCTCGCTCCTCCGATCTATATATACAGACCTCAGCAAGGACTCCATTAATGGGTCGGTAAACTGGCAAGGGAACGAACTAACTATTTCCCCCCTCCCCAGATGACGTAACAGGCCCTCAGGTAGTAAAAGACTGGCGTATGATAACTTCAAAAATTTAAAAATCCCTTACACCCCAAAAAAAGAAAGTGTAAAAAGCGAAAAAAAAATTATAAAAAGTTTACGCAAGTTACTTTACCCAAAAACTAGTTTTAAAAAAAAATGCAAAAAAGAAAATGGTTCTATTCATCGTTATAAAACGTTGGTAAAGTGTATAAAACGCAACAAATGTAATAAAACAAGAAAACATATATTAAAAAAAAAAAGTAACTTTGTCTCCACGTGGGTTGGCGTGGGTATCCTGTCAGAATTTCCCTGAGAAACTCTTGTATTTTCCGGGTGGATGGTCTGGGGTCACTACAATATCTCTAGTCATCTATTAGTCCAAGGGGGAATTGGGAATTCCAACAGCCCGAAAACCCTTTTTGAAATTTTTAAATTAGATCTTCCAAGATTCCTCATTCTTCTACCATAGGATGGCTATCCTCAAGGGGGTTGAAAACCAATCTGGATCCAGGAGGGTCCCGGAATCCTTTGTAGTCTCGTGTAGTGAATCAGGTTCATGTAGTCCCTTTTGCAGATGATAAGCCTCACATTCATAGTCAAGCTTACTACGAATAAGCGCTCAGTTAAGCCGCCAAAAGCATTGTGCGGTCTGCACCCCAAGATAGATGTAAAGAACCCCCCAAAATACTAAGTGCTTTTGTAGCCTTCACCCTTTAACTGTTTGATGTGGGGCACCCATGTAAGCCTTGAGTCAAAAATTAGACCCAAGTACTTCACCTCTTGGACAAATTGCAGGGGTTTGGGTCCTAATAGGATGGAATTTCCTCGTTTGTGGAAAAGTATAGCCATGGTCCCTTTCTTGGGAAAATTGAACCCCTGGTATGTTGCCCACTGTACAACCCATTTATTGCAGTCTGCAAGTGTTCTTGCACAAGCTTTCCCCCAGTGGAGCACAGTGTAAAGTCATCCACAAACAGATTACATGAGACAGCACTTGGAACAACCTTTTCGATATCATTTATAGCAATGGCAAAAAGGGTCACACTTAGACACTCCCTTGGTGGACCCCTTCCATCTGAGCTTTCCGATTAGAGAAACTGTTTTCCCACCAAGCACTCTAAAATTCCTGTTAGCAAGGAAACTTTGCATGAAGGTAGGTAATGCTCCTCTTAAACCAAAGTCATACAGCTTCATAAAGTATGCCATACTTCCAAGTAGTATTGTAAGCCTTTTCAAGGTCAAAGAAGACTGTTAACATGTGACTTCGGTTGCGAAGGAATTCTTACAGCAGTTTCTATCCTCACAAGTGCATCTGTGGTCGTTCTTAATTTTCTAACCTGTATTGATAGGGGGTTAGCACGTTTTCCTTTTCTAGCAGCCAGTCAACCCTAAATTTTACATTTTCTCCACCAGTTTGCAGATGCAGCTGGTGAGAGAAATTGGTCAGTAATTCCTGGTTTGGAAGCATCCTTGCCAGGTTTAGGGACAGGAATGATTATAGCCTCTTTCCATGTGGATGGCACTGTGTCCTCCCTGGGAGCTCTCCAGTAATTTAGATACCATTTGGTAGGAATATCATCACTTCCTGGCGCGTTTTATGGCAGATCTGCAAAACAATGTCCATCTCCTTGCACAAAAATGGCAAGTTGTATGGAAGTTCGCTGCAGTCCTACTGAAGAACGACAGTGGGGGTCATTCCTGTTCAGCCAGAGAGTGTAAAATGCTCCAAGGAGATCTCTGCCATGGGTTTTGCTAGTTCATTAGCAACATCTTTTATTTGTCTGTGAGGATTATGCCATCTTCTTCAAAGCAGGTGGTTACTGGATTACTCTTTACAGCGATCTTATGCACCTTTTCTCATACCCATGCTAAGGGGGGTCCCAGAGTTTTAAATGAGGAGACATACTGTCTTCACGACGTCCATCTAGCCTCCTTTAGCACTCACCTGCCTTGGCTTAGGTCTTTTGCAATGGATCAGCTCACTGATTCATCAGACCACCTGGTATCAGAGGGTCACGGTACTGCCAGCTATTTTGGGGAATGGATACTTCTGCTGCAAAGTGAATCGTGATGTGAAGTAATTAACAGCATCTTGAACAACTGTAAATTATTAACCAGATTCCTTGTAATACTGCGTTGATCTAAAAAGATTCCAATCCGCATGTTCAAGTCGCCATTTGTGCATTCCATTTCCTGGAACCACTCTTCCAAAAGATTGGAAGTGGTCTTCCATGACTTGCCAAGTGATTCATCTGTGAATCAGGTGAGCCAACTGACAGGTCTATATTGGGAAGTCCCAGTTTGAATTTGGAAATGTGTGGGGGTGTCACTGTTCAGTAAAACTCATCTACTCTTAAAAACAAGGACCCCAAAAGGTCCTTCCTCAAGGGTTGTACAAAGTGTCTCCCCAGGGGTGATGCCGACCATTGAAATCTCCCAGAGTAGAAATGGATATGGCAACTACCCAAGTAGATCTTCCAAATCATCTATGTTGAGATTATGTGGAGAAGGTAGATGGACGCAACAGTGTTAGGTGGTGTCAAGCCTATTCTCACAGACTTCACCTGAAGGTTGTCTACAGGTGAATGGCCCGGAAGGGAATATTCTGACATACCTTTTTACTGCTACTCCTCCATGAGGTCCTTATCAAAGGTCCCAAAATTTGGGCTTGAATTTTTTTTTCCCTGGTCATAAACTCTTGTAGCATACACAAACTGAGTTACATGAAGCTATCAGATGTTACGTTTTCCATTTTTCTGATTTTCCCCGCAGTTCCATTGGATTAGGCTATCAAGTTCTTCAAACTACCTCTTCATAAGGTGTTTGGCAGTACCTGTGGTCAAGGGTTTTTCCAACCCTTTAGGCTGTCCCTTTCCAGAATCTTGGGAGAATCTGTTTAGGGGTTGTGAACTAGTTTCCACAGGCTTCCTTTGGACAGACTCAGGACTTCTTTGCCCGGGCAAGGGCATACCTGAGCCTTTGCTTCAGGGCATTCTGCCTAGCAGCGGAGGCCCCTGTGGATGTGGGGGCAGCTGGAGCTGTCGCTACTGAGGTCTCTGGAGCCTTGACTGATGGCCCCCAAGACCTTATTTTGGGAGGAGGAGTCTCCTCAACAGACCCCTACTCCCCCCCCATTTCGGGGGGAAACAATCACCAAGGTAGGCCAGTAATTGAGGCTGAGGTTTAAAGGTAGTGGCAAGTGTGTGGTGTAAGAATATTGGAGGCAGGGTCCGGGAAGGGGGGATGGGCTAAAACAAATTTCCCTTTGGCTGGCACCAGGGCAGGGTTTTGCCGGGAAAAAACTAACTTTTTCTTTGCCCTTATTCCCAATATTTATTTCAAATTTGTACTTTTGACATTACTTTGAAGAATAACAAAACCTAAACTATCAGCTCCCATCTCGCTTGGGGATGTGGGAAACCTTTAAAACACCTAAACTATTTTCTGATGTACTTCAAAAATACAACCCACTGATCCCCAGGGGTCTTCACTACTGGGTACTGCTGTTAAATTACTTTAATATTACCGGGTAGATTTCCTTATAAATTGAAAAAGGACTTTCCCCCTTTCCCAAGGTTTGGGAACCTTAGATTCCTTCTCCCCTTTGAAGCGGGAAAGGTTCCCCAGAGTGACTTGACGTTCCAGGGGGAAGGCCGGGGAAATTGCTAGTCATTGGGGTTTGATTAAAATTTTTTAAAATTTATTTCCCGCTCAACAGCAAAGGTCATTAGCGGCGAATACCTTGTAAATGAAATTTAAAAATTTTTTTAAAAATTTAAAAAAGTTTAATAGATAACAAATGAAAAATCAAAGCTAAATATTATACTCTAAGTGTATAAATTTTTGCTAACATTATGCAAAATTTAAAATTTTTTTAAAAAATATTAGTCTCCCAAAGGAAAAACTAATAAACCCTCTATGTCCAATCCCCCCCCTACATTCTTGGGTGTATAGGGGGAGACAAAAAATCCCCCTTTGGTCTGAGATTTTACACTTTTTCCATAATTGCGACTGTTAAGGCTCTTGCACTCTCACAAAGTGTTTGACTTTTACCCACATGGGGCCCTGATCAGCTTTGGCCCATTCTTGCTTGTTAATGAAACTTCTACTTTTGGGTTGGGATGGTGCTAGTCACCCAACCCCAAGGGTTCTCTATCTCTCGCATTTATTTCGGGAAATTGCCTCCATTTTTCCCTTTCCCTTTATCGGAACAAAAATGATGCGGGGTTTTAGGTCGGTGTTTGGAAAAAAAACAAGCACCCAAAAGGCGGGGGCGCGCCTCGGCCTTTGATCAGCCCTCTTTTCCCACTGACACCAACATGTGCTGGCCCAACATAGAGCCCTTTTTTTAATTTTGCATCAGGAACCCAAATCTTAAACCCCCCTCACTATTGGATTATTGATTGCTTGCAAGGCCTACGAGAGCACAAATACAAAAAAGGGTTTCATAAATCTCTATCTTTTAAACGCTGAAAAGGAGCATGAAAACTCTGCTGAAGTCGGGCTGGGAAAAAGACGCGGAGAAATCTTCCTTCTCCCCTGCTAAAAAAGCCCCCAAAGAAATCTTCTGACTTCTGCTTCAATCTTCCCCTTTCCCAATTCTGCCAAATCCAGCTCGCGATTATCCAGGGGAATTGGAATTCCAACACCCCAAAACCTTAATGGACTTAAATTGCTCTTTCAGATTCCTCATTCTCTTCCCATAGGGGGGCTATCCTCGGGGGGTTGAAAAAAAATCTGGATGTAGGAGTCGGAACCCTTGTAGCTCGGTATAATCGGTTCTGTAGTCCCGGTGTAAGAAAGAGGTGGGTTCTCCATCTCCATCAGGACCCACACGTGAAACCTAAAACCCCCATACAGATTCTAAGCTTATTTGAACCGGTCAACACCGTAGAACAGGGGGAGTTGCAATAAAAATTTCAATCCAAAACAATTTTACTACGAAAAAGCCCGTAAACCCGCAGAAGCGTTGTGCGGTCTGCCCCCAAAGATAGATGTGAAGAACCCGAAAAAATTTTAATGCTTTTTCCTACATTTTTAAAACTGTTTGATGTGGGGGCACCCATGAAAGTTTTGGAAAAAATTACCCCAGTACTCTTGGAAAAATTTTGCAGTGGGTTTGCTCCTAATAAGGAAGGATGGAACTTTCCTCTTTTGGGGAAAGTTACCATGGTCTTGCTTGGAGAAAATTTGAACCATGTTTTGCCCATGAAAACCCTGATTTATTGCAGTCTGCATGCGCCCCTTGTCCTCCTTAACTTCCTCCTAGCTACGTGTAAATCATCCCATCAGATTACTAAAACAGCACGGAACCCTTTACGAATCTTTTATACAATGAAAACAGGGTCACACTTAAGACACCCCCTTGGGGGGCCCTTTTCCAGGTTAGAGAAACTGTTTCCTGCTCCCTTAAAAATGTCAGCAGCTTCTGAATATCCATGCTTCCAATTTTCGTAACCCTTTTTAAAGGTCAAAGAAACTGCTATCATGTGACGTCCTGTGCAAAGGGAATTCTTATAGCTTTCTTCCTCAAAAAGTGTAGTGCGATTTAAATTTTCTAAAGCCATTTGTTTTGGGGGTCCACATTTTCTTTTCTAACCCATGAAACCAAAGTTTCCCCTTTTTTCTCCATCAGTTAAGTGCAGCTGGGGGGGAAATTGGTTTTAAATTACCTGGTGGGGGAACTCTTTGCCAGGTTTAAAAAGGGAAATATTATAGCGAATATCTTTGGGTATGGAATACGCCCTTCCGGGGGCGTCTTACGGCGACTGAAAAGCAGATCCATCTCCTTAGCAAAAATAACAAGTTTAGGAATTTCTGCCGCTCCTACTAAAACGAAACGGGTTTGTCCTGTTCACCCCAAAAATGGAGATAAAGCAGTGTAAGATGCTCCAGAGGGGATCTCTGCCAGGATTTTTGCTATCATTTGCCATTTTTTATCTGTGAGATTATGCATCTATCTTAGGCAGGTTTTGACTAGATATGCTCTTTCCGCGTCTTACGCACCTTGCCCATACCCCTGTAAGGGGGTCCCGAGTTTAACGAGGAACATACTGTCTACGCGTCTCTAGCTCCTTTAGCACGCACCCGGCCTTGGGTCGGGTCTTCTTGTAATTGACAAGGTTCAAAGCTGGGGCGTGTTTTAATTTCCCTTTAAAGCAGCTTTTTGCTTGAAGCTTTTTGGGGATTACAACACCATGGTACTGGAGGTCGACGGGAATCCGCTATTTTCGGAATGGGTGCTTCTCTGCAAGGGAATTCGTGATTGGGGTGATTAAAAACATCTTTAAACATGGAATCATTTAAGATCCTTCAAACTCGTTTTATCTAAAAAAGATTCCCGCCGCAGTTCAATCGCCCTCTCTACTCCATCACTCCTCCAAAATATTTGGAAAATGGCCTTTCCCTGCAAATTTTTCCATGACCCGCCAAATTAAAGTTCAAAATTGATCGGTGGCCCCTTTTAAGGGCTAATTTGGAGAATGTCCCAGTTTGAATTTGGAAATTGTGGGAGGTACTGTTCATAAACGCTTACTCTTAAAAACAAAGGGCTCCCAAGGGCCCCTTTCCCCGAGGGTTGCAAAAGTGTCCCCCCCGAGGGGAGCCATCTTGAAAACTCCCAAAAGAGAAAAGGATGTGGCAAATACCCAATAGATCTTCAAAACATTAATGTTGGGAAATTATGTGGGGAAGGTGGGTGGACAAAAGTTAGGTTGTCAGCCCATTCTCCAGCCTTCCCTGCAGGTTTCTGCAGGGGGATGGCCCGGAGGGAATATCTTATGCACCATTACTGTACCCTCCTGAAGTCCTTATCAAAGGTTCCTAAGGGGTTGAACTTTAAACCCCTCAGGAAATGGGCGATTTTCCCTGATCATATCTCTTGTAGGGATCACAACTGGGTTACATGAAGCTATCAGATGTTGCAGTTTTTCCCTTTTGCTGAAATTCCTGACAGTTCCTTGGGCTAGGGGATCCATTTTTTTTATATTTTTCTTCATAAGTGTTTGGCAGCACTGTTGCAGGTTTGCTCCACCCTTTTGGGGTGTCCCCTTTTCCAGGATCCTGGGGGTACCTTTTTAAAAATTTTTTTTTACTTGGAACTAGTTTTTCCCCAGGTTTCCCTTTGGGCAGGGGTTTAGGGCTTTTTTTGCCTGGGGAAAGGACGGACCTGAGCTTTGCTTCAGGGGCATTTTTCTGCAGCGGAGGCCCTGTGGAGTTGTGGCAGCTTGGGGGTCTTTTTTGGCGGGCAGGATTTCCTTTTCCTGGGCAAAAGGGGTGCCGAGCCTTTTCTTCGGGGGTTCTGCTACCGAGGCCCCCGTGGATTGGACGTGGGGCTGTCACCGTTAGGCCTCTGGAGCCTTGCCTGTGGGGTCCAAAGACCTTACTTTGGGAGGGGAATTCCCCAAAACCCTCATCCTACTCCGTTTCTGGGGAACAACTACCCGAAGCAGTGTCACAATTTTGGGGCTGAGGTTTAGAGGAAGTGTGTGCTGTAAAGCTTGGAGGGTAAGGTTTTTGGGGGGAAGGAGGGGGCTGAACTGAAGCAAAAAGGGCCCTGGCTGTGCAAACACACATGGGGCCTCGCTTTGCCTCTGGAAAACTACTTTTCCCTTTCTCCTTTTTACCAAAACTTCCCTTTCAAATTTTTACCTTTTACATGCTTTGAAAGCTTTATGGTTTCTTTTCGTGGTTCAGCATATGGGCCTGGAAGTTGTCACTCCTTTAGACTTTGTCACCTTTACACATATCTTGGTGTTCTTTTCTTTAAACGGGAAGTTGGCTCCAGCCCATAACCCCGGAGTGGGAACACCGCATAGTGTGGGCTATTGGCTTTACCTTTAGTGGTCCATGCTAACTTAAAACCCTTCTGGAAAACATGTGTTAAAAGTAGAAGAAAAGTTGTGTGACTGTTTTCCCAAAACCCTCATCTTTCTTCTTAAACGTTTTACTGCCCCTAAATTTAAAATTTCTAGTTTTTATAACTTTTTTCCTCGAATCCCCACCAGGTCTCGGGGAAAAAAAAATTCCTTTCACTGATTGGGGTTTTTTTGAGGAGAAATGAAAATTAGCCCCAGGAAATTTAAAAATTTCACGCGCGGACCTCGTCTGGTGACGAAACCCCAAACCCTCAACTACCATTCGCTGTGGGGGGATGCAGGATCACGTTACATACTTCAAAAATTTCCGATGTACTTCAAAAATATCAGATCCATGATTGATACCATCATGGCTTCCCACTAGGTATTACTATATGAATGCTTTCATATTTACGGGGATTTCCTTAGTGGGTTGAGGGGACTTTTCCCTTCTTACTGGTTTTGGGGGGCCCCCGGGAACCATTCGATTCCCTTTTGCCCTTTTGGAAAAAGGGGAAAAGGGTTTCCCAAAAGACAAAAAGTATGTTCCAGAGGACATCGGGGATTTCTATCGGGAGGGAAGATCTAATTTTTTAAAATTTGCGTACCATACAAAATTGAAAAATTTTATTTCCTCCCCCCCCACCCCCCATGGATCCAACGAGGGAAAAATTTGTTGGGGGTCAAAATCTCCCCCAGCCCAGGGGTAATAGGAAAAATTTCGCACCACTATTTTAGTACTGATGGCATCGCGGGCCTATGCGCTACGATGATTTGTTCAGACCGAAATTAATGCCCAGTAGAATAAGTTGTCATTGTCTTTTTTAAAAAAACTTAAAATTTTTTTTGGTTTCATATTTTTGTTATACAATACAAAGAAATCAGTACAGTTTTTTTTCGGTCATTGGTTCTCTGATGATTTTGCAGGAGAACGAAAAACGCAGGGGTGATCATGCGCATTGTTTGATTCGTATCACATATTAGAATCATGTGTATACATTCAGTTTGTTTATTTGTTTTTCTGTTCAAATAAAACTTGTAATATTTACATTTACATTTGTTTTCTTATCTGATCTTTATTTATAGTGGACATTACACTCTTCATCTTGTTACCTTTGTGTTTTAAGACTTTAAACTTTTAGTGATTCACTTTTCTATCAAGATTTCCAGAAAGTGAATCCTATTCCCTTTTAGTGATTAAGAGTTTCCACCTTAATTCGGAGCTTTGATGATACATGGAATTTTAGTATGTATATATATGTATGTATATACATATATATACATATTATACATATATAAACACACATTTAAACATATGCATACATATATATCATATATACATATATTGACATATATATATACATATAAATACATACACATATATATACACATATGCATATATACACACATATATACACATATGTACATATTATACAAATGTATATATATACATATATATTACACAGACACACACACACACACAACACACACACACACACACACACACACACACACACACACACACACACACATATATATATATATATATAATATATATTATATATATATATATATATATATATATATATGGATAGATAGATAGATAGATCGATAGATAGATAGATAGATAGAGAGATAGATACAGATATACATATCCATATAGATATACATACAGTGCATACCCGGGTGGTAGATGGGGAACCCTCAGGACAAGTCTTAAGGACTGCTTCGAATATACAATAAGAAACTGCGGACCAAACAGTGCAGTATAGGACTGGCCAGCCTGCTGTACCTCCAGATGCCCTACGGCAGAGATGGCGGATGGAAATGTGTCTCACATGTGTCATGTCTCACGCCGATAAATCAGTGATGTGGTAACAGAAAAGAGTGTGTGTTTTGTTGTGTGTGTGTGTGTGTGTGTGTGTGTGTGTGTGTGTTGTGTTTGTGGTTAATATATATCTATTAGCATACATCATACATATATATATATATATATATATATATATATATATATATATATATATATATATGTGTGTGTGTGTGTGTGTGTGTGTGTGGTGTGTGTGTGTGTGTGTGTGTGTGTTTTATGTATTATGTATGTATGTATGTATATCACATACTTCATATTATGGTGTATCATATATTCTGTATATTACTTATTCTATAACACTGCTGTATTGTATAAAATTCATCTTCTGTGTCACAACCTCCTCGAGGAGACCTAGACGTTTGTGACCGCCGGGTCAGCACATGGTCCGTATCAGCCATAAGAGCTGACCTGTCAGAACTTGTTTGTGGAGGGGTCGTCCCCTAGGAAGTGATGGCGGCTCTTCATGTGATCGATGCTGGTAGATAGTGGGATCGTGACCCAACTAATGTATAACATATGAATTTAGAATGTTACTTGACGTCGTAGCATATGTATGTTTAAAGGGTGAGGGCAGTTCGAGGAGAACCTCCGTGCCGTCAAGACGCCCATAGCATACTGGAATCAGTTGATATTCTGACTGTTCCCGCAATGCGTATGTATCTAATACTGTAGGAAGTTCTCTATCTTATAATCTAATATATGTTGTTATTAGTGGCTTTATGTATTGTATGCACGCATTCCTATAATCGAGGTATTAATTAACAGCAGCGGTATCAGTCCCCCACACCCAACGACAAATCATAGGCGTTCTACGGCGGCCACCGTATTATATATATTTATTAACACACCACACACACTCACACGCACACGCACATGCACACGCACACGCACAAAGCACACGCACACACACCCCACTTATCTCAAAGAAATGCCGTACCCAATTTAGCCCTCTGGTACCGTAAGATGACAATGCTAGTGACGTCATTGT
This sequence comes from Penaeus monodon, assembly GCF_015228065.2. Taxonomy (NCBI): domain Eukaryota; kingdom Metazoa; phylum Arthropoda; class Malacostraca; order Decapoda; family Penaeidae; genus Penaeus; species Penaeus monodon. The sequence continues at coordinate 22,485,172 of NC_051391.1, read as the reverse complement.
TACCATGACATGTTACCATGACTAGACATGCTGTCTACTAGTGCTTAACTGAACATTTATGTGTAAGTATTATGAAGATAAATCTATAATCATCCTGAAGTTATTTATGTAATTGCAAAGGATATTGTGACAGAATTATTTCTAAGGTTTAGAGGAACGAAATGCTCGATTTCAGATTGTTTGTAAATGTACACATAAATGATAATTGAAAATAAAATCAACAATTGATAATTTGAAAATAAAAATCACAAATGATAATTTGAAAATGAAATCAATAAATGTTCAGCTTTCTTATATTTACCATTCTGGAAATTTGCTTTTTATCAAGTTTCATAATTTCAGGCATTGTTTTCAGCACTTCTATTTTAAAAATAGCATAGCAAAGATATTGGTCATGCTTGTTTTAAAATGATTCTCTGATCATGTCATTACTTTTGGCATGTGGGATATTTTTTTGCAAATGCCTGTTCAAAGTTACTTTCTATAAAACTGCAGTACTGAATAGCCTCTGATGTCACATATTAACTGACAATGTCATCAATTTATCATGACACTACAGGAGACGAAAATCTAACAGGCTGCTTTCTATTTTGACTATCATCCCAATGTACCCTCCAAACTAAACTTTATTTTCTGTGAATACACTCGCTAATTCTGCTATTTTCAGTGTTTTCATGGCCGTTCAAGTAATCTTAACTCATAAATCATCTCTATTTTTTGCACGTTCTAAGCTGTTTGTATTCAAGATTTACATTTCAAGGCAGTATATTTTAGCTTTTGGATCCACAAGCTGATTTCTCTTACTAATTGTCTTGATCTGGTGAACCAGAGGCATATATTGGCATAGAGGTCATAAGTGTGATTCCTTTCTAGCACAAAGTCAGTTGTATCTACAGGAGAAGTTTCCTATTATCTAACTTTAAAACATGCAATAACTGCTATATTTGATAGTTATGCAGCCAATCCAAAATGGTACTTTCTTTACTTTAGGGGCAATTATGACCGTGAGAAATTCAGTCCACTTGCACAAATAGGATGACAATTAGGATTTATTACGGACTGTCCTTCGAGATATAAATCATCATAAATTTAATCATACGTTTGTGTTGCTAGGTCTAAAGTATGGAGTATGTACATATATACCCAAATATTTTACCGATTTCTTCTTCACTATTGGTCACATATCATTTCAATGCATACCGTGTCAATAACTTTAAGAATGGCTTCTTGCACCATGCATAGAAATTCTTATTTATTTTAATTTTGACAAATTGTAACCTAACACTTGTTTCCATCCACTTATTCACCTCCATCATAAAAAAATACTTGTGCAGTAGTTGGTTTAGAATATCCTAAGTTCACAATCGTTTACATAGAAGTTATCCGTTTTTTAATCATTAAAATATATTTTAATGGAGATTTAATTGAATACTTAAATACACTCAATCAACTTGTCTAGTTTTTTTTTTCAGACCCTCAAAAATCTAATGCCTCTTCATTTGGTCATATGTTTGTGTTTACTGACGATGTTTCTTACTTATTGTATTTGGGTTCTAACCTTTCTACCCTTTGCTTCTACTTGCAAGCTATCATTGTTATTCCTGGAGCGCAAATACATCGTCTCTGAAATCAGAATGAAATATCTGTAGCTATCAGAAGGTGAATGTATATCTGAATATTACATGTAAAGGATTGGTATGGCTCTTATGTCTGTACATTGATGATTTCAGCATTTGCCAGTTAAAATTCCACACACAAACAAGAGAGAGTTTTTTAGTTTTCATTTTCTCATTTACTATTAATCATGTTTTTCATACCATGTTCTATTATTTTAAAAAATCAATACACGTATTTCAGATATATGAAGAGTTTCAAATATCTGCCATAGTTGAAGAAAACTGGGCAGATGTTGGTTGATTCTTTTTTCCAACTCCGCTCAGAATCCAAGCATGTTGATATGATATGTGTTAATTTAACTGATAAATATATCTGAAGGGTTGATTAGGATTTTCATTGAGTAAAAGTTAAATATTCAAACAAACTTGACACAACTAAAATGAATATCTAAAGGTATAGTTAGAATACTTGATAAAGATGCTTGTATTAACAGAGTTTGAATGCCTTAAAAGTGCAACTTAGGGTATGGAGGTGATGGGGCAACACTGGTGGTACTGGTATCGATAACAGAGTTAGCACCACCAGTGGTTGTAGTCACAACACTAGTGGCAGCTGTAACTTGGATCTCTCCCTCTTGAGATGAAATGTCAATCACTGTGTTACACCACGGAAGATCTATGCATGGTCTGCAAAAAACCAAACTGAAACTCGGAAGCAGGAATACATAGCATAGAACATAATTCATATATTACATACTAACTACACAACAATATGACGATTTTTTTTGTAGTACACATAATTGGTGTCACCCACACGTAAGGATCAAGAGAAAAGTTACCAGGTATATTTCAGGCTGCTGAAGTATCAGGCGGGAGATGTGAGATCATTTTACAACCAGGCTCAAGACGAGTCTAAATCATATGTTGTTCGGTGTTACTTAGTTGTGGGCAGGTCTTCCTAAATAAATCCGGCCTGTTGACATTTCCACCGTGCTGGGATCTGTAAAATAACATTCCTTTGTGTTTCACTAGTACTACTATAAATGTGAGAGCACCTGGTCTTTGCGTCTAGCCTTGTTATACAAGCAGAGGAGCGAATTTCAAAAGCACCGAGTTTCGGAACGCACGGGCAGTTGACCGTGTCTGAAACACCTGTTCCTCTCCTAAGAAAGAACAATACAGACTGCCAGGCCTATTATTGGACATCAGAACGACCCAAAGCATTGAAGTTTTCATAGCATATGACGAAAACACTTTAATGATCTCTGAGAGCAGGAGACAGATATAAGGTTATATTATAATGAATCATAAAAACATAAATATCCACTGAGAGCATTACAGTAAGAATTGATTGCCATACATTAAATTGGGGGACTTTCACTTGCCGTAATGCTAAGTAAGAGATTAACACCCCTATACCAATAGTGCTATTATCTCAATCGTCTTCTAAATGCAGCTTTTAATATTAAAGTCACATGGTGGTTCTTGTTCTTCCTGCTCTTCTTGTTTTTTTTTATTTCTTTCTTTAGTTCTTTGTTTTTGCGCGCATTTCGTAAGTTGAAGTTATTTACCATTCTAGAGCTATCTGCTCAGGCAGTGCGGGGCAATCATGATTACAGTTACATATATCTGACATAGCTACAGTCGTCTGCTACTATGTCATTGTCATGCGTAATAAAGTAGAAATAGCAACATACAATTATACAATGATATGCTTTGCCACTGTGTTTACATACACTGTTACTTGTTTACGGGTAGTTATACTAGTAAATTAGCGATTATAGTACGAGATATCTTAAAGGCTCAGATGAAATGAAATATTCACATTTATAACCCATGTTTGGTGTTGAAGGCTGTATCACAGAGCATCTGAGATGACTATAGTGCTCAAGCGTCGCTGTTTTCTTCGTACAGTCAACTTATACTAGATTCATTGGACACTTACTTGACACCAATGACCTAAACGTATTCTGGCAATAAACTACTTCACACTCGTCTGTTTGTCTGGGTGCCTACCCATAGGAAAGGCTTGCTATCTCTTTATGATCGTAGTGCCTTATGGTACAGATTTCAGGCCTTTGGGTGTTAATCAGTAACTTTTAATTTTCAATATATGTGCAACCCTAGCAAGAGGCATCATGGATCTATTTCACAGTATCTTTGCTGCAGGACTTCTCGCAATTTCTCTATAGTGGTCGGCTTGCATATCGCCAACATGCAGGTGGTATCCACAGTTTAAGTTAATTTAGCTTAATGACCCACCTTTCCTCATTGCTATCTGACTTAGAAAGAAGCCGAAGAGGCACATAGGAGCCACAGAAGACTACTCCGAGACCCGAGACATTAAGACTTCCGTTGCGAGGAGCGTATACCTACCAGCTCCGTTTGTAGTGCTAGCCCAATTGTACCTCATATTAACGTGATGTGCTAAGTCATTTTTGTATACAGCGCAAGCCACAACTAGCTTTGTATCCAGACAGTATGGGTACGTCTCGGCTGTAACACTCATATGCACCATCGCCCATAGATTCTGTGTTCCTTTACCATTACTAGCGCAGTTTGTTTCAGACACAGTTATGCAGTTATGTTGATTCTCCATGGTGGAATGGATCGGAATTTTGGTATTTCACAAATTCGAACATTGAGTTTAGTAATGTTCATGGAGATTTGTGTAGCAGCGGGGCACACGCGTGAGATCTAGTCACGTATGCGAGCGTGATATAGTGTTGCAGTTGTTTTTGGAAGATCTGAGAGATACGAAGGTTCCTAGAGCTTTGACCCCAAATATGGTGGAAATAAATATATTATTCAGAAATGCGAAGAGGTAAGTGTAATCTGATGATGTTCTCGGGCTGCTGAGGATAATCCTCATAGCTTCATTTTGCACTACCTCCAAGACTCTTTATTTCCTGATTCCGTACACTGCAATACGTGAGTGCATGGTAGTCTACAGCTCGATCTTATAAAAGCCAAGTAAAGCAGTCTAGAGAGCTTAACATTGAGGGCCCCACGGAAAAGGTTGGGAGGGGGGGGCAACATGGGGGTTTGGTATCGAAACAGATTTTGCCCACCAGGGGTTTGTAGTCACAACACTAGTGGCGGCTGTAATTGGATCTCTCCCTCTTGACTAAAAGGCAATCATGTGTTACACCAGGGAAAATATCTATGCATGGTCTGCCAAAACAAAATCTCGGAAGCAGGAAAAACATGATAAAACATATTCATATTTTTACAACTAACTACCACAACAATATGACGTTTTTTTTGTAGTACACATAATTTGGTTTTTCACCACACGTAAATTAAGAGAAAAGTTACCAGGTATTTTAGGGGCTGAAGTATCGGGCGTGGGATGTGAGATTCTTTAAAACCCCGGGCTCAAGATGTCTAAATATATTTTGTCGGGTGTTACTTATTTTGTTGGAGGTCTTCCTAAAAAAACCCGGCCTTTTGAAAATTTTTCCCCCGGTGGTCTGTAAAATAAATTCCTTTGGTTTCAATAGTACACTTATAAATGTGAGAGCCCCTGGTTTTTGGGTCTAGCCTTGTTATACAAGCAGAGAGCGAATTTCAAAAGCCCCGAGTTTTCGGAACGCGGTCAGTTACCGTGCTTGAAACACCGTCCTCTCCTCAAAAGAACAATAAGACTCCACCCATTTCTGACATCAGAAAGACCCACATCCTTGCATTTTTTCCATATAAAAACATTTTAATGACCTCTGAGAGAAGGAACGTTTAAAAGGGTTAATTAAAATGAATCATAAAAAACAAAAATATCCACTGAGAGCATTAAGTAAACTTTGATTGCCATACATTACGATTTTCATTCCCTTTGACTGCTAAGTCAAGAGTTTTAAACACCCAAAACCAATAGTGCTATTACATACATCTTTTCTAAATGCAGCTTTAATTTTTTAAAGTTCACATGGTGTCTTTTCTTTTCTTCTTGTTTTTTTTTTTTTCTTTTTCTTTCTTTGTTTTTCGCGCATTTCTCCGAAATTTAAATTTTTATTTACGATTGGCTATCTGTCAGGCGTGGGCAATCTGATTCAGTTTTACATAATCTACATAGTCGTAGTCTTTACTACGTCTTTGTACAGGGTAAAGTAGAAATAAAAATCATCATTATACAAATTGTTTTTCCCACTGTGTTTCATAACACTGTTACTGTTTACGGTAGTTATTACATAGAAAATTTAGGATATAGTACGAATATATCTTCCCGTGTATCAGTGAAATGAAAATTCAATTTATACCCCATGTTTTGGGGGTCTGAAAGGCTGTATCAAGAGCATTCTGAATATAGTGCTCAAACTTTTGGTTTCTTGTTACAGTCAATCTAGTTTTTTGCATTCTGCACCATGCAACCAAAGTATTCTGGCAATAACTACTTCACACTGTCTTTTTTGTCTTGGGGCCACCATAGGAAAGGGTGCTATCTCTTTTCTGAGTAGTGCCCTTTGGTACAGCTTTCAGGCCTTGGTGTTAATCAGAACTTTTTCAATATATGTGCAACCCTAGCAAGAGGCACCCTGAGATCTATGTTCACAGTATCTTTGCTGCAGGCTTTTTCGCCAATTTCTCTATGTGGTCGTGCTTGCATATGCCAACATGAGGTTGGATCCAATTTTCATTATGCTTAATGTACCCCACAATTTCCTCTTTGCTATCTGCTTAGAAAGAGCCGAAGAGCACTTAGGAGCCACAGAAGACTACTCCAGAGCCCGAGACATTAAGACTTCCGTTGCGAGGAGTATACCTACCAGCTCCGTTTGTGTAGTGCTAGCCCAATTTGTACTCTCATATTAAACTTGATGTGTAAGTCATTTTTGTATACAACGCAAGCACAACTAGCTTTGTATCCAGAAGTATGGGTCCGTCCGGCGTAACACTCATATGCACCATCGCCCATAGATTCTGTGTTCCTTTACCATTACTAGCGCAGTTTGTTTCAGCACACAGTTATGCAGTTATGTTGAATTTTTCCATGGGGGGAAGGGGATCGACTTTTGGTATTTCACAAATTCGAACTTTGAGTTTTATAATGTTCATGGAGATTTGGGGTATCAGAGGGCACACGCGTGTATGATTAGTCACGTCTGCTTGCGTGATTATATGTTGCAGTTGTTTTTGGAATTCTGAGAGATACGAAGGTTCCTCAGAGCTTTGACCCCAATATGGTGGAAATAAAATATTATTCTATTCAGAAATGGATGGTAAGTGTATTCTGATGCTTGTTCTCGGGCTGCTGAGGATAATCCTCATAGCTTCATTTTGCACTACCTCCAAGCTATTTATTTCTGATTCCTTACACTGCAATAAGTGATGTGCATGGTAGTCTACAGCTGATCTTATAAAAGCCAAGTAAAGCAGTCTAGCGAGCTTAACATTGATGCCATGTTCTCTTCCGACAAGAACTTTCAACGGTTTCAATCTCTCCCTGAGTCTCTTCTTTCGAGAAAGGACCAGGTCTGCATCATTTACGTTCACCCCAAAATATTTATACTTATGGCATTTGTCAGGCTCCTGATCACCTATGCGAAAAGTGGGTGGGGGCATGATATATAGGTTGAGAGCCATTGTTTTCTCAGCGGAGATGACTAATCCACACTCATGAGACTTTGTTGTGATTTTGTCGAGAATTATTTGCATCCTCTCTTGTGATGATACTCTGACACATATGTCATCAGCATAGCATATAATGGTTTCGCCATCCCCAAGTGGGATATCTGCCACCAGCTTGTGCATGAGGACATTGAAACAGCATAGGGCTGAGAACTCCTCCCCATGGCATCCCAAGTTTAAAGATTGTGAAGTGGAACTTCTCACTCCCCTGAACAGGAAAACTTGCAGATCTGTTCGAAAGATACATTCCCAATCCAGTTCAAAATCTTACCCGGATGCCAAAGCTTACTAATTGTTCTAGGATAACTTCTCTGTTTGCAATGTCAAAAGCTGACTTAAGGTCAAGAAAAACAGTGTGGTTCCTTGGATTAGAGTGTGAAAAGTACTCTGCAAAGCAATGTTGTGTGCTACGTCCCGATAGAAATCCATACAGTCTGTAAGATAATTTACCTTGTAACCTGTACCTGAGTCTGTTCAAAATTATCCTTTCTAGAACTTTGCATACACATGAGATTAATGAAATTGATCGGTATTTATCAGTGTTTGATTTCGGTATAGGGATGATTAGACTGCGTGTCCAGGGGCCAGGCAGAATACCTTGTGACAAACTTAACCTGTATAGGTGCAAAAAGAGATTACCAGGTACCTGAGCTATAAGGCGGAGGACACTATAGTTAATTCCATCCTCACCTGGGGAGGATGCTTTTCCTTTGATCAGTGCATTGTTCAGTTCCCACTCAGTGATCTCAGCAAAGTCTGAGGGGTCGGCATCAGAACATCCAATCTCAGGGGCAAATTTGCGTGCAATTTTAGACTGACTAAAGTGATCTTGAATATTTGTGGGAAATGAGCTCAATTTGGATGCTCCAGCCCATTGACTAAGGAGCATATCTGCTTGTGCAAGAGGACAATGAAACTGCTGGGTATTAGTTGGTTTGCTTGAAAGTCGATAAAATTTTTCCAGACCTCGGACATGAGATGTTATTGCTAAGGCTTTGTAGGAACTGTTCAGTGTTTTTTAGTTTAGTCCTTTATTTACCACCCTGGCTAACTGCACAGGCGTGGGCAAGCTGTGGTACATTTGATGCATGGTTATAACATATAATGGTATTACATTTCAATTTTAGGCTATAAATTATTATGATAAGTACTATATCAATTAAGGAAAGGAGCAATTACACAGTCGTTTATCTACTCATCTCCCACGCCAGCGTACATCTTGGGCGTGGAAAGGCATTGCTACATTTGATATGAAGTCATGTGATGCTACATTCCAAGTTTAAGATACAACATAAGTATATCTTCTAGGACATCAGAGGATATGAAATAGTTACATAGTTCTCCATACCTCATGCTAGGTGGTCTGAAAGGCTGTAACACATGGCACTCTGAAATATAATGTACAAGTGTTCGCTTAGATTCTTCATTACACAATTTACACTTAGTTTCTTCGACATTAAAACTGACCTGCAATACAATCTATACCCAAGCCTGATTCTTGCAGTCACAATATCACACTGTCTTGTTCTTGTTTTATATAAACCATAGGTGAATGAATCTTGTCTAAACCGGTCATAGTGCTTTATGCTACAGCTTTCAGGGCGTTGAGAATTAATTAACTCTGTCAAGTCCTCTTTGAAGGAAGCTATAATGCTGTATAAAATCCTAGAAATAGGTACCCCAAGATCATGTCCACACTTTGCTTGTCACACGCTGACTTTGCCAGGCGATCAGCATGATCATGCCTAGGGATTCCAACATGCGATGGAATCCACACAAAACATATATCATTGCCTCGTTCTTTTGCATGATACACGTTTATCCTGATGTCATTTGCGATATTAACTGCACCTTAGTCTAGAGTGTTCAGAGCCTGGAGAGCACTCTGTGAATCACAAAATATTACCCCCGAGCCTTGATTCAATAGAAATTTGGTGGCCATGAGTATTCCTGCCAACTCAGTTTGCGTAGTGCTAGCCCAGTCATGAACCCTCCTACAATCCTGGTGCTGCAAGATATTGTTTTTATATACAACAAAAGCACATCCTGCTCTGCTCCCAGACTGCAAGGACCCGTCAGTGTAGCATTCATATGCATTGGACAGAGTTTCAAGATGCTCATTTATAATTGCAAGTGCATACTGTTTAAGTATAGCAGGGGGGACACTGTCTTTTTTGGGGGCAGTCGTATAATATACACTTAGGTCCGACATTTTCCACGGTGGTACAGAACGTCCATGTAGGGTCTTAGTTATAGATATGTTCAGCTGAGATAAGTGTTTACATGTTACTTGTATCCATGGACTTGAGTATGAATCGGTGTTGTCATGCAAAGTTTGCTCCTCTGTTCTGTGTTTTAGTTGTCTTTGGAACTCTGTACAATGGAGGGGTTCTCTAATTGATTTGACATCAAATGTGGTATTGATGTATAATATTCCTTCGTAAACAGAGGGTAAGTTTAGTTCAGTTCTCATATTCACAATTCTTGTTGTTCTAGGGGCACAAAGAATGATCCTCATGGCTTCATTTTGTACATGTTCTAAACTAGTCAACTCTGATTCCTTGAACAACACTAGGTGCAATGCATGATAATCTATGACTGACCGTATGTATGACAAGTAAAAGAGTCTTGCAATATTGACATTGATACTTTGGTCTTTGCCAACAAGTGTCCTAAGTGGCTTCAGCCGCTCCCACAGCCTTTTCTTCAGGTTTCTGATGAACTTTGCATCACTGACAGTCACCCCAAGGTATTTGTATTAATGGCAGAGATTTAGCTCAATGTCATTTATATGAAACCTTGGCAGAGGGATTGTCTTTGGGTTAAGAGCCTTGTTTTTTCAGTCGTGATTATCAAGCCACACTCAATAGCCCTTGCTGAGAGTATATCTAGAATCCCTTGCATTCTTTCCTTGGATAAGGATTTTATGCAAAATCATCTGCATAGCAAATAATGGAGTCATTGCCCTCAAGTGGTATATCGCCTAGTAATCTATGCATTAAGATATTAAATAACATGGGACTAAGTACACCTCCCTGAGGTGTGCCGAGTTCAAATACTTTTGTATGAGTACTCTTAATGCCCCTGAAGAGAACCTTAGCCGACCGATTCGATAGATACATTTGAATCCATGTTAACAGTTTTCCCTGAATACCAAAACTAGCTAGTTGCTCAAGAATTATTTCTCTCTTTGCAATATCAAATGCAGATTTAAGATCAAGAAAGACGGTTTGCATGCCTGGGTTTGTGTTTGTTAAGTATTCTGCAAAACGGTGCTGAATGCTACGTCCTGGGAGAAATCCATACAGTCTGGGGGATAACTTAGCATTTATGCGATACACAAGCCTGTTCAGTATTATCCTCTCAATTACTTTGCACAGACAGGAGGTCAAGGAAATGGGCCTGTATTTGCCAGTATTAGGTTTAGGTATGGGAATGATTAAGCTTTTAGTCCAGGAGCTTGGGATGATTCCTTGTGATAGACTGAGTCTATACAAATACAAAAGTGGGTTGCCTGGTACCTGAGCGATGTGGCGAAGGACGCTGTAAGTAATGCCATCTTCGCCAGGGGCGGTTGCCTTACCTTTCAGAGGGGCATTACTTCCCACTCGGTTATCTCGGCAAAGTCGGAGGGGTCAATAGCAGCACAGGCTACTGCTATATTAATGTTCCTATCTATTTTCGACTTGTCGAGTTGATCTTTTATCCCTTGTGAGAGTGAGTTTAGCTGAGAATACCCGGTCCACTGCTCTAGCAGCATATTAGCCTGCTCCTGTGGACTGTGAAACTGCGGTGTTGTGAGAGTTTTATCTGTCAGCCTATTAATTTTTTTCCACATGTCAGCCACAGAAGTTCGACTATTGATACCTTGCAGAAATCGTTCCCAGTGTTTACTACGAATCTGAGTTTTTAATTCCCTGAATTCCTTGTTGGCTTTAAGAAACTGCAGAAGATTATCTGTCGTCTTACTATCTTTATAACAATTAGCAAGCTCCTGGACCTGTTTATGTTCCTTGGCCAGAATGGGGTCATTGATCCACCCCGGTGCATGGGAGGCCTGGGGCCTCTTTTTCTTCGAAAGTTTTCCTGAACAAACCCATGTGTAGTCAGTGACAAATTTGATTAAATCCTGAGAAAAATTTTCAACAGTTGTTATTTTATAGGTGTTATACCAGTCATAGACCAGTGCCTTGAAGTGATGCTCCAGGCCCGGTGGGATAATTATTCTGAGCCTAGGTGATTTAGGGGCTGAGTCGCTGTCTACAGTATAGTCTGTACGAATTGCAAAGTGGTCACTAAATAACTCTCGTACCTAGCTGGCGTGACGTCACTTCTGTCACATGGTTTTACGGGGGATTCCCCCGCCAGTCCTGCGGTCATCCCTGCATCCCATTGAACAGCATAGGGCTGAGAACTCCTCCCTGTGGCGTCCCAAGTTCAAAAGACTGTGAAGTGGAACTTCTCACTCCCCTGAACAGGACACTTGCAGATCTGTTCGAGTGATACATTCTAATCCAGTTCAGTATCTTACCCCGGATGCCAAAGCTTACTAATTGTTCTAGGATAACTTCTCTGTTTGCAATGTCAAAAGAGGTCAAGAAAAACAGTGTGCTTCCCTGGATTAGAGTGTGAAAAGTACTCTGCAAAGCAATGTTGTGTGCTACGTCCCGATAGGAATCCGTACAGTCTGTGAGATAATTTACCTTGTAACCTGTACCTGAGTCTGTTCAAAATTATCCTTTCTAGAACTTTGCATACACATGAGGTTAATGAAATTGGTCGGTATTTATCAGTGTTTGATTTCGGTATAGGGATGATTAGACTGCGTGTCCAGGGGCCAGGCAGAATACCTTGTGACAAACTTAACTTGTATAGGTGCAAAAGGGGATTACCAGGTACCTGAGCTATAAAGCGGAGGAAACTATAGGTAATTCCATCCTCACCTGGGGCGGACGCTTTTCCTTTGATCAGTGCATTGTTCAGTTCCCACTCAGTGATCTCAGCAAAGTCTGAGGGGTCAGTATCAGAACATCCAATCTCAATGGCAAATTTGCGTGCAATTTTAGATTGACTAAGGTGATCCTGATATTTGGGAAGTGAGCTCAATTTGGACGCTCCAGCCCATTGACTAAGGAGCATATCTGCTTGTGCAAGAGGACTATGGAACTGCGGGGTGTTAGTTTGTTTGCCTGATATTCGATTAATTTTTTTCCAGACCTCCGACATTGAGGTGTTATTGTTAATGTTTTGTAGGAACTGTTCAAAGTGTTCATTTCTGAAATGAGTTTTTAATTCCCATAGGTTTTTGTTAGCCTTAAGAAATTCAATAAGGTTGTCACGGGTATTATCCTGCTTGTAGATATCATAAAGCTCCTGAACTCGCTTTTGTTCCCTTAATAATGTAGGGTCACCGACCCACTTAAGTTGTTTGGAGCTTTGTGAGTTGCCGTTCTTGAAGGTTTTCTTTGGACAGACCCAAGTGTTGTAGTAATCAGTGACCACTGTTGTCATGTCCATGGAAAATTTATCAGCACTTGTTACTGTGTAATCATTGTACCAGTCATAGATACGTGATTTAAAGTGATGCTCAAGGTAAGGGGGGATAGAAATTTTGACCTTATTTGTTTTTGTAGACTGAGTATTATCAACAGCGTACCTCGTTACTATTGCAAAGTGGTCACTGATTAGCTCTGTTGCAAGCATGCTTCTGACGTTTCCATGCACAAGATCCCTTCCTATTACATAATCTAGCCTGCCCCCCACCACGTGAGTTTGCCTGTCTGTATCATATACTGTCATAGATCTGTTGTTCACAAAATGTCGGAAACTCTTCGCCATTTCATTGCATTGACTATCTCCAAATGTATAATGTCTAGCATTAAAAATCTCCCATGCATATTGTGCCGTGATTCTGAAAGTTGGGCAGTGAATCAGTCTGAAACTTTCTACACCTTGCGTATACATTGTACAGAGAGAAAAACCCAGAGGCTGTTCGAATATGTAAATGCTGATACTGCACATTATTGTCATTAGATTTCTGCACCAACTTATGCGGTATGGTGTCACTGACATAAGTCAATAGGCCTGTCATTCCTGTGTTCGTATAGGAGTGGTAGCCTCTAATTCTAGGGGCGGTTTTTATTTTAGTGGCTGATGTGAAGGGCTCTTGTAAACAGATAACGTCAACATTATTGTTATGGATATAGTAAAGCTAGTCATTAATTCTACGGTTGACACCACGTATATTCCATGAAAGAAAAGTAAGTGTTTTCTTGTCCCCCATCACACCCTATGTTTAACTGATTGGTCAAATTTCTGCTTGATGAAACTCTTTAGTCTGCATATTTCTTGTACTGCATTACGTATTTGTGTTGTATCTTCTTTATTTATCTGTTTGCGCGCTTTCCGCGTATTGATACTATACGCATAATCCGTACCTGATAGCATTTTCTGAGTGATGTCCCACAGATCGGCCGTTTCCTTCGCATCTTCGCCAGCGTCATTTTTACGGTCACTGTCGTCACTGTTTTCAGATGGTCCGCCGTGCGTAATAGTAATATCAGAGACCTCATTCGTATTTTCAACATCACTAACATCATCAGAACGCAAATTTTCCCTGTCTACACGATCACTTTTGTTCTCCATTATCATTTTTTTCAATTCAGCAATCTCTTGCCTGATGCTTTTTTTTCATTTCAGCAATCTCTTGCCTGATGCTTCTTATTTCCTCGGCCGTGTCCATGTCTTTTTCACCAATGGTTTCTCCTGTGGCACTGTTTCCTAGGATGGGGAATCCCCCTGGCAGTTGCGGGAAGTCCTGTGGGTTGGTGACATCACGCGGCCCTCCCGCGGTCGATGGGTACGGTCGGGGCAGGTGGGGGGGGTGCTCGTGGCGGTTTGTGGGGGCAGTTACGGTGCCAGGCCGTCACACCTTCCGCTCTGCACCTGACGCACCTCTTCACGATGGTGGCGGCGTCCTCATTGTCGTTGTCCTTTCCGTCGTTTCTTGCAGGGCAGTCCTTTGCCTGGTGAGCTCCTGCACAGAAAGCACACGCTGTGTCCTTCCTGCAATATTTAGCTACGTGGCCATAACCTTGACACTTGTAGCAGACTACAACCTCTGAGCACCACGGTCGAATGGAGCTCGGCTCTATGTATCTTCCAAAGAATTGGTACTCTGTAGGTGGCGGCTGTTCACCGCTCCATACAATGATGAGCCTGTTCAAGGGCTGTCCGTCCTTATAGATCCTCCGGGCTTTAAAAACACCCGGAAGATGCAGTGCTTCCTCAGCGGCCGCCTCCTTCGGAAACCTGGTAACCAGGTATTCCCCGTATTTTTTCTTTTTAGGCTGAAAGTCGTCTTTGTTCTGCAGAGAGATCCCCACAAAAGTGCCATTAATCATCAGGGCCACATATTGTTGTTGTTCTCGTCGTACATAGACGTAGCGCGAGGATATCCATCTCCTCTGCACCATGTCTAGCGGGCCTTCCTCTTGGAGGGGCGGCAGCTGGCTGACCCCCTCATCCCCCTTATTTTATCGACGGAAGTCGTGTCCTCCGGAAAGGCCAGTCTAATGTACCTCTCCCGGGGGGCGATGGGTTCGCGCTTTTGGGTCGTTCCGTTTGCTTTCTTGGTCAGGTTGCTGGTGTTATTCGGCATGGTTTTCACTTTTTTCCCTTCTGGTCTGAACGAGTTGGAATCCCTCGTTATCAGCATCAGGGTCGGCAGTCGAATCCACATCGTTCACATCCCTATGTTCGGTGGAATCAATCCCTCCCATAGAGTGGAGGGTTCAGGGGGTGGTAGTTGGCACTGGCACTGGGGGCATCGAGCACGTCCCCACCCTCATCCATGGTAGGACAGTGAGGGGGTGGTTGTCCCGTCCGCTTCTTGGGTGATTAATTCCCTGCGGTCGGGCGCGGGGAGGGTGCGAGCGCCAGGTCAAGTGCTGTCACACATACATTCACCAGGTCTCGCCAACGGTCGTTGGTACAGCACCCTGTTACCTTAGCATCACACTCAGTATTCGTAATTTTTACTAAGCACTGTTTTTTCTAGAGTCCCTGACCATAATATCCGACACAATTTGGTGTATGTACACACACACACACCACGCACACTCTGAGTATAAGGACAACCCAGTTGAGGGGGTTTATCCCCGTATAATCGTCCAGAACACAGGAAAAATCCTGATGACGTCCTGCTTTGGTGTTACTAGGCTTACAACTGTTGGTCTGTAGTTAAGTTAAGTTAAGTAAGTTTATTTACCACCCTGGCTATCTGCTCAGGCGTGGGCAATCATGATTACAGTTTTACATATATCTGACATTGTACAGTAGTCTGTAACTACTGTAGTTGTACAAGGTAAAATATAAATATAAATCATACATCATACAAAAATTATTACTTACATATGCTTTTGCCACTGTGTTTGAATAACACTGTTATTTGCATACGGGAGTTATCACATAGTAAATTTAGGGTATAGTACGAGTATATCTTCCAATGTATCAGATGAAATGAAATATTCACATAGTTCTTTATACCTCATGTTAGGTGGTCTGAAAGGCTGTATCACATGACATTCCGAGATATAGTGCTCAAGTGTTCGTTTGTTTTCTTCGTTACACAGTCTACATCTAGATTCATCTGCACTTCTTGCACCGTGCAGTTGCCAGTACATTCTGTAACCTAAACGTATTCTGGCAATAACCACGTCACAATGTCTGGTTTGACTTCGGTGCCACCCATAGGAAGGCTTGCCATCCCTATACTGATCGTAGTGCCTTATGGTACAGCTTTCAGGCCTTTGAGTGTTAATCAGATCTACTAGTTCTTCCTTATGAGAACTTTTCAATATATGTGCAACCCTAGCAAGAGGCATCCCAAGATCTATGTTCACAATATCCTTGCTGCAGGCTTCTTTCGCCAATTTGTCTACGTGGTCGTGCTTGCGTATGCCAACATGAGATGGTATCCATACAAACTGAATGAAATTACGCTCTGTTGCATAGGTTACGTTACGCTTAATGCAACTCACAATTTCTTCATCGCTACCTGCTTTGATAGATTTGAGCGTCCGAAGAGCACTTTGAGAGTCACAGAAAACTACTCCAGAGCCCCTAGACATTAAGAATTCCGTTGCGAGGAGTATACCTGCCAGCTCCGTTTGTGTAGTGCTGGCCCAGTTTTGTATTCTCATATAACTTGATGTTGTAGTAAGCCATTTTGTATACAGCGCAAAGCAC
The DNA here is from genome assembly GCF_015228065.2 of Penaeus monodon. Classification (NCBI taxonomy): domain Eukaryota; kingdom Metazoa; phylum Arthropoda; class Malacostraca; order Decapoda; family Penaeidae; genus Penaeus; species Penaeus monodon. The sequence continues at coordinate 22,468,682 of NC_051391.1, read as the reverse complement.
AACCAGCTTTGTATCCAGACTGTACGGATCCGTCGGCGTAACACTCATATGCATCATCACCCATAGATTCTGTGTGTTCCGTTACCGTTGCTAGCGCAATTTGTTTCAACACACAGTTATGCACCCTGTTTTTTTGTGGTAGACATGTAAGGTGCACGATCAATGTTGAATTTTTCCATGGTGGAATGGAGCGACCTTTTGGTATTTTACTAATTGGAACATTGAGTTTTATAATGTTCATGGAGATTTTGTGTATCAGAGGGCGCGCGTGTGTGTGATTTGTCACGTCTACTTGCGTGATTTTATGTTGCAGTTGTTTTTGGAAATCTGAGAGATACGAGGGTTCCCTCAGAGCTTTGACCCCAAATATGGTGGAAATACATATTATTCTATCAGAATGGATGGTAAGTTTAATTCTGATCTCATGTTTACTATCCTTGCTGTTCTCGGGGCGCCGAGGATAATCCTCATAGCTTCATTTTGCACTACCTCCAAACTACCTATTTCTGATTCCTTACACTGCAACAAGTGCAGTGCATGGTAGTCTACAACTGACCTTATAAAAGCCAAGTAAAACAGTCTAGCGAGCTTAACATTGATGCCATGTTCTCTTCCGACAAGAACTTTCAAAGGTTTCAATCTCTCCCAGAGTCTCTTTAGAGAGAGGACCAGGTCTGCATCATTTACATTCACCCCGAGATATTTATACTTGTGGCATATGTCAAGCTCCTGGTCACCTATGCGAAAAGTGGGTGGGGGTATGATACATGGGTTTAGAGCCATTTTTTTCTCAGCGGAAATGATTAATCCACACTCATGTGCCTTTGCTGTGATTCTGTCGAGAATTAATTGCATCCTCACTTGTGATGATGCTCTGACGCATATGTCATCAGCATAGCATATAATGGATTCACCATCCCCAAGTGGGATATCTGCCACCAGCTTGTGCATGAGGACATTGAACAGCATTGAACTCCTCCCTGTGGCGTCCCAAGTTCAAAAGACTGTGAAGTGGAACTTCTCACTCCCCTGAACAGGACACTTGCAGATCTGTTTCGAGAGATACATTCTAATCCAGTTCAATATTTTACCCGGATGCCAAAGCTTACTAATTGTTCTAGGATAACTTCTCTGTTTGCAATGTCAAAAGCTGACTTAAGGTCAAGAAAAAACAGTGTGCTTCCCTGGATTAGAGTGTGAAAAGTACTCTGCGAAGCAATGTTGTGTGCTACGTCCCGATAGAAATCCGTACAGTCTGTGAGATAATTTACTTGTAACCTGTACCTGAGTCTGTTCAAATTATCCTTTCTAGAACTTTGCATACACATGAGGTTAATGAAATTGGTCGGTATTTATCAGTGTTTGATTTCGGTATAGGGATGATTAGACTGCGTGTCCAGAGCCAGGCAGAATACCTTGTGACAAACTTAACCTGTATAGGTGCAAAAGGGGATTACCAGGTACCTGAGCTATAAGGCGGAGGACACTATAGGTAATTCCATCCTCACCTGGGGCGGACGCTTTTCCTTTGATCAGTGCATTGTTCAGTTCCCACTCAGTGATCTCAGCAAAGTCTGAGGGGTCAGTATCAGAACATCCAATCTCAATGGCAAATTTGCGTGCAATTTTAGATTGATCCTGAATATTTGTGGGAAGTGAGCTCAATTTGGACGCTCCAGCCCATTGACTAAGGAGCATATCTGCTTGTGCAAGAGGACTATGGAACTGCGGGGTGTTAGTTGGTTTGCCTGAAATTCGTTTTAATTTTTTCCAGGACCTTCCGACATTGAGGTGTTATTGTTAATGCTTTGTAGGAACTGTTCAAAGTGTTCATTTCTGAAATGAGTTTTCAATTCCCGTAGGTTTTTGTTAGTCTTTAAGAAATTGAATAAGGTTGTCACGGGTATTATCCTGCTTGTAGATATCATAAAGCTCCTGAACTCGCTTTTGTTCCCTTAATAATGTAGGGTCACCGACCCACTTAGGTTGTTTGCACGCGTTGTGAGTTGCTGTTCTTGAAGGTTTTCTTTGGACAGACCAAGTGGTTGTAGTAATCAGTGACCACTGTTGTCATGTCCATGGAAAATTTATCAACACTTGTTTACTGTGTAATCATTGTACCAGTCATAGATACGTGATTTAAAGTGATGCTCAAGGTAAGGGGGGATAGAAATTTTGACCTTATTTGTTTTTGGTGACTGAGTATTATCAACAGCGTATCTCGTTACTATTGCAAAGTGGTCACTGATTAGCTCTGTTGCAAGCATGCTTCTGACGTTTCCATGCATAAGATTCCTTCCTATTACATAATGTAGCCTGCCCCCCGCCACGTGAGTTTCCTGTCTGTATCATATACTGTCATAGATCTGTTGTTCACAAAATGTCGGAACTCTTCGCCATTTTCATTGCATTGACTATCTCCAAATGTATAATGTCTAACATTAAAATCTTCTATGCATATTGTGCCATGATACTGAAGTTGGGCAGTGAATCAGTCTAAACTTTCTACACCTTGCGTATACATTGTACAGAGAGAAAAACCAGAGGCTGTTCGAATATGTAAATGCTGATACTGCACATTATTGTCATTAGATTTCTGCACCAACTTATGCGGTATGGTGTCACTGACATAAGTCAATAGGCCTGTCATTCCTGTGTTCGTATATGGAGTGGTAGCCTCTATTCTAGGGGCGGTTTTTATTTTAGTGACTGATGTGAAGGGCTCTTGTAAACAAGATAACGTCAACATTATTGTTATGAATATAGTAAAGCAAGTCATTAATTCTACGGTTGACACCACGTATATTCCATGAAAGAAAAGTAATTGTTTTCTTGTCCCCCATCACACCCTATGTTTAACTGATTGGTCAAATTTCTGTTTGATGAAACTCTTTAGTCTGCATATTTTCTTGTACTGCATTACGTCTTTGTGTTGTATCTTCTTTATTTATCTGTTGCGCGCTTTCCGCGTATTGATACTATACGCATAATCCGTACCTGATAGCATTTTCTGAGTGATGTCCCACAGATCAGCCGTTTCCTTCGCATCTTCGTCAGCGTCATTTTTACGGTCACTGTCGTCCCTTTTTTTTGGTGTTTTGGTGCGTAATAATAATATCAGAGACCTCATTCGTATTGTCAGCATCACTAACATCACTAACATCATCAGAACGCACGTGCGTAATAATAATATCAGAGACCTCATTCGTATTTTCAACATCACTGACATCACTAACATCATCAGAACGCACATTTTCCCTGTCTACACGATCACTTTTGTTCTCCATTATCATTTTTTTCAATTCAGCAATCTCTTGCCTGATGCTTTTTTTCATTTCAGCAATCTCTTGCCTGATGCTTCTTATTTCCTCGGCCGTATCCATGTCTTTTTCACCAATGGTTTCTCCTGTGCACTGTTTCCTAGGATGGGGAATCCCCCTGGCAGTTGCGGAATTCTGTGGGTTGGTGACGTCACGCGGCCCAGGGTGGGTGTGTGTGGCTGGGCTGGGCATCGCCACTCCGCGGTCGATGGGTACGGTCGGGGCAGGTGGGGGGGGTGCTCGTGGCGGTTTGTGGGGGCAGTTACGGTGCCAGGCCGTCACACCCTCCGCTCTGCACCTGACGCACCTCTTCACGATGGTGGCGGCGTCCTCATTGTCGTTGTCCTTTCCGTCGTTTCTTGCAGGGCAGTCCTTTGCCTGGTGAGCTCCTGCACAGACAGCACACGCTGTGTCCTTCCTGCAATATTTGGCTACGTGGCCATAACCTTGACACTTGTAGCAGACTACAACCTCTGAGCACCACGGTCGAATGGAGCTCGGCTCTATGTATCTTCCAAAGAATTGGTACTCTGTAGGTGGCGGCTGTTCACCGCTCCATACAATGATGAGCCTGTTCAAAGGCTGCCCGTCCTTATAGATCCTCCGGGCTTTAAAAACGCCCGGAAGATGCAGTGCTTCCTCAGCGGCCGCCTCCTTCGGAAACCTGGTAACCAGGTATTCCCCGTATTTTTTCTTTTTAGGCTGAAACTCGTCTTTGTTTTGCAGAGAGATCCCCGCAAAAGTGCCATTAATCATCAGGGCCACATATTGTTGTTGTTCTCGTCGTACATAGACGTAGCGCGAGGATATCCATCTCCCCTGCACCATGTCTAGCGGGCCTTCCTCTTGGAGGGGCGGCAGCTGGCTGACCTCCCTCATCCACCTTATTTTATCGACGGAAGTCGTGTCCTCAGGAAAGGCCAGTCTAATGTACCTCTCCCGGGGGCGATGGGTTCGCGCTTTTGGGTCATCCGTTTGCTTTCTTGGTCAGGTTGCTGGTGTTATTCGGCATGGTTTTTCACTTTTTCCTTTTGGTCTGAACGAGTTGGAATCCCTCGTTATCAGCATCAGGGTCGGCAGTCGAATCCACATCGTTTACATCCCTATGTTCGGTGGAATCAATCCCTCCCATAGAGTGGAGGGTTGAGGGGGTGGTAGTTGGCACTGGTACTGGGGGGGCATCGAGCGCGTCCCCACCCTCATCCATGGTAGGACAGTGAGGGGGGTGGTTGTCCCGTCCGCTTCTTGGGTGATTAATTCCCTGCGGTCGGGCGCGGGGAGGGTGCGAGCGCCAGGTCAAGTGCTGTCACACATACATTCACCAGGTCTCGCCAACGGTCGTTGGTACAGCACCCTGTTACCTTAGCATCACACTCAGTATTCGTAATTTTTACTAGGCACTGTTTTTTCTGGAGTCCCTGACCATAATATCCGACACAATTTGGTGTATGTACACACACACACACCACGCACACTCTGAGTATAAGGACAACCCAGTTGAGGGGGTTTATCCCCGTAAAATCGTCCAGAACACAGGAGAAATCCTGATGACGTCCTGCTTTGGTGTTACTAGGCTTACAACTGGTTGGTCTGTATATTTCCAAAGATGGCGGGGCACGGCCGTAGAGTTTCGTTAACTTATCATATCCAGATTGTTGGCTGTCAATGCGACGGAATTGATCATCAGATTCGTTTTCATCACACGAGATAGATCTGATAATATACATATTGTTCGGGTTAGACCCGATTGTTGAAACCTTAACTGATTCGTGTTTACAACTTTCATAGTCTCTTCTAATCGGTGAAAATAAATGTTTCGTTTTCCATTCTGTTTGCATGCAGGATTACAGCAAATACTCTCACCGCGTGCGGTGCGAACCATCATGCCAGCATTCAAAACATTTGAGACTTTAACCTGGAATATTACACAATACTGTTCAGCTGGTTAATTCCGTGTTACTAAAACACATGCACACAGTATATATCAAGACATAACAGATTATTATATTTACTGCGTGTACCTACATAAATTTGAAGTATCAGTAGCTAGATTTTCATGATCCCGATACGAGCAAAAACAATCTCAGGATTGGTTGGTTACAACTATGACGTCATAGCGCCAGCGTGGTTATACTTTACGGACATCAGAGTCCTCTACGAGTTGATATATACATACATACATATATATATATATATATATATATATATATATATATATATATATATATATATATATATATATATATATATATATATATATATATATATATATATAAAGAAACATTTAAAAAAAAAGTAAGATATTTATCTGATTTGATATATATACATATATATATATAATATATAAATATATATATACATATATATATATACATTTATATATATGTGTATATATGTATATACATATATGTATGTATATATAACACATATATATGAATATATGTGTTATATATACAGGTGTCGTAGGAGAAGTCGCCGCCGTGGCACGAACCGCGGTTGATTAAGAGAAGCATCCAATCAGGCAAGGGTGGCACTGCCAGATAACCTCTCAAATGTGAATGGAGAGAGGCCTATTCCTGCAGTGGAATGAAGATGGCTGTTAAAAAAAAAAAAAAAAAAAAAAAAAAAAAATATATATATATATATATATATATATATATATATATATATATATACATATATATATATATATATATAAATACGTACACACACACACATACACACCACACACACACACACACACACACACACACACACACACACACACACATATATATATATATATATATATATATATATATATATATAATATATATATATACACATACACACACACACACACCACACACACACACACACATACACACACACACACACACACACACACACACACACACACACTATAAGATGTGGATAATTCTATTTCTGTACAGGATGTGGATAATTCTATTTCTATTACCAGTGGACCACGTGGCTGTTTTTCCACGTGGATCCAAATGTCCCAAATAAGAACCACCCGCTCAGCGAGGGCGGAGGTCACATTTTATATCTGACCTCGTTTTGACCGGGAGTCCGTGCCAAAGCTACCGACGCGGTAGGGTCAGCTCTCGCCTCCCTCGGGAGAGTTCTCGTGTCAAGCGACCAGCGCGGTAGGTCAGCTCCGCCCTCTCTCCGGGCAGCTGACCGTGGCCTCCACGCGGCGCTTTTGACCCTTTAGACAAGTCGTAGCGTCGTCGTAGCGTGTGTTCACCCCTTTACGTGTGTTTTGTGTCCCTGTCAGCCACTGTACTAGAGTACGCATAGCTTTTATAGTCTGGTGGCAGCGAGGGCCGTTGCATCCTTTTGGCATGCAACACGGACACACCACCCCCGAAGAAAAATCCGCTCGACCGCTTCAAGACATGGCTAAGAAAAAAACACGTAAGTACACGTTTGGACCCCCTTTTTTTCCCTTCCTTCTCCCATACATGTGTTAAGCCGTTGTTTTTGTTGGGTTAAAAGGTGCTAATGACAGCAAATGGCACGTTCTCCACTATTCTTCCACCTCAGATCGCATTTCCGTGCGATCGAGTATGTGATCAATAAACATGAATATCGTTCGTTAGTTAAGTAATTAATTATTTTCTCTCGTTTTTAGAGATTTATATTGTTTCATATGCAACGAATTTAACGCGTTCGTGATTTTATCTTATCACGAATACATTCATTTATCTCGTTCCTAACCCTCGCCCCCGACCTGACCTGACCTCACTTTCTCTTTTCCTGGTGGGTGGCGGCGTGGGTAGGGTCAGATGACCGCTTGGTTCCCTCTAATTTGGAAGCAAACATATCATTGTTACATTGCTTTTTGGTGACACGTTCTATCGGCGCTAGAGCGAAGCAGGTAACAAAATTGTATTATTTGGATATAGCGTAGGATCTTCCCCATATCATAGTGCACAGGATGCCCGATATTGCCCCGGGTTGCGTAAATGCCTAATAGATCTGCGCTCCGTCTTCGTTCGGCTCCCTTGAGTCGGTGTGACCTGCGGTTACGTCCGTTAATTAATGTAGGACTAGGGTTTAAGCTAGAATCATTATTCGCTTATTAATCACACCTTTCTCACCCTCTTGAAGTCGCTTGCATGTTGTGGGTACCCCCCAAGCGTTTTGTGTGATTCGTGAATTATATATCCTTCGGGAATTTTGCGAGCGCCCATTACAGATACGCAGAAGAAGAGCAGGATATTATATTCCTGGCTCGAGTCGCTTCAGTCATATATGGCATTTGGTATAGGATCCCCCCGTTATTGAGTTTATGAAGTCTGACGTGCAAGCTAGACATGTACCTCGGCAGTTCAGATTTCTGACCCCGAGAAGATTTGCTTGATAAATTTGGCGAATTTTTTTTTTTTTTTTATGTCACCATTCATTCATGCGTACATTCTGTCGCATATCATTATATGTTGAATTCAATGTGGTAGTTGAAATAATCTTAAATAGCTAGCATTGCTAATTTACTTCAGTTTTGTTATAGTGAACGTTAATATTCGTGTTTATGATTCATTCTCTGTGTGAGGTCACTCGCCTTACCTCTCATTAACGATAGCTGTCACTCACACACGCATACACACACACACATTCAGCTCACTCACACACACAGGATAAAAGACACTGACCCTTTTCATTGTCTTAGTGCGGCGTAAAGATTTATCTCTTTAGCCCGCAATTTTGTCTGTCGCTGTCTGTGTACAAGTTACATCTATTTCTTATCTGTGTGACGACTATGGTTCAAATAGATTTCGCAGATCGCCGATGTCGTTCCCTTATCTATTCTCATATCTATCAGAGATGGTTGGTAGTTCAAATAGGTCTATGCGGACCGCTACTGACATCTCCCTCTTCTATTTTCTTCTTACCTTTGTGAAAATAAAACACAAAATGAAAAAAAAAGACGAAAATAAGTTAAAAAAACAACATTAAAAACCGTAAATTGTTATGAATAACCGGCTAGTGGTAATTACCACCCCATCTTCTCTGTTGCCTTTCTTTTTCTCTTACTCTGGCCCTTACGTGTATGATCTGGCTCCCCGAGTTTATATTGCAGTCGGACCGACACGGCACCGAAGGAGGACCCTTAGGATGCTGTGAGAAGGACGTCATCGAAGATCGCCATAGGCCCACGGACCAAGATATCGTCAGAAAAGGTACCAGTCGCCCCAGAATGCTGTGCATAGGCGACGCCTGGCGGACGCCTGCAGATCCGGTCAACTCCAGGAGCTCGTAGCGCAGGTATAAAGCCGCCCGAGATGCCGCCCCTGCCCCGACGCCGTAGATCCGAACGAAGATTACGAGGACGTGTGGACGCGAGAAGGACCTGGACGAGATCTGTGAGGACGTGTGGACGAGGGACGCCGCCGAGTTAGGCCTGGGCCAGGACTACGAGGAGGTCAAGACGAATCTGAAGTCAAGGAGGACCTGTGCGAGATTTCGAGGACGTGTGAACGAGGACGGACAGTTACACAGAAGGACCAGGAGGATTAGGACGACAGAGACGAGAAGCCACGAAAAGGCACCAGGACGACGCACGAGAACGAGACGACCAGCCAAGTTAGGTCACCCTTGAAGGCGCCTCGAGGGCGAGGCGCGAGTAGGTGGCCGAGCAATATAAGATGTGGATAATTCTATTTCTGTTACAGGATGTGGATAATTCTATTTCTATTACCAGTGGACCACGTGGCTGTTTTCCACGTGGATCCAAATGTCCCAAATAAGAACCACCCGCTCAGCGAGGGGCGGAGGTCACATTTTATATCTGACCTCGTTTGACCGGGAGTTCGTGCTAAGCTACCACCGCACTAAGGTCAGCTCCGCCCTCTTCCAGCAGCTGGCGTGACCTCCGCGCGGCCCGATAATCCGTATAACTAAACATGTCGTGTTCTTATACTGCGTGGTGTCAACTCTAAGAAATAAAGAGTCAAGCCGAATACCAGTATCAATACCCCTACAAGCCAATGTAATTGGGTTCTATACCCGTTATACACACAAACACACACACACATACATACATATATATATATATATATATATATATATATATATATATATATATATATATATATATATATATATATACATATATACACACACACACACACACACACACACACATTTTTTTTTCTTTCTTTCTTTCTTTTTTTTCCAACAGCCATTTATTCCACTGCAGGAAATCGGCCTCTCTCAATTCATCATTTGAGAGGATATTTGGCAGTCTCACCCTTGCCTGATTGGATGCCCTTCGCAATCCACCGCGGTTCGGAGTTGAACACCTATGCCACGGCGACGATTTCACCTGAAGTCAAACGCAGTCTTTTTATTTTATTTTTGATTTGTTTATTAAAAGTTTTATTCACGTTTTCTTTTTTAACCATTCGCACAGGAGAGCACATTATTCTGTCTGGGACTATATAGAATGTTTTTTAGCCATACAAAACTCTGTGTTTTATGGCCAGTTGTAAAACTGGCCATAAAACACCGCCCTCTTTTGAGAGGAATGCTACCTTCACCTTGAGTGACCCGAGATTCCCCTCTTCTTATAGTTCTACTTGCGGGGAGGTGTATAGATAGGCCCGGGGCAGCCAGGTCAAAGGGGGGAGCATTTTTGGTCGTGAGGCTGGCCGTCGCGATGGGTTCCTGGTCTGGGCGCAAGAACACGAGCTAACAGGCAGGAAGGTGGCATCTTAACTTTTTCTGTAAATCTTGATATGGTGATGTGCTCTCTTTTGCTAATATATATATATATATATATATATATATATATATATATATATATATATATATATGTATATATATATATATATTTCTCTCTCTCTCTCTCTCTCTCTCTCTCTCTCTCTCTCTCTCTCTCTCTCTCTCTCTCTCTCTCTCTCGTTTTAAACGTTTTGTGTTTTACCCTGTGGATTTTAGTTTGTGTTCGTGTTTTATTTTTTGTCCTTTTTAGTGTTTAATGTATTATAATGATTGTTCGCTTCCAACTTGTTTTAATGAAATAAACCTTTGTATAGATCGATTTTTGTCCTGGGTAAGACAATAAACTGCACCCTGGAGTTCCCTTGAACAAGGATAACACCCTATTAGCTCCCTATACCAGGGTTGCGGTGAAACTGTCGACAGCAGGGCAGTGGATATCTGGTGAAAACACCTTCGGTTCTACTTATTACTGGTTTCACCAAATAATATGTCTGGCGTATTACAGTGTAACTGTTTCAAAGCGGCAGAGATAGTTCCTCCTAGTTAGTTGGAGACTGCGAGTTGAGAAGGAGCCTTGGGGATTCCACTCAACTTTTTTTTCCTCCTGACAAACCTCTACACCAATGATTAAATACAGAAATGATTATTCATACCACATCGCCCGTCGCGTGGGTTATCAAGGGGCGCGTTATTCAGTGAGCAACCAGGCTGACAATGTTAAATATGCATCTGGAAGACAGAGAAGATAAAGAAAACATGTCCAATTAAGAAACACATTAAAAATCGCAACGTGGAACGTAAGGAAAATGAAAGAGATGGGTAAATTACATACTGTCTGTAACGAAATGGATAGATACAACATTCAAATACTAGGAATCAGTGAGACCAATTGGAAAAGTAATGGAAGTTTCAAAACTAAAGAAAACAAGACAGTTCTTTTTTCTGGAAAAGAAGAAGGAAATTATATTCACGGAGTTGCTATGATTCTCACGAAAAAAACTGCAAATGCACTAATTGGGTACAGCCCAATAAATGATCGCATTTTAAAAGTCAGAATAAAAGCAAAACCTCATAACATTAGTATTATACAATGCTACGCACCAATCAACATTGCAAGTGATGAAGAAATGGAAAATTTTTATAACACTCTCCAAGAAACTTTAGACACAATCCCTAACAGAGATGTAAAAGTAATCATGGGAGACCTCAACGCCAAAGTAGGCAAAAATGATCTAAAAAAATGACATCTGTGGAAATTCGGCCTTGGAGATATAAATGAAAGAGGTGAAGATTTTATTGAATTCTGTAGTACAAATAATCTAGTTATAGCCAATACATTGTTCCAACACCACCCTAGACACTTGTACACGTGGTTTTCACCAGACAAAAGAACACACAACCAAATTGACTACATTGTGCTGAACCAAAAATGGAAAAGTTGCATAAAAAATGCCAAGACAAGACCTGGTGCCGACTGCAACAGTGACCACCAACTACTAACTATCGACTTTCAAATAAGACTCAAAAAGATGGAGCGTCCAACACCACCACTAAAGCTCGACTACAAAACTCTTGATAACAATTACAGAATTAGTGTCAAACAAATTTGAAGTACTCAGTCATTGTGAAGATGATAAAACACCAAATGAGTTGTGGGAAGAAGGAAAAGAACTCTTGCTGAGCGCTGCTTAAGAAACTATCACCAAATAGAAAAAGATAAATTCCCCTTGGATATCTGAAAAAAACACTAAGTGAAATTGAAACAAGAAGATACCTAAAATCAAAGGGTATCAATAATCCAGTTGAAGAAGTAATAAAAAAAAAAAAAAAAAAAAAAAAAAATCAAAGATTATTGCGACGAGATAAAGAAAAATATTTAAATGAACATTGCCAGAGAATTGAAAACTGTTCTATCAATAAGACAACTAAAGAACTCTACGAAGGAGTACGAAACATCACACGAAAATTTAAACCTACAGTGGACACTATCAAAACTGAAGATGGACTTGTTTTATTTGATGGAAAAGAAGTCAAAGATAGATGGAATCAATATTGTTCCAACCTATACAAAAAGAATAAAGATCTAACAACAACATTAATTAGACTCAATGACAATGAACCACCGCCACTGCTAGACGAAGTTATAAAAGCCATAAAGGAATTAAAGAATAACAAGAGCCCAGGAATAGATGAAATAACAGCGGAGCTAATCAGGAATGCTGGCGAGGGTGTTGAATACTTCTTCTACAAACTTTGTACAAAAATATGGAATGAAAGAAGATGGCCAGAAGGTAAAATCAGTCTTTGCTCCCATACCTAAAAAAGGTGACGCACTCCAATGCAACAATAACAGGACAATTACATTAATAAGTCACAGCAGCAAAATTTTGTTGAAAATTATTGCTGAAAGAATGAAGTTGAAGAAATTGCAGACGAACAAGCAGGTTTTCGCCCTGGAAAAGGTACCAGAAACCAGATTCTAAATCTGAAATTGATCATAGAGAAAAACAGAGAACATCAGACCGATACCTGTGTTTCATCGATTACGTGAAAGCTTTTGATACTGTTGATCACGATATCCTCTGGAATAACATGAACGATATGAAGTTTCCAAAACACATCATCCAACTAATAAAAGCCATGTTTGACCAACAACAAGCAACTGTAAGAACCACTTATGGGTTAACAGAATGGTTCGAAGTCAAACAAGGAGTGCGACAAGGTTGCATTCTGTCTCTGCACCTCTTTAGCATATTTTCTGAAACAATTATGAGAGGTGCCCTAGAGAATTTTGAAGTAACTGTAGATGTTGGAGGATACAAAATATCAAATCTAAGGTACGCCGATGATATAGTCTTAATTGCCAGCAGTATCACTGAACTACAACAACTACTAGATAAAGTTAGAGAAGCAAGCGAAAAGGCTGGCTTGTTTCTTAATGCCAAGAAAACTAAGATCATGAAGATTCAAAGATAACCGGCAATGAACAATGATGAACATGTTACAATCAATGGAATGGTTGTGGAAAATGTGAAAGAGTTCACTTATCTTGG
>NC_051391.1:22448080-22450580 GCF_015228065.2 Penaeus monodon | reverse complement strand
CGCAACGCTTAGGTACAGATCACAGAACTCGCTATTCATCGGGAATCATTACCACCAAACTCTGGCGGCAAATCATCATCATCATCATTATCATTATTGTTATTATTATTACCATTATTATTGTTTTTATTATTTTTTTTATTATGATAGTTATAATTATAATTATAATTATGATAATAATAATAAATAATAAATGATTATTATTATTATTATTATTATTATTATTATTATTATTATTATTATTATTATTATCATTATTATTATTATTATTATTATTATTATTATTATTATTATTATTATTATTATTATTATATCATTATTATTATTATCATTATCATCATCATCGTCATTGATTGTTGTTCTTGTTGTTGTTATAATTATCAATATCATCAATATCATCATCATACCATAATTGTAGCAATAACAACAACAGCAAAAGCATTTCATAATTACATGTTTCACTCAATCGGTGTCGGGTAATTTGGAGATTAACATAACATTGCGTCGCCTACAATCTCGCCTCCATTCCATAATACATCTGCATAAAAACTGCCTCAGCTTTCCCGATGGCTCCTCGCCATTTCTTGCCGAATGTTCATCGGTTTGGCTGCGACATTTACCGACGGCCACGTGATAAGTGAGCATATAACTCTATCGGAAGACGAACGAACTGTATCGGCAGTTTCGACCCGTTCAAATATGCACCAATCAGATTGGTAGCTTGCATGTTCACCGACAATACAAAACGAGTCGGTTAGCTTCACAACTGCGTGTTTTATGAGCTTGCGCCGGAATTTTAAGCTTATAAAACTATCTAGGGTCTGAGTTCAAGGAATACAGGAGTACAGATTATTTCTTAAATGAGAAGCAAAGTTTACAGAATCGCTATACTAGTTGTGACCACGGCGGCTCAAACATGAACCTACCGTAAAAAAAAAAAATACTTGGTGGTGTTATACATCCCTATAAATCGGATACAGTCTGAAACCAGAAAGCAGCCAGTATTCGCAAAAACCGAATAGTGATTGCATTATGTGATGTATTTTCAAATATTAAAATGCCAGGACACGTGGGATTTATGGATTAAATGTCCGGGTGTTTTCCCCTGCAGGATCCCACTGTAAGAAGTCTTTCCACTCATTACAAGCCAGCCGGCTAATGCCTCCACGTAGTTAGCTAGTAATTTTGTGCACTAGCTGTACACTAAAGATATACTCATCCACAGGGCGTTAGTATAATTATCCAACCCTCATCTATCGCTCATGATGGTACTGATTTTGTAAATAATGAAAGGGTATCTTATGTCAACGACATTGACATTACTAAACTTTCATAAAATTAATATCAAAATAATATTCTATAGTTTTAAAAAACCCCTTTTATGGTATGCCCAAGTAATAATAATGAAACAAATGTATGAATAATTTCCCATTTAAATGGAGAATGAAATCACCCACATTCATGGAAAATGAAATTATAACATTCAAGAGAATATAAATCAGATATCAATGGATATGTTGTTGGTCTTTGCCATGACATGTTGTCATACTTCAATTACATACGGAATATTTCAATTGGACATAGATATAATATTAAAGTAACTTTGTGGTTCTTAAATTTGTGCTGGAATGCTAGCTTTACAAAAAAAGCAAATTTTAAGTAAAGCAACTTTAAAAAACGTTTTTCGACTTGTCACATACAACCCCGGTTACCATGATCGGTTTACAACCTGCAGTCATTCAAGCAAAAAACTATTGTGCATCATACTAATACTTCTAAATACACAAAAGTTTTTTTTATCCGAAATGTTTATGAAAGAATTAACCCTTACACAATGCAGTCTTAAATACTTATAAGCATTTATGAAGCAAATGGAAGAAAACGTATTTACCAAAGAAAATGGATATTCAGCCTCGACTTAATTACATCATACAAGTATGATAATCATTTGATGTTTTTTTATATATATATATATATATATATATATATATAATATATATATATATATATGCATAAAATATTATATATAAATATATATAACTCATACATAATACATACATACATACATACACACACACACACATACACACACACACACACACACACACACACACACACACACACACACACACACACACCCACACACACACACCACACAACACACACACACACATGTTTATGTGTGTGTGTGTGTTTGTGAGTGTGTGTGTGTTTGAATTCACACACACCACACACAAACACACCCCACAACACACACACACAAACATACATGTTTATGTGTGTTTGTGAGTGTGTGTGTGTGTGTTTGTGTGTGTGTTGTGTGTGTGTGTGTGTGTCTGTGTGTGTGAAATTTAAAATACACCAACATAACGCACAACCACAACATACACGCACACACGCACCACACCACACACACACACAACCCCCACACACACACACACACACACACCCCAACAAATATATATTAAATATAATTTTATATAATTATATATATATATTT
>NC_051391.1:22434060-22447980 GCF_015228065.2 Penaeus monodon | reverse complement strand
GGTTTTAGGGTTTTTTAAATTTTTTTTTGGGCCCCCCCCCGGGCCCCTTGGGGGGGCCCCTTTTTCTCACTCTCTGGGGGAGGAGCATGATCCCCCAGCATGACCCCAAAACCTAAAGTTCAGCGTAGTTTCCCAGGTTTGGGGTTCACATCATCCCCGATCCTCCACAAACCAAAAACAGCACGCACCCAAAAGGACTCCCCAGCCCCTTAGCCGAAAAAAAATTTCTCTCTTTGGAGACTTGGGAGGCCACTAAAGTATGTCGCAGGGCTCAGTAATGAAAATCAGGATTTGCATCCCTTTGGTGCATAGGGTTGGACACTGTTGAGGGGGAAAAGGAAATTTCATCGGGAATCTTGCTGAGGGATAAAGGCATTTCACATATTATTTGGGGTTATGGTTTATTTTTGAGGAAGTGTTTGTTGTGGGGTGAGTGCCCACAGGTATGTTTGGGTGTGGTGTGAAATCGGAGATCATCGTTGATCTCCGACTTCACGCAAAAAAATATATTCACACACACACTTAAAATAAAAAACACACACACTAACTATATATATATAATTATATATATATAAAATATATATAATATTATAATATATAAAAATTAAAATATTTTATTATATAGATATATATATAATTTTTATTTATTAAAAAATAATAAATATATAATAATAATATAAAAAATTTTTAAAATATATATAAAAAAAAATAATATAAAATAAATTAAAATATATAAAACAAAAATTATCAAAATATAAAAAAAAAATATATATATAATATATATAACACTTTTTAAATATATTATTTTTATATATTAATATTTTTATATATAAAATATTAATATATTATATTATATATATTTTAAAAAATATAATAGGGGGAAATTTTTTATAATATTATATATTCATAATATATTATATATATAAATTTTAGTTTTTATATATATATATATATATATATATATATATATATATATATATATCATATAATATAATGAATATATATAACCTTATACTATAAATATATATACACACACTATACTATAATATTATACATAATATATATATATTATATATATATTTTATATATATATATGTGCATATTATATATATATATATATATATATAAAATTATATATTATCTATATATATATATATATATATATATTATATTTATATATATATATATACATATATATATACATATATATATATATATTTAAAATATTATATATATATATATAATATATTAAAATATATATATAGTATAGTGGGGTGTGTATATTTAAGTATGGGTGTGTGTGTGTATATAATTTTTTTGCGTGAAGTCGGAGATCAACGATGATCTCCGACTTCACCACCAACACCCAACCATCCCTGTGGGCACTCACACCCACAACAAACACTTCCTCAAAAGATAAGACCCCAGTAACCCCAATATATATGTGAAATGACCTTCGATCTCCTCAGCAAGATTCTGATGAAATGTTCCTTGTCCTTCTCAACAGTGTCCAACCCCTATGCACCAAAGAGTGATGCAAATCCTGATTGCCCATTCAGCTGAGCCATGCGACTTACTTCAGTGGCCTCCAATGTCTCCAAAGAGATGAAATTTTTGTCGGTTAAGAACTGGGCTAGTCATTGTGGTGCTGCTGCTGTTGTCTGGTTTGCTAGAGGATCGGGGATGATGTGACCCAACCGGGGAAATTTACGCTGAATTTTCAGGTTGTGGGATCATGCTGTGGGATCATGCTCCTCCCCAGAGAGTGAGTAATGCGAGCGAGAAAAATCCAAAAAGTATCACTCCGGGGTCACCAGTATAGTAGATGGATGGCTGCCCCTCTATTTGATTGATTGTTTAAATTTTTTTAAAATTTATCTGCCGCAAAAAAAAAACAGTTTAAGGTCATTAGCGGCGAATCCCCCTTTTTAAAATAATAAATTTTAAAAAATTTTAAAACAAAAAAAATCTATAAATAATATTTAAAAATAACAATAAAAAAATTTAAAAATAAAAGCAAAATTATATCTAAGTGTAAAAATTATTGCAAAAACATTTCCCAAAATTAAAATTTTTACTGGGGGACCCCCGGGAGTCCCCAAAGGGAAAACCCTAAAAAAGACCCTCTATTTCAAAAATCCCCCCCCAATCCTTCTTCAGTTATATGGGGGGGGAACAATTACTTTACGTCTTTGGTCTGAAAATTTTCCCACATTTTTAAAAATAATTTTGCGATTTTTTAAGGACTTTTTGGCATCCCTCAAAAAAAGTGCTTGTTTTTTAGCCATTTGGGCCCCATGATTTCCAGTTTTTGTGTCCCCGATTTTTTAGCCTTGTTAATGAAATTTCCCCACTTTTGGGTTGGGAGGATGTAGTCACCCAACTCCCCAAGGTATCCAAATCTCTCCCCGGGTTTTTATTTTTTGGAAAATATGCCTCCATTTTTTCCTTCCTTTATCGCAAAAGACAACTCCTGTTTGGCTGGGTTTAAGGCCCGGTGTGTGGGAGAGGAAAACGAGCAAACACAAGGTGAGCGGCACTGCCTTGGCCCTTTTGATCAGCTCGCTTTATTCCCACTGACACCAACATGCGCTGACACCCAACACAGAGTTTTTTTTTTACGTGTTGGAAAACAGTTTCAAGCCAAATTTTGAACCTCCCTCACTAGTGGATGTGATGATTTTAAACTCTTGAATTTCCTTTCAAAGGGACACGGAGTCACAATATATCACAAAAGAATGGTTCATAAAATTCTAGTATTTTAACTGCTGCAAGGATTTGGGATTTTAAATCTTTCAGTGTGTCGAGGCTGCTAAAGGGAAAAACTTCCCCGATGCAGTTTTTCCCTTTTGCTCCCCTGCTGCAAAGGGCCCCCACCCCTTTCAGATTTCCCAAATCTGTATATATTGCGTCCGATCCTTTGGGGACTTAAAATGGCTGAAAAAAATTTTCCCCTCTGACTTTTTGCTTTTAGATCTCTCCCCTTTCCCAATTCCGACAAATCCCGCCGAAAATTGGGGGGGGGGGGGCCAAAAGGGGGGAAAATTTTTGGGGGTTCCAACAGCCAGAACCTTAGTGGGGGATTAAATTAATTTTTTCTACAAGATTTCCCCATTCACCTACCATAGGATCGGCTATCCTCAAGGGGGGGGAAAAAACCCAAACTGGGTGTAGGGGATCCCGGGGAAACCTTTTTAGTCTCGTGTAGTAAAACAGGGGTTTATGTTTGTCCCCTTTTAATGAAAGAGGTGGGTTTTCCACTCTCCCGCATACAAGGGGGTCCACAGGGAAGACCTGAAAACCCCAGAAAAAGATTCTTAGAGGGGAAATTTATTATGAAAAACCCAGTTTCCAAAATCCGGAGAAAAAGTGGGAGTTGCAGATTTAATAAACCCTTTACACCATAGTCCCAAACTTTTCTACGAATTTAAACGTTTGGTAAAGCCGTTTGAAGCGTTTTGCGGTTTTGCACCCCCCCAAATAAAGTGAAAAACCCGCAAAAAAACTAAGTGCTTTTGTAGCCTTCACTTTAACTGTTTATGTGAGGCCCCCCATGTTTTAAATCTTGATCAAAAAAATTGACCCCCCCTACTTCACCTCTTGGACAAATTGCCCGTTTGGGGTTTTCTCCCAAATAGGGAAGGATTGAAAATTTCCCCGTTTGTGGACATTTTAAAAAGCCATGGTCTTGCTTGGAGAAAAATTTGAACCCATGATTGTTTCCCCCCTGTACAAACCTTTATTTATTGCTTTTGCATGCGTCCCTTTCACATCCCGTAAGCTTTCCCCCTGACAGTACAGGGGAAAACATCCACATACAGATTACCTGAGACAAACACTAGGAACAAACCCTTTAAAAATGTATTTTAGCAATGGCAAACAGGGTCACAAATTAAACACTCCTTTTGGGCCCCTTCCAGCTGATCTTCCAGGTTAGAAAAAACTGTTTCCTACCCCAACTCTTTAAAATTTTTAAAAATTATATTTATAAATTATTTTGTTTAAAACATTTTTTTTTTTTTTTTAAAATTTTTAACTTTTTAAATATTTTAACATTTCCCTTTCCCAAAAAGGCATTCCCCCGCTAAAAACATTATTTTACGCGGCATAAAAATTTGAATACTCAATTTAACCCGATTTTTTTGGGGCTTTGTAAAGAAAGTAGGTAATGCTCCCTTAAAAAAATGTCATTTCAGCTTTATGAGGTTGCCATGCTTCCAGTTAGTAAAAGTAAACCCCTTTTTAAGGTTTAAAGAAAACTGCTTTCAGTGAGTCGCTGTGCCCCAAAGGGAATTTCCCTAAAACAGTTTCCATCCTCAACAAGTGCATCCCCTTTGGTTTTAACTTTAATTTTTTAAAACCAAATTATCGCTGCGTCAATACTAAAGTCATTAGCGGCGATACCTTGTAGAAAATATTAAAGCATTTAAAACTTTCAAAATCTATCAGTAAATATCTTACAAATAACAATAAAAATGAAAGCATAAATATTATGCTCTAAGTGTATAAAATTATTGCATAAATATTACGCATAATTAAATTTTATTGAAAATATTAGTCTCCCTAAGGAAACTAATAAGACCGTCTGGGTCACAATCCTCCCCCAATACATTTTTCAGTGTGTATGGGGGAGACAAGTACATACGTCTTTGGTGTGAGAATGTTGCACATCTTTCAACTACTTGTGCGACCGTTGATGGCTCTTGGCATCCCTCACAAAGTGCTTCACTTTTAGCCATCATTGGCCCATGAGTCAGTCTTGTGTGCCCAATTCTTAGTCTTGTTAATACAACTTACTTTTTGGTTGGGATGG
Organism: Penaeus monodon; assembly: GCF_015228065.2. Classification (NCBI taxonomy): domain Eukaryota; kingdom Metazoa; phylum Arthropoda; class Malacostraca; order Decapoda; family Penaeidae; genus Penaeus; species Penaeus monodon. The sequence continues at coordinate 22,443,167 of NC_051391.1, read as the reverse complement.
ATGCTGGTCACCCAACTGCCAAGGTCATCTCTAATCTCTCGCAGTTTGTTTCCAGAGGTATGCCTCCATTGTTCCTTCCATTTATCGCGAAGACAACTGATACTCGCTGTGTGGGAGAGGAAAACGAACATCAAAGGGCTGAGCGGCATCTGCCTTGGCCTTCCGATCAGCTCGCTCATTCCTACTGATACCAATATGCACTGACACCCAACACAGAGTTATCTTTTTACATGTTAACATCAGTGCAATCCAATCTTGAACCTCCCTCACTACTGGATGTGATGAGATTAAGCTCCTGATTGCTTGCAAGGCACTACGAGAGTCACAATATATTACAATAAAATGGTTAGTAATACTGTAGTGATCGACTTAATTACTTTAATTACCCTTGTTAATCAGGTCATTAGCAGCTGCTATCACCTGGTTAGTACGTCCAGGAACAATACATGTATCGAAAGGAGGAGACGTCTAGAAGAGTGTAAAAAGATAAAAAGGAAAGTGTGCGTGTGAGAAAAGGAAGAAGACATAATTCGCAAGGGTTTCCGTCTGGTAAGCGTGGTTAACTCCGAGGGGAGGGCCTAAAGGGCTGATAGAAGGAAGTCAATTGCTTGCCACAGTATGGTATCATGTGTCTCTTAATAAAAGGGTTTAAGTAAAAAGAGGAATTTCACTCACGGATCTTAAAAGTACACATTTATTGATGAAAAAATCACTTTAAAAGTAATACACTGTAAATTACACCAGAAGCGAACATCAAAATAAGAACATCTTATCGCCATAAAAACCTTGTCCTTACGACCGACACAAGAACATCCACGTCATTAGCTTCCGCCGGGTATACTTCGGCCGCTAAAAAAGACAAGGCTATCCCACCACCCTTTTTCGCTCGCTCCTCCGATCTATATATATCAGACCTCAGCAAGGACTCCATTAATGGGTCGGTAACTGGCAAGGGAACGAACTAACTATTTCCCCCCTCCCTAGATGACGTAACAGGCCCTCAGGTAGTAAAAGACTGGCGTACTGATAACTTCAAATATTAAAAATCCCTTACACCCCAATAAAAGAAAGTGTAAAAAGCGAAAATAAAAATTATAAAAAGTTTACGCAAGTTACTTTACCCAAAAACTAAGTGTTTAAAAAGAAATGCAATAAAGAAAATGGTTCTATTCATCGTTATAAAACGTTGGTAAAGTGTATAAAACGCAAACAAATGTAATAAAACAAGAAAACATATATTAATAAAAAAAAAGGTAACATTTGTCTCCACGTGGGTTGGCGTGGGTATCCTGTCAGAATTCCATGAGAAACTCTTGTATTTCCGGCTGGGATGGTCTGGGGTCACTACAATATCTCTAGTCATCTATTAGTCCAAGGGGGTAATTGGGGAATTCCAACAGCCAGAACCTTTGTGAAATTTAAATTAAGATCTTCCACAAGATTCCTCATTCTTCTACCATAGGATCGGCTATCCTCAAGGGGGTTGAAAACCAATCTGGATCCAGGAGATCCCGGAATCCTTTGTAGTCTCGTGTAGTGAATCAGGTTCATGTAGTCCTTGTGCAGATGAATAAGCCTCACATTCATAGTCAAGCTTACTACGAATAAGCGCTCAGTTAAGCCGCAAAAGCATTGTGCGGTCTGCACCCCAAGATAGATGTGAAAGAACCCGCAAAATACTAAGTGCTTTTGTAGCCTTCACTTTTAACTGTTTGATGTGGGGCACCCATGTAAGCCTTGAGTCAAAAATTAGACCCAAGTACTTCACCTCTTGGACAAATTGCAGTGGGTTTGCTCCTAATAGGATGGAACTTTCCTCGTTTGTGGAAATGTATAGCCATGGTCTTGCTTGGGGAAAATTTGAACCCATGGTATGTTGCCCACTGTACAACCCGATTTATTGCAGTCTGCAAGTGTTCTTGCACAAGCTTCCTCCAGTGGAGCACAGTGTAAAGTCATCCACAAACAGATTACATGAGACAGCACTTGGAACAACCTTTACGATATCATTTATAGCAATGGCAAACAGGGTCACACTTAAGACACTCCCTTGTGGGACCCCTTCCATCTGAGCTTCCAGATTAGAGAAACTGTTTCCCACCAAGCACTCTAAACTTCCTGTTAGCAAGGAAACTTTGCATGAAGGTAGGTAATGCTCCTCTTAAACCAATGTCATACAGCTTCATAAGTATGCCATACTTCCAAGTAGTATTGTAAGCCTTTTCAAGGTCAAAGAAGACTGTTAACATGTGACTTCGGTGTGCGAAGGAATTCTGTACAGCAGTTTCTATCCTCACAAGTGCATCTGTGGTCGTTCTTAATTTTCTAACCCTGTATTGATATGGGGTTAGCACGTTTTCCTTTTCTAGCAGCCATGTCAACCTGAAGTTTACCATTTTCTCCACCAGCTTGCAGATGCAGCTGGTGAGAGAAATTGGTCAGTAATTTCCTGGTTTGGAAGCATCCTTGCCAGGTTTAGGGACAGGAATGATTATAGCCTCTTTCCATGTGGATGGCACTGTGTCCTCCCTGGGAGCTCTCCAGTAAGTGAGATACCATTTGGTATGGAATATCATCACTTCCTGGCGCAGTTTTATGGCAGATCTGCAAAGCAATGTCCATCTCCTTGCACAAAAATGGCAAGTTGTATGGAAGTTCTGCTGCAGTCCTACTGAAGAACGACAGTGGGTGTCATTCCTGTTCAGCCAGAGAGTGTAAGATGCTCCAAAGGAGATCTCTGCCATGGATTTAGCTAGCTCATTAGCAACATCTTTTTTATTTGTGAGGATTATGCCATCTATCTTCAAAGCAGGTGGTTACTTGGATGTACTCTTTACAGCGATCTTATGCACCTTGTCTCATACCCATGCTAAGGGGATCCCAGAGTTAAGTGAGGAGACATACTGTCTTCACGACGTCCATCTAGCCTCCTTTAGCACTCACCTGGCCTTGGCTTAGGTCTTTTGCAATGGATCAAGCTTACACTTGATTCATCAGACCACCATGGTATCAGAGGTCGACGGTACTGCCAGCTATTTTGGGGAATGGATACTTCTGCTGCAAAGTGAATTCGTGATGTGAAGTAATTAACAGCATCTTGAACACACTGTAAATTATTCACAGATCCTTGTAATACTGCAGTTGATCTAAAAAGATTCCAATCCGCATGTTCAAGTCGCCATTTGTGCATTCCATTGCCTGGAACCACTCTTCCAAAAGTATTGGAAAGTGGTCTTCCATGACTTGCCAAGTGAAATTCATCTGTGAATCAGGTGAGCCAACTGACAGGTCTATATTGGAGAATGTCCCAGTTTGAATTTGGAAATGTGTGGGAGTGTCACTGTTCAGTAAAACTACATCTACTCTTAAGAACAAGGACTCCAAGGTCCTTCCTCAAGGGTTGTACAAAGTGTCTCCCCAGAGGTGATGCCGACCATTGAAATCTCCCAAGAGTAGAAATGGATATGGCAACTACCCAAGTAGATCTTCCAAATCATCTATGTTGAGATTATGTGGAGAGAGGTAGATGGACGCAACAGTGTTAGGTGGTGTCAAGCCTATTCTCACAGACTTCACCTGAAGGTTGTCTACAGGTGAATGGCCCGGAAGGGAATATTCTGACATACCATTACTGCTACTCCTCCATGAGGTCCATTATCAAAGGTCCCATAATGGGCTTGAACTTTTTTTTCCCTGGTCATAAACTCTTGTAGGCATACACAAACTGAGTTACATGAAGCTATCAGATGTTACAGTTCTTCCCATTTTTCATGATTTCCCTGACAGTTCCATTGGATTAGGCTATCAAGTTCTTCAAACTACCTCTTCATAAGGTGTTTGGCAGTACCTGTGGTCAAGGTTTGTCCAACACCTTTAGGCTGTCCCTTTCCAGAATCTTGGGAGAATCTGTTGAGGGGTTGTGGAACTAGTTTCCACAGGCTTCCTTTGGACAGACTCAGGACTTCTTTGCCTGGGCAAAGGGCATACCTGAGCCTTTGCTTCAGGGGCATTCTGCCTAGCAGCGGAGGCCCCTGTGGATGTGGTGGCAGCTGGAGCTGTCGCTACTGAGGTCTCTGGAGCCTTGACTGATGGCTCCAAAGACCTTACTTTGGGAGGAGGAGTCTCCTCAACAGACCCCTCACTCCTCCTCCATTTCTGGGGGAACAACTCACCAGAGGTAGGCACAGTAATTGAGGACTGAGGTTTAAAGGTAGTGGCAGAGTGTGTGGTGTAAGAAGTATTGGAGGGCAAGGGATGCCTGGAAGGAGGATGGGCTAGAACTGAACTTCCTTGGCTGTGCACACAGGCACGTTGCTTTGCCTCTGGAAAACTAACTTTCTCTTTGCTCCTTATTACCAATACTTTATTTTCAAATTTGTACTTTTGACATTACTTTGAAGAAGTAACGAAACCTCAACTATCAGGCTACCATCTCGCTGTGTGGTGATGTGAGGAACACATTGACACACCTCAACTATTTTCTGATGTACTTCAAAAATATCAAGATCCACGACTGATACACCATCAGTGGTCTTCACTACTAGGTACTTGCTGTATGAGATACTTTCATATTTACCAGGTAAGATTTCCTTGATGAATTGAGAAGGACTTTCCTCCTTACCAGGTTTGGGAACCATTACGATTCCCATTCCTGCCCTTTGGAAGCTGGAAAGGTTCCAGAGTGACATGTGACGTTCCAGAGGGAATGGCCAGGGAATTGCATAGGTCATTAGGGATTGATTGAATATTTAAAATTATTTGCTGCGTCAACAGCTAAGGTCATTAGCGGCGAATACCTTGTTAAATAGAAATATTAAAATGTTTAAAACTTTAAAAGTCTATCAATAGATAAACAAATGAAAAATCAAAGCATAAATATTATACTCTAAGTGTATAAAATTATTGCATAAACATTATGCATAATTAAATTTTATTAAAAATATTAGTCTCCCTAAGGAAACTAATAAGACCCTCTATGTCACAATCCTCCCCCAATACATTCTTCGGTGTATATGGGGGAGACAAGTACATACGTCTTTGGTCTGAGAATGTTACACATCTTTCCACTACATGTGCGACTGTTAATGGCTCTTGGCATCTCTCACAAAGTGCTTGACTTTTACCCAGCATCGGCCCATGAGTCAGTCTTGTGTGCCCGATTCTTAGTCTTGTTAATGCAACTTCTACTTTTCGGTTGGGATGGATGCTAGTCACCCAACTGCCAAGGTCATCTCTAATCTCTCGCAGTTTATTTCTGGAGATATGCCTCCATTGTTCCTTCCATTTATCGTGAAGACAACAACTGATGCTGGGTTTTAGGTCGGTGTGTGGGAGAGGAAAACAAGCATCACAAGGCTGAGCGGCAGCTGCCTCGGCCTTCTGATCAGCTCGCTCATTCCCACTGACACCAACATGTGCTGGCACCCAACATAGAGTCATCTTTTTACATGTTGACATCAGTGCAAGCCAATCTTGAACCTCCCTCACTATTGGATGTGATTGATTGCTTGCAAGGCACTACGAGAGTCACAATATATCACAATAGAATGGTTCATAAGATCTCTAGTCATCTTAACTGCTGCAAGGATGGCATGTAACTCTGCAGTGAAGATCGAGGCTGCTGGAGAAAGACTGCCGGATGCAATCTTCCTTCTGCTCACTGCTACAAAGCCCACCGAAGAAATCTCTCTGACTTCTGCTTCAGATCTCTCCCCTTTCCCAATTCTGACCAAATCCAGCTCGCCTTGATTAGTCCAAGGGGGGAATTGGGGAATTCCAACAGCCAGAACCTTAATGAGACTTAAATTAAGCTCTTCTACAAGATTCCTCATTCTCTTACCATAGGATCGGCTATCCTCAAGGGGGTTGAAAACCAATCTGGATGTAGGAGATCCCGGAATCCTTTGTAGTCTCGAGTAGTAAATCAGGTTCATGTAGTCCCGGTGTAATGAAAGAGGTGGTTCTCCACTCTCAGCATACAGGGACTCCACACGTGAAGACCTGAAAGCCCCAGTACAGATTCTGAGAGCTTCATTATGAACCGAGTCTAACATCCGTAGAACAGTGGGAGTTGCAGATGAATAAGCTTCACATCCATAATCAAGCTTACTACGAATAAGCGCTCGGTAAAGCCGCAGAAGCGTTGTGCGGTCTGCACCCCAAGATAGATGTGAAAGAACCCGCAAAATATTAAGTGCTTTTGTAGCCTACACTTTTAACTGTTTGATGTGAGGCACCCATGTAAGTCTTGAGTCAAAAATTAGACCCAAGTACTCTTGGACAAATTGCAGTGGGTTTGCTCCTAAATAGAGGGAAGGATGGAACTTTCCTCGTTTGTGGAAATGTATAGCCATGGTCTTGCTTGGAGAAAATTTGAACCCATGATATGTTGCCCACTGTACAACCTGATTTATTGCAGTCTGCATGCGTCCTTGTACATCCTGTAAGCTTCCTCCTGAGCAGTACAGTGTAAAGTCATCCACATACAGATTACATGAAACAGCACTTGGAACAACCTTTACGATATCATTTATAGCAATGACAAACAGGGTCACACTTAAGACACTCCCTTGTGGGACCCCTTCCAGCTGATCTTCCAGGTTAGAGAAACTGTTTCCTGCTCCTCTTAAACCAATGTCAGACAGCTTCATGAATATGCCATGCTTCCAAGTAGTATCGTAAGCCTTTTCAAGGTCAAAGAAGACTGCTATCATGTGACGTCGCTGTGCGAAGGAATTCTGTATAGCAGTTTCTATCCTCACAAGTGCATATGTGGTCGATCTTAATTTTCTAAAGCCATATTGATATGGGGTCAACACATTTTCTTTTTCTAGCAGCCATGTCAACCTGAAGTTTACCATTTTCTCCATCAGCTTGAAGATGCAGCTGGTGAGGGAAATTGGTCTGTAATTACCTGGTGCGGAAGCATCTTTGACAGGTTTAGGAACAGGAATGATTATAGCTGAGATATCATTTGGTATGGAATATCGTCACTTCCTGGGGCAGTCTTACGGCAGAGCTGCAAAGCAGAGTCCATCTCCTTACGCAAAAATAACAAGTTGTATGGAAGTTCTGCCGCAGTCCTACTGAAGAACGACACTGGGTGTTGTTCCTGTTCATCCCGAAAAGTGGAGAATCAAGCAGTGTAAGATGCTCCAGAGGAGATCTCTGCCATGGATTTAGCTAGCTCATTTGCAACATCTTTTTTATCTGTGATGATTATGCCATCTATCTTCAGAGCAGGTTGTGACATGATATGCTCTTTCCAGCGATCTTACGCACCTTGTCCCATACCCATGCTAAGGGGGTCCCAGAGTTAATCGAGGAGACATACTGTCTCCACGACGTCCGTCTAGCCTCCTTTAGCACGCCCTGGCCTTGGCTCGGGTCTTCTTGTAATTGATCAAGGTTACAATGCTGGGGCGTCGTTTCAATTGCCTTAATGCAGCTTTTCTTGCTCTGACAGCTTGTTGGCATTCATCAGACCACCATGGTACTGGAGGTCGACGGTAATGGCCGCTACTTTTCGGAATGGATGCTTCTGCTGCAAGGTGAATTCGTGATGTGAGGTGATTAACAGCATCTTGAATACACTGGAAATCATTCACAGATCCTTGCAATACTGCAGTTGATCTAAAAAGATTCCAGTCCGCATGTTCAAGTCGCCATCTCTGCACTCCATTCATCTCCTCCAAAAGTATTGGAAAGTGGTCACTTCCATGCAAGTCTTCCATGACCTGCCAAGTGAAGTTCAACTGTGAATCAGGTGAGCCTATTGATAGGTCTATATTGGAGAATGTCCCAGTTTGAATTTGGAAATGTGTGGGAGTGTCACTGTTCAGTAAAACTGCATCTACTCTTAAGAACAAGGACTCCAAGGCCCTTCCTCGAGGGTTGCACAAAGTGTCTCCCCAGAGGTGATGCCGACCATTGAAATCTCCCAAGAGTAGAAATGGATGTGGCAACTGCCCAGTAGATCTTCCAAATCATTAATGTTGAGATTATGTGGAGGAAGGTGGATGGATGCAACAGTGTAAGGTCGTGTCAAGCCTATTCTCACAGCCTTCACCTGCAGTGTTGTCTGCAGGTGGATGGCCTGGAAGGGAATATCTTGATGCACCATTACTGCTACTCCTCCATGAAGTCCATTATCAAAGGTTCCATAATGGGCTTGAACTTGGAATCCTCTCAGGAAAATGGGACGATTTTCCCTGATCATAATCTCTTGTAGGCATACACAAACTGAGTTACATGAAGCTATCAGATGTTGCAGTTCTTCCCATTTTGCATGAATTCCCTGACAGTTCCATTGGACTAGGGTATCCAGTTCTTTATATTATTTCTTCATAAGGTGTTTGGCAGCACCTGTTGTCAAGGTTTGCCTCACACCTTTAGGCTGTCCCTTTCCAGGATCCTGGGAGTACCTTTTTAATATTTGTTTACCTGTGGAACTAGTTTCCACAGGTTTCCCTTGGACAGGTTCAGGATTTCTTTGCCTGGGCAAAGGACGGACCTGAGCCTTTACTTCAGGGGCATTCTGCCTAGCAGCAGAGGCCCCTGTGGATGTGGTATCAGCTGGAGCTGTCACCGTTGAGGCCTCTGGAGCCTTGCCTGATGGCTCCAAAGACCTTACTTTGGGAGGAGGAATCTCCTCAATAGACCCCTCACTCCTACTCCGTTTCTGGTGGAACAACTCACCAGAAGCAGTGTCAGCAATTTGGGACTGAGGTTTAGAGGAAGTGTGTGCTGTAAGAAGCATTGGAGGGTAAGGTTTGGTGGGAAGGAGGATGGGCTAGAACTGAAGCAAAGGACCTACCTGGCTGTGCAAACAGCACATGGGCACGTCGCTTTGCCTCTGGAAAACTAACTTTCTCCTTGCTCCTTATTACCAATACTTCCTTTTCAAATTTGTACCTTTTACATTGCTTTGAAGAAGCTTCATGAGTTTCTTTGCAGTGGTAACAGCATATTGGACCTGGACAGTTGTCATCTCCTTGATGACCTGTTGTACCACACTTTACACATACTCTTGGTTGTCCATTTTCTTTAAAACGGCAAGAGTTGGCTCCATGCCCATAACCCTGGCAGTGGAAGCACCGCATAGTGTT
>NC_051391.1:22426560-22429060 GCF_015228065.2 Penaeus monodon | reverse complement strand
GGTTTGATTAGGATTTTCATTGAGTAAAAAGTTAAAATATTCAAACAAACTTGACACAACTAAAAATGAATATCTAAAGGTATAGTTAGAATACTTGATAAAGATGCTTGTATTAACAGAGTTTGAATGCCTTAAAAGTGCAACTTAGGGTATGGAGGTGATGGGGCAACACTGGTGGTACTGGTATCGATAACAGAGTTAGCACCACCAGTGGTTGTAGTCACAACACTAGTGGCAGCTGTAACTTGGATCTCTCCCTCTTGAGCTGAAATGTCAATCACTGTGTTACACCACGGAATATCTATGCATGGTCTGCCAAAACTGAAATCTCGGAAGCAGGAATACATAGCATAGAACATACTTCATATATTTACATACTAACTACCACAACAATATGACGATTTTTTTTCGTAGTACACATAATTGGTGTTCACCACACGTAAGGATTCAAGAGAAAAGTTACCAGGTATATTTAGGGCTGCTGAATGTATCAGGCGTGGAGATGTGAGATTCATTTACAACCCAGGCTCAAGATGTCTAAATATATGTTGTCGGTGTTACTTAGTTGTTGGCAGGTCTTCCTAAATAAATCCGGCCTGTTGACAATTTTCCACCGTGCTTGGGATCTGTAAAATAAATTCCTTTGTGTTTCAATAGTACTACTTATAAATGTGAGACGCACCTGGTCTTTGGTCTAGCCTTGTTATACAAGCAGAGGAGCGAATTTCAAAAGCACCGAGTTTTCGGAACGCGGTCAGTTGACCGTGTCTTGAAACACCTGTCCTCTCCTCAGAAAGAACAATACAGACTGCCAGCCTATTATCTGACATCAGAAACGACCCACAGTCCTTGCAGTTTTCATAGCATATGACGAAAACACTTTAATGATCCTCTGAGAGAAGGAGACAGATATAAGGTTATATTATAATGAATCATAAAAACATAAATATCCACTGAGAGCATTAAGTAAGACTTTGATTGCCATACATTACTTGACTTTCACTTGCCTTGACTGCTAAGTCAAGAGATTTAACACCCCTATACCAATAGTGCTATTATCATACATCGTTTCTAAATGCAGCTTTTAATATTAAAGTTCACATGGTGTCTGTCTCTTGCTTTCTTGTTTTTTTTTCTTTCTTTCTTTCTTTCTTTGTTTTTGCGCGCATTTCTCCGTAAGTTGAAGTTTATTTACGATTCTGGCTATCTGCTCAGGCGTGGGCAATCATGATTACAGTTTTACATATATCTGACATAGTACAGTAGTCTGTTACTACTGTCATTGTACATGGTAAAGTAGAAATAGAAATCATACATTATACAATGATATGCTTTTGCCACTGTGTTTACATAACACTGTTACTTGTTTACGGTAGTTATTACATAGTAAATTTAGGATATAGTACGAATATATCTTCCAGTGTATCAGATGAAATGAAATATTCACATTTATACCTCATGTTTGGTGGTCTGAAAGGCTGTATCACAGAGCATTCTGAGATATAGTGCTCAAGCGTTCGCTTGTTTTCTTCGTTACAGTCAACTTCTAGATTCATTTGCACTTCTTGCACCATGCAACCTAAACGTATTCTGGCAATAACTACTTCACACTGTCTGGTTTGTCTTGGGTGCCACCCATAGGAAAGGCTTGCTATCTCTTTACTGATCGTAGTGCCTTATGGTACAGCTTTCAGGCCTTTGGGTGTTAATCAGAACTTTTCAATATATGTGCAACCCTAGCAAGAGGCATCCTGAGATCTATGTTCACAGTATCTTTGCTGCAGGCTTCTTTCGCCAATTTCTCTATGTGGTCGTGCTTGCATATGCCAACATGAGGTGGTATCCAAGTTACATTATGCTTAATGTACCCCACAATTTCCTCATTGCTATCTGCTTAGAAAGAGCCGAAGAGCACTTAGTGAGCCACAGAAGACTACTCCAGAGCCCCGAGACATTAAGACTTCCGTTGCGAGGAGTATACCTACCAGCTCCGTTTGTGTAGTGCTAGCCCAATTTGTACTCTCATATTAACTTGATGTTGTAAGTCATTTTTGTATACAGCGCAAGCACAACTAGCTTTGTATCCAGACAGTATGGGTCCGTCGGCGTAACACTCATATGCACCATCGCCCATAGATTCTGTGTTCCTTTACCATTACTAGCGCAGTTTGTTTCAGCACACAGTTATGCAGTTATGTTGAATTCTTCCATGGTGGAATGGATCGACCTTTTGGTATTTCACAAATTCGAACATTGAGTTTTATAATGTTCATGGAGATTTTGTGTATCAGAGGGCACACGCGTGTATGATTAGTCACGTCTGCTTGCGTGATTATATGTTGCAGTTGTTTTTGGAATTCTGAGAGATACGAAGGTTCCCTCAGAGCTTTGACCCCAAATATGGTGGAAATAAATATTATTCTATTCAGAAATGGATGGTAAGTGTAATTCTGATTGCTGTTCTCGGGCTGCTGAGGATAATCCTCATAGCTTCATTTTG
>NC_051391.1:22420249-22422749 GCF_015228065.2 Penaeus monodon | reverse complement strand
GGATCCTATACCCAAAATGCCGTACATTGACTGAAGTGACTCGAGCCAGGAAAACAACCTGCTCTTTTCTGCGTATCTGTGATGGGCGCTGCAAAATTCCCTAAGGATATTAAATTATCACGAATCACACAAACGCCTGGGATATACCAATACATGCAAGCGACCTCTAGAGGTTGAGAAAGGTGTGATTAATAAGCGAATAATGATTCTAGCTTAAACCCTAGTCCTACATTAATTAACGGACGTAACCGTGGGTCACACCGACTCAAAGGTGCTGATCGAATGAATAACTTTCAAAACGACGGAGCGCAGATCTATTAGGCGTTTACGCAACCCCAGGGCAATATCAGGCAATCCTGTGCACTTTGATATGGAAGAAGATCCTACGCTATGTTCAAATAATGAATTTCTATGAAATTGTGTTACATGCTCTGTTCTAGCGCCGATAGAACTTGTCACCATAAGCATTGTAACTATGCTTTGGTTTATTCCCAAGGCGTCAACAAACAACAACAAATTACAGGGAACCAAGCGGTCATTTGATCCTTCCCAATCGCCACCGACCGGGAAAAGAGAAAGTGAGGTCAGGTCAAGATGGGAAAACAACCTTTTCTCTTCCAAAGTGACCACAAGCGAAAGAAAAGAGACGGTCAGGTCGGGGCGAGGGGAGAAATGAGATAAAATGAAATGATATTCGTGATAAGATAAAATCACGAACCTGCTAAATTAGTTGCAGTTGAAACAACATAAATCTCTAAGAACAATAGAAATTAATTAATTAATTAACTAACGAACGATATTCATGTTTAATGATCACATACTCAATCACACGGAAATGCGATCTGAGGTGAAGGGAATAGTGTGAGAATGTGCCATTTGCTGTCATTAACACCTTTTAACCTAACAAAAAAAAAAAACGGCTCAACAAATTTATGGGAGAAGAAGGGAAAAGAAATAAGAAAGGGGGCCCAAACGTGTACTTACGTGTTTTTTTTTCTTAGCCATGTCTTGAAGCGGTCGAGCGGATTTTCTTCAAAGGTTTGCGTTCATGCTGCGAGCCGGAAGGATGCAGCGCCACCCTGACACCAGATATAACGGGTATGCGTACTCTTGTACAGTGGCTGACAGGGACACAAAACACAGGGAAGGGGTGAACACATGTTGTGACCTGGCTTTGGGTAAAAGCGCTGCCTGTGGTCACGCGGTGTCGAGGCAGCCCGCCCGGAGGGAGGCGAGGGCTGACCTTAGCGCGCTGGTCGCTGGCGACGAACTCTCTGAGGCCTAGTCATCCTCGGTATAAGTAGTGACCATTCCAGCTGGAGGAAGCATGGGGGAACGAGGTGAGATCACCGGACCCGCATGCTACACTTGTACACCTGGAGGCCCTGTTGGGCCGCACAATGAAGATAGCTAACACTTCTGGTAAGAAGATCGGAGATATAACGGAAAAAGTCAGACCACAACAGACCTCTAGACTAGGTGTACAGCATACCTTGCGGTGGCTGCGATAAAGTATACATAGGTGAGACAGGACGTGGCCTTCCCGAAGAACGAACCAACCGAGAGCGCAGCGCCCACCAACGACATGACAAGCGGAGCGCCTTCGTTTTTCACGTCGACACTGGCGGCCATCTCCCTAAGTGGTCCCAGGCCTCCATCATAAAATTAGGCCTGCCCCCAGGACAAAGGAAGCTGGTAGAAGCGGCGTTCATACATTTACCTAACAACTTCAACACCGCAACAGGGAGCCACGAACAAGCCAAGGTCGTCGCACACCTCATTACCGACATGACCTGAACCCCTCAGTACATGTATAGATACACCTCTATGTATCTCTAGTCTTATTTCCCAGATGAATATATTTGATAGAAGAAATCTATAAGGGTAATCGTTTACCACGGAGATGTTAGGGAATCAATTATCCACATTTTTTACACACACACAATATATAAATCTGAGACCTGCTTGAGCCTACATATAGTGGTTCGGGCGTATACAAAAAGCTACTATAAGTTTGAACAGCCGGATATGGCTGTACATACAATAGACATACTCGTAGAGTGGGTAAAGCGAAAGGAATAATAAAACACAAAATCGGAGATATTAAGCAGAAGGTGAATCAAGGGACCCGCGGGGGGTCATGACAAACACCAAAAAGATAACCGAGTGAGACGACAGTGAGAGGGGGAAATCGGTCCGCGTGAAAGGGAGAGTAGAGAACACTCCCTATATATAGATCACCAAGGCAGTGGTGTAAATGTAGAACATGCATTGACAAGGAAAGTAAGTAAATTGACAGAAAAGCACACAGTCCCTTCTCATTAAAGACCCAAATGCACACAGAGAAGCGGCACAACGCCACATCCTCCGTAGATCAGACGAGAATGACTCGCGATGGCAAGGGAGCAGACAGCACGATATCCTGTAAATCTGTGAAATGATCTGCTTGAAGTCCAGAGGAAAATCCGTGCGATGATCATAATCATGATAATAATGATAA
>NC_051391.1:22401676-22404176 GCF_015228065.2 Penaeus monodon | reverse complement strand
TTGTTACATTGCTTTTTGGTGACACGTTCTATCGGCGCTAGAACAGAGCTTGTAACGCAATTTCATAGAAATTCATTATTTGAACATAGCGTAGGATCTTCTTCCATATCAAAGTGCACAGGATTGCCTGATATTGCCCTGGGGTTGCGTAAACGCCTAATAGATCTGCGCTCCGTCGTTTGAAAGTTATTCATTCGATCAGCACCTTTGAGTCGGTGTGACCCACGGTTACGTCCGTTAATTAATGTAGGACTAGGGTTTAAGCTAGAATCATTATTCGCTTATTAATCACACCTTTCTCAACCTCTAGAGGTCGCTTGCATGTATTGGGTATATCCCAGGCATTTGTGTGATTCGTGATAATTTAAATATAATTAGGGAATTTCCTGAGCGCCCATCACAGATACGCAGAAAAGAGCAGGTTGTTTTCCTGGCTCAAGTCACTTCAGTCAATGTACGGTCATTTTGGGTATAGGATCCCCCCCGTACATGAAGTCTTGTACCTCGGCAGTTCAGATTTTCTGACCCCGAGATTTGCTTGATTAAAAGTTGGCGAATATTTTTTTCATGTCACCATTCATCCGTGCGTACATTCTGTCCCATATCATTATATGCTGAATTCAATGTGGTAGTTGAAATAATTTTAAATAGCTAGCATTGCTAATGTACTTCAGTTTTGTTATAGTGAACGTTAATATTCGTGTTTGTGATTCATACTCTGTGTGAGGTCACTCTTGCTATCCCTCTCATTCATGCTAGTTATCACTTACACACGCATACACACACACACATTTACCTCACACACGCAGGACAAAAGACACTGAAACTTTTCATTAATAGGGTTGGTTGCTGTCTTAGTGCCGGCGTAAAGATTTATGATGTATCTCTTTAGCCCGCAATTTTGTCTGTCGTGATGAGTGGCTCGTACATGATGTACAAGTTACATCTATTTCTTCTCTGTGTGACGACTGTGGTTCAAGTAAATCCTTGAGGATTGCCGATGTCGTTTCCCTTATCTACTCTCATATCTATCAGAGTCAGTTGGTAGTTCAAGCCAGGTCCATGCGGACCGCTATTGACGTCTCCCTCTTCTATTTTCCTCTTTATCTTTGTGAAAATAAAACACAAAATGAAAAAAAAAGACAAATATAATTTAAAAACCAACATTAAAAACCCCAAATTTTTATAATTCACCGACTAGTGGTAGTTAACACCCCCTCTTCTCTGTTGCCTTTCTTTTTCTCTTACTCTGGTCCTTACGTGTATGATCTGGTACCCCGACTATATATTGCAGTCGAACCGACACGGCACCGATGGAGGACCCTTAGGATGCTGTGAGAAGGACGTCATCAGAAGATCGCCATAGGCCTGCGGCCAGATGTCGTCAGAGCAGGTGTTAAGCCGTCCCATAATGTAGTGGACAGGCGTTGCCTGCCGGACTCCACGTAGATCCATAGAAGCACCAACAACTTTCCGCAGGTACCAGTCGCCCCAGGATGCTGTGCATAGGCGATGCCTGGCGGATGCCTGCATATCAGTTGCAGGTATCAGTTGCCCCAAGATGCCGACCCTGCCCTGATGCCCGTAGATCCGGATGAAGATTATGAGGATGTGTGGACGCGAGAAGGACCTGGACGAGATCTGTGAGGACGTGTGGACGAGGACGCCGCCGAGTTAGGCCTGGGCCAGGACTACGAGGAGGTCTAGACGAATCCGAAGGCAAGGAGGACCAGGAGGAGGAGGACAACATGGACGAGCAGCCACGAAGATGCACCAGGACAACATACGAGAATGAGATAACCAGCCAGGTTAGGTCACCCTTGAGGCAAGTCTAAGACGCCTCGAGGGCGAGGCGTGAGTAGGTGGCCGAGCAATGTACAAGTGTAGCATGCGGGTCCGGTGACCTCACCTCGCTCTCCCCATGTTTCCTCCAGCTGGTTTTATCGCTTCCTCCAGCTGGAATGGTCACTACTTATACCGAGGATGACTAGGCCTCAGAGAGTTCGTGTTAAGCACCCAACGTGGTAAGGTCAGCTCCGCCCTCTCCCTCCGGGCAGCTGACTGCGACCCGCATGCCGCCATACCCATAACTAGACATGTCTCATGTGTTCTTATAGAAATAAAAAGTGAATGCTGTTAACCAGTATAACTACCCCTCTGCTCACCATTGTATGAAGGATGACAGCTTTTTACGCCAGGTGTTCTATCAGCTGCGAGTGTGGGATGATAAATCTGTGTGTTTTGTTCTGTGTGGCGCCTCCTCTTGATCTGGTTATGATCTTTTCCGCCTTGCATCGGAGGTGGTTGAGTAAGGTGCGAAGGTAACGGACGCGATGGAAAGTGTTACTGACGTGTTGCATTTCATCCTCCAGGATCTCCGAGCTGCAGATTCTAAGTGCTCGAAGGAAGAAACCAATGACCATGCCTTCTTTGGTTCTATTGTTGTGGGTAGAGAAATAGTGTATAAAATCATCTTTATTTGTGTTTTTTTTTTTTTTTT
>NC_051391.1:22396420-22399076 GCF_015228065.2 Penaeus monodon | reverse complement strand
CTTTTTAAAAGGGCCCATAAAAAAGTTTATATAGTCCCAGACAGATAATGTTGCTCTCCTGTGCGAATGGTTAAAAAAGAAAACGTGAATAAAACTTTTAATAAACAAATCAAAAATAAAATAAAAAGACTGCGTTTGACTTCAGGTGAAATCGTCGCCGTGGCATAGGTGTTCAACTCCGAACCGCGGTGGATTGCGAAGGGCATCCAATCAGGCAAGGGTGAGACTGCCAAATATCCTCTCAAATGATGAATTGAGAGAGGCCGATTTCCTGCAGTGGAATAAATGGCTGTTGGAAAAAAAAGAAAGAAAGAAAGAAAAAAAAATGTGTGTGTGTGTGTGTGTATATATGTATATATATATATATATATATATATATATATATATATATATATATATATATATATATATATATATGTATGTATGTGTGTGTGTGTTTGTGTGTATAACGGGTATAGAACCCAATTACATTGGCTTGCAGGGGTATTGATACTGGTATTCGGCTTGACTCTTTATTTCTTAGAGTTGACACCACGCAGTATAAGAACACGACATGTTTAGTTATACGGATTATCGGGCCGCGCGGAGGTCACGGCCAGCTGCCCGGAGAGAGGGCGGAGCTGACCTTAGTGCGGTGGTAGCTTAGCACGAACTCCCGGTCAAACGAGGTCAGATATAAAATGTGACCTCCGCCCTCGCTGAGCGGGTGGTTCTTATTTGGGACATTTGGATCCACGTGGAAAACAGCCACGTGGTCCACTGGTAATAGAAATAGAATTATCCACATCCTGTAACAGAAATAGAATTATCCACATCTTATATTGCTCGGCCACCTACTCGCGCCTCGCCCTCGAGGCGCCTTCAAGGGTGACCTAACTTGGCTGGTCGTCTCGTTCTCGTGCGTCGTCCTGGTGCCTTTTCGTGGCTTCTCGTCCCTGTCGTCCTAATCCTCCTGGTCCTCTGTGTAACTGTCCGTCCTCGTTCACACGTCCTCGAAAGTCTCGCACAGGTCCTCCTTGACTTCAGATTCGTCTTGACCTCCGGCCCGGCCAAGGGGCCCCACACGTCCTCACAGATCTCGTCCAGGTCCTTCTCGCGTCCACACGTCCTCGTAATCTTCGTTCGGATCTACGGGCGTCGGGGCAGGGGCGGCATCTCGGGGCGGCTTATACCTGCGCTACGAGCTCCTGGAGTTGACCGGATCTGCAGGCGTCCGCCAGGCGTCGCCTATGCACAGCATTCTGGGGCGACTGGTACCTTTTCTGACGAAAATCTTGGTCCGTGGGCCTATGGCGATCTTCGATGACGTCCTTCTCACAGCATCCTAAGGGTCCTCCTTCGGTGCCGTGTCGGTCCGACTGCAATATAAACTCGGGGAGCCAGATCATACACGTAAGGGCCAGAGTAAGAGAAAAAGAAAGGCAACAGAGAAGATGGGGTGGTAATTACCACTAGCCGGTTATTCATAACAATTTACGGTTTTTAATGTTGTTTTTTAACTTATTTTCGTCTTTTTTTTTCATTTTGTGTTTTATTTTCACAAAGGTAAAGAAGAAAATAGAAGAGGGAGATGTCAGTAGCGGTCCGCATAGACCTATTTGAACTACCAACCATCTCTGATAGATATGAGAATAGATAAGGGAACGACATCGGCGATCTGCGAAGATCTATTTGAACCATAGTCGTCACACAGATAAGAAATAGATGTAACTTGTACACAGACAGCGACAGACAAAATTGCGGGCTAAAGAGATAAATCTTTACGCCGGCACTAAGACAATGAAAAGGGTCAGTGTCTTTTATCCTGTGTGTGTGAGTGAGCTGAATGTGTGTGTGTGTATGCGTGTGTGAGTGACAGCTATCGTTAATGAGAGGTAAGGCGAGTGACCTCACACAGAGAATGAATCATAAACACGAATATTAACGTTCACTATAACAAAACTGAAGTAAATTAGCAATGCTAGCTATTTAAGATTATTTCAACTACCACATTGAATTCAACATATAATGATATGCGACAGAATGTACGCATGAATGAATGGTGACATAAAAAAAAAAAAAAATCGCCAAATTTTTATCAAGCAAATCTTCTCGGGGTCAGAAATCTGAACTGCCGAGGTACATGTCTAGCTTTGCACGTCAGACTTCAATAAAACTCAATAACGGGGGGATCCTATACCCAAATGCCATATATGACTGAAGCGACTCGAGCCAGGAATATAATATCCTGCTCTCTTCTGCGTATCTGTAATGGGCGCTCGCAAAATTCCCGAAGGATATATAATTCACGAATCACACAAACACTTGGGGGGTACCCAAAACATGCAAGCGACTTCAAGAGGGTGAGAAAGGTGTGATTAATAAGCGAATAATGATTCTAGCTTAAACCCTAGTCCTACATTAATTAACGGACGTAACCGCGGGTCACACCGACTCAAAGGGAGCCGAACGAACGACGGAGCGCAGATCTATTAGGCATTTACGCAACCCCGGGGCAATATCGGGCAATTCTGTGCACTATGATATGGGGGAAGATCCTACGCTATATCCAAATAATACAATTTTGTTACCTGCTTCGCTCTAGCGCCGATAGAACGTGTCACCAAAAAGCAATGTAACAATGATATGTTTGCTTCCAAATTAGAGGGAACCAAGC
>NC_051391.1:22361420-22386420 GCF_015228065.2 Penaeus monodon | reverse complement strand
GGTGGCACGGAAAAACTAAACCTTTGTGCTGAGCTAGGGATGGGTGACTAGGGAAATAATAGGCAGGAAGGGTCAAATGACAAAGCGAAGACACAAGATTATTGTGCCTGTGGGGGACTGTGAGGATGGATACAACGAATGTTGCAAAGTAAAGACGGCAAGCGTGTGATCGACTCTCTAGAGTGTGCTGAAGGATGAGTTGAGCGAAGGATCGTGGAGAGTGTCCCAAGACGGGCGTGCTACTTCAAAACCTCGTTACAGTCAAGATTAACCCAACGGACATGTGATGTCGATCCTGTGGTAGTGTTCGAAAATTCTAGCTGTTTCCCACCGACCCCACCCCCCCCCCACCTCCAGCGTTAATATCGTCTGGATAACCGTAACAATCGAATTTATTGTCTCTTAAGACGGGCAATAGTGTGCAGGGCAAATCAGTCCGCCCCCCCCCCCTGAGAGGGTGTGAGACGAAGTATATAGGAAAAAAGCGTAAGTGTGATAGGAAGGCTCAAGAAGTCAGAACACTGGTTAGCGTGGTTAGATGTCGAGCTGCTGATGTGGTGTGATTGAAGTCATAGAAGTCACACAGCTTTAAATGATTTTGCCATAACTGGAGGGGTAACGAGTAGATAACTTCTCTCGCTTTCTCGTCTATTTCCCCTCACCACCCCCTCGGACTTCAGCATCGAACTCACTAACACATCTACTCCACATGGCTCCTCGACCTGTTGGACCAATTATAACCAGCACGCTACCCACAACGAGTGTCTGAAACTCTGGATTGAAGATTCCTCATTCGTATAACACTACGCTTTGTTTCTCTATAACTTCGCTTCACACCCTTAATATGCCTTCTTCCTTTTAAAGAAGAACTATAATGTACTTTACGTTCTCAAGACGAATAACCATGGGAGGTAGGGCAGGCGAAGAGTTCGTACAAGAGAATCGATCAAGCATCAAGAATCTAGATACGAGTGTCTGAAGGCAGCAGTGGACCCTCTCCCAACTGATCCTCCCCCCCCCCCCCCCCCCGCCACCTCTGTTCTGGAATGTTGCGTCTGGCACGTCTTTGTCTTCGGATTTAATTATCGCCTCTTCACTCTTCGTTGTCCTGATCACCAGTTACCCTGTATTCTACCAGCACCAGTTCTATTCTCAATCTTTTACTTCTTCATTACAATGACCAAAAACTTTAGTTTCCTTTTGTTCAAGATGGCCAACAGCCAGTCTTTACAATTTATTTTTCTCAGGTCATTTCAATTCGCATTTGTTTTCTTTACGTCCAGTTAATACGTAGTACTCATCTGTAAACACCACTTGATCCAAAGCGCAATTGGGAAAACTAATTTGGAGTTCAATAACCTCAGTCTTTTTGTAACGTAAGGTAATGTCGGTGTTTTAGTGTTATTGAGAGCAACTGTGGCGCATTTTTTGGCATGGGTTATAATTCTTACTTATATTATATTATTAATATATCTATATATAATATATCTATAGAGATATATATATATATACCACCACAGCTACTTAGTTATACAACTGTATTATTTATACACACGATATATATACATATAGTATATTTTTTTCTAACCCATATACTTCCACTACAAGAATAGGCCTCCTGAATTTACGATGAGATGTTATTTGGCGAGTGCCACCCATTACCAGATTGGATGCCCTTTTCTATCAACCGCGTAATCGGCGCGCTTCACGCCTGTGTCACGGAAGAGGCAGCTTCCACTACGACAGCCTTGCATTTGGACCTTCTGGGGGCGATATGTCGTTTTTCTCGCCAGTGAGATGGGCTCTCGCGCCAAGCAGTCTGAGCGCCAGGCATTTATACTACTGCCGCCCGCGCGTGGAATTGAACTCGGGACCACAAGGGCACAAGAGTCCAGTGCTCTCGACCCACTGGAGCCATCCTGGTACGTACACACCTATATATATATATATGTGTTGGGTGTGTGTGTGCTCGTGTGTCGTTGTCGATGTGTGTCTGTGTGTGAGATGCGCCCTGTGTGTGTTCGTGTGTGTGTGTGTGTGTGTTGTGTGTGTATGTGCATGTGTATGTGTGCATGAATGTGCACTGTGTGTAGTGGGTGTACAATATACAATGTCACACAACACATCCACCACAACACATGACTGACAGGCCATCCCAGGTGCGGTGGTGATAGTTGGTGATGTGTACATATAACATGTACCACACTACCACACAACATATACACACAATGTAGCGATTATGTTGTGTGGGTGTTGTGTGTGTATGTGCATTGCTATACTAGTAGCTATTATTATATATATAATTATATATACTAAATTGGTGTGATCTGTGTGGCGCCCGTGTGTATGTGGTGTTCGTGTGTGTGTGTGTAGTTGTGGTGTTCAATTGTGGTGAGTAATGGCACTGCGTGTAGTGTGTTACGCCTGTGTGTTGGGGCCGTGTGTGTGTTGTGCATGTGTGTTGCTCGATGCCCTGGTGGTAGTGTGTGTGTGGGTGTGCAGGTGTGTAGCGTGGGGTTATGTGTGTGTGGTGTGTGTGGTGTGTGCTTGGGGAACATAGATCAGTGTGTATAATATGTTGTGTGCCCGCCGCAAATCAAGGGCGTGTGTGTGGGGGTGTGCGTGTGTCGTCCGCTTGTCGTTGCTGTGTGGTGTGGACGTGTGTAGTGTGTGGCCTCTATGTGAGGTGCTATGGATATGTGCGTTTGTGTGTATGTGTGTGTGTCTGTGTGGTCTGTGCCTGTATCTCATTGGCGAATGCTGTGTAGATGGTGGTGTAAAGTGTATTTTGTGTGTGTATGTGTATGTAACATGTATACTACGCGTGTGTGTTGTCTGTGTGGTGTGTGTGTGTGTGTGTGTGTGTGTGTGTGTTGTGCACTTATCCAATCTATCTCTCTATCTATCTATCTATCTACACCACACACACACACCACAATAGTACATACACCACAAAATATATTATATATATATATAGATAATAATATTAAATATATATATATATGGTATGTATGTATATGTGTATAGATATTATAATATATATTTATATAGAGTAGATCTATTATGTATGTATGTATAGCCGCGGCGCCCCAGCCGGACCGGCAAACTGCTGAGCTTGAGGGTTTGCGAGTTCACCGCCCGGCGCATTTACTTCCCTTGGGCAAGGAATTTCACCTCGAAATGCCTTACCTAGGCCACGCTGGTGTGGCCAAGCCAGCCCCAAAGTCAGGGTTAGACTAGGTTCCAAAGCCCGGGACTAAATAGAGAAGAATGATCTACACACTAAAACGGGATAAAACACACGGCACTACTCCGTTGCGAGAGGAAGAACTGTGGACTCACAACATGAAATGAACACGACAGTTAATATCATGTGTGGACCACGGCCACGGCCCCTCAAGACCATATTCAAATCAGTAAACCTCATGATCCGAGTTTAAAAGTAAAAAAACAAAAATAAACAAAAGAAAAAAAAAAAAATAATAAATAAAAGCCACTAGCTACTATATAGCTATACTATGTAATGATACTATAATATATGATTAGTATAGTATATACGTATATATATATGAAGTATGTAGTGATTACGTATATGTAAATGTATAGTCTAGTCTATCATAATTCTGTCTATCTATCTATCTATATACTATAATATAAATTATATATGTGTGTGTGTGTGTGTGTGTGCTACGTGTGGTTGTGTGTGGTGTTGGTGTGTGGTGTGTGAGTGTGTGTGTGTGCCCCGTGTGTTATATAAATGTATATATAGTAGTCACAAAAAAGACTACTAGGGTTTTACATTTATAGCGGTTTAAAACAGAGGGAGGGATTTTCTTTTCTCTTGAAGAAAACACCGTTCACAAATACAATTCATATAAATATCACGATAAAACGCAGAAACGATTCAAGATGCCTGAATTTTATATTACTCGTGTTGTGTTTGTAAGCTATGAACGCTATATGAAGTGTGTCTGTGTGTGTGTATGATATATAGTATGTGTATGTGTGTGTTTTGTGTGTGTGTATGAGTGTGTTTGTCTTCGAATGGAGTTGTGTTGCTGTGTTTTATTATGTTGATGTGTATATGTCGTTGCTACGTGTTGTTTGTATGTGTATTCTAGTATGTGTGGGTATGTGTGGTGCGTGTGTGTTTTATGTGTGTGTGTCTATGTGTGCGTTGTTTATTGTGTATGGTGTATTTGTGTGTGTGTATGTGTGTGTGTGTGTGTTTGTGTGTGTGTGCAAAATAGATGTAATATGCAGGTTGCTTATGTAATTGATCATCCTCAGCTATTCCTTGATGAATTTTAGTAGAGCCCAACCCATACATCCTCAGTTCCTGGCTTTCGACTGCCCAAAAATACTTTTCCAGATCTGTAGTTAATTAAGATGCATTCGAACTGGCTGCTCTTCTAACTGTGGCCCCCTTCCTCTCTGTATGATCGACCGACGAAACACTTTCAGTGAGTAGCACTTCGGCAGTGTCCCAGGGTTAATTTCAACGCCTCTGGGGAGACACGCCAAGTACTGCTGGGCTCAAGCTCTCTCCTGTCTGTCGCTGCCTCCTCCCACGTCAGCCCGCGTCTGGATGCTCTCCAGTCCGCTCGTTATCCACTTGCCATATTCCCCGACTGCCGCGTGAATGGAATGGGCGATACGTCAGGGCAAGATATGGATGTTTGAGGGGGGGAAGGGTTTTTAAATTGACTCAGCAGTGCCAGTGATTCCCAAAGAATTCATGATTAGATCTAAAAATAGAAGTGAATGAGGTCATGGAGTTCCTACCCAATCCAGTTTATTACAGATATTCCTATGGGAAAATTCATTATAGTACCCATAATAAAGCTTCCATGAAATGTAGTAGATTCCAGCACAACGGTGTCCGTTTCGTATCGATGGTGCAAGTAGAAGGTTTAAAAACCTCTGACTCAGTCTAACAACACTAAACTATAAATGATTTCCTGTCCTATTATGTGGTAATATGTAAGAAAACTTTGACATTTCAAACAGCAAATTACTGTAAAAAATTAAGGACATCTAATTTGCTGAAATATAAACATGTCATTTTACATACAAAAAAATATATTTTCTAATGAAAACAATAGTTTTGCTTCGAACCAAAACATTGATATCATTATGAATTCTCTTTATTACTATCCGATCCTGAATCGGTTTGAGATTCTCTGGAGCAGAAACACGTTCCTCCTGACACAGCGATGGCTGGTTGATCCCAGGGGAGGGGGGATTAATACATCACTGGGAATGAAAGATGCCGCGTTGACCCTCTGGCCTCCAGCCTAAATTTTACTGAATGAAATTGCCTTCAAGTTTCCTTTGCCCGAAAAAGGCGATTTCTTAGTGTGGCATTGGCATAACATCGAATCATCTGAGGGAATAAAGAAACACACAGCAAGTATACTCCCTTTTTGCTGATGGAATTCGTACCTGCGTGAGCCAAAATGCCAAGGCACCAGATGTATGACGGACAAACTTTTCCTTCCTACAGTCTGTCTGGTCATTGCTAAGATAGTTTTATAACTCTCGAGGGATAAGCTAATAAATTTCATAAATACCTGAGTATGCCCTCTATTTCAATTATTTCATTCAAGGTTTATAAACGATTTACATGAATATTGTCTCATTAAGAGGATACGCTGCTTTTAAAGCCCAAGGTTAGTTATAGTATGAGCAAATACATGGTGAAAAATAAACAAACAAAAACTACGTCATTCTTGTTTTATCTGAAATGAGGGGAAACTAAATCAACTTTCCGTTTCGTGCACAACGTGGAGCTACTCCAAAACTCACCCTCCAACGGCTCTTATGGTACAGCTCACACAGGGCTAAAACTCAGCTTAGTCCACCCAGGAGATCCATTACCATACGCCAAAAAAACTCTTAACGGCGGTAATAACTCCTATCCATCATCCTTCATATTATTATGTTATTAAATAATAACTCAAGTATTTCTTAGCTCGTGCTGTTTATTATACGTTTTTTTTACCCCCCCCCTTCATGATATTTATAATTATTAATTATAATTATGCACTAATAATAATTAATATCTCATACCATTTTCACTTTAAATGATTAGTATCTAGTTACTCTATTATTTTATTATTATTTATTATTATTATTATTATAATCCTATATCATTATATTATTATATATTATTATTATATTCTTATTATTATTATTATTATTATTATTATATTATCATTATTATTATTATGTCAATTCATCATCATCATCGTCATTGATTGTGTTCTTGTTGTTGTTATTAATTATCAATATCACACATATCATCATCATACCATAACTTGTAAGCAATAAACAACAAAAGCAAAAGCATTTCATAATACAGTTCATCAATCGTGTCGGGTAATTTGGAGATTAACAAAACACATTGCGCGCCTACATCTCGCCTCCATTCCAAATACATCTGCATAAAAACTTGCCAGCTTCCGATCGGCTCCTCGCCATTTCTTGCCGATGTTCATCGGTTTGGCTGCGACATTTACCGAGCGCGACTTGATAAGTGAGCATAGTAACTCTATTAGGAAATAGGGACGAACGAACTGTATCGGCAGTTTCGACCCGCTTCAAATATGCACCAATCAGATTGGTAGATATTGTTCACCGACAATACAAAACGAGTCGGTTAGTCACAACTGCGTGATTTACTTGAGCTTGCGCCGGAATTTTAAGCTTATAAAATATCTAGGAGATCTGGTCAAGAGGAATACAGGAGTACAGATTATTTCTTAAATGAGAAAGCAAAAAAGTTTAACCGATCGCTATACTAGTTGTGACCACGGCGGCTCAAACATCAACCTACCTGTTGTATAAAAAAAAAAAATACTTGGTGCGTGTTATACATCACTATAAATCGCGATACCAGTCTGAAACCAGAAAGCAGCCAGTATTCGAGCAAAAACCAATAGTGATATGCATTAGTGAGTATTTTCAAATAATAAAATGCACGACACGTGCGGATTTCGATTTAAATGTCCGGAGGATGTTTTCCCCTGCAGGTATCCCACTGTAAGAAGTCTTCTTCCACTCATTACAAGCAGCCGGCTAATGGCTCACGTTAGCTTAGCTAAGAATTTTAGTTGGCACTAACTGCTACACTAAGAGATATATATGCATCCACAGGGCGGTGAGTTATAAATTATCCAACCCCTCATCTTATCGCCTCATGATACGTGGTACTGATTTTGTCAATAATGAAAGCGGTTATCTTATGTCACAAAACGACAATTGACAACTACAATACTTTTCATTACAACATTAATATCAAAATAATATTCTATAGGTTTAAACAAAACCCTTTTAATGGTTCTGACACAAGCATAATGATACATAAAACAAAGTTAATAGAATAATATCATTTATAAATGGAGAATAGAACACTTCACCACATATACATGGAAAAATGAAATCTATAAACATAAAAAGAGAATATAAATCATGCATATCAATGGATAAGTGTTGTTGGTCTTTGCCCATGGACCCATGTTGTAGCATACTTAAATTAACATAAACGGGAATAATATTCGAAGTTGGGACAATAGAATATAAATAGTAAAGTAACTTTGTGGAGTCTCTATGAAATGTTGTGCGAATAGTAGCTTTGTACAACAAGAAGCAAAATCGTTAATGTAAAGCAAAGCATTTTAAAAAAACGTTTACGAACTTGTCACTTCAACACCCATGAGTCATGTCCCATACGACCGGATTGACAACCGGCAGTACAATAAAAAAAAAGTCACAAGACAAAAAAAACTCATTGTGCATCTACATAAATACATTTCCTACACATACACAAAGAGTTCTTTTATCCACGAAATGTTTGATGAAAGAAGTCTACACCACTTACACAACAGTCTTAAATAAATATATAAGACTTATGACTGCAAATGGAAAGAAAACGTATTTACCAAAGAAAATGGATATTCAGCCTGACTTAATATATAACATCATACTAAGTATGATATCATTTGATGTAATATATATATATATTAATATAAGATATAATAATATATATATATATATGCATAAATAGTATATATCAACTATATATACATGCCAATAAATCATACATACATACATACAACACACACCACACAAATAACACACCCAACACACACCACATACACACACATCACACAAACACAAACACTACACACGACACACACACACACAACACACACACACACATCAACAAACAACATGTTATGTGTGGTGTGTGTGTTGTGAGTGTTGTGTGTTTGAATTCACACACACACACACAAAACACCCACACACAAACACAGAAACACACACAAAACACAAACATTACATGTTATGTTGATTGGAGTGGTGGTGTGTGCTTTGTGTGTGTGTTGTGTGTGTGTGTAGTGTGGTCGTGTGGTGTAAAATTCAAACATAATACACAACACATATACGCACTAAACCCCACACAATACACGCACACCACGCCCCACACTACCCACACCCCACACACACAAACACACCACACACACACACACACA
This sequence comes from Penaeus monodon, assembly GCF_015228065.2. Classification (NCBI taxonomy): domain Eukaryota; kingdom Metazoa; phylum Arthropoda; class Malacostraca; order Decapoda; family Penaeidae; genus Penaeus; species Penaeus monodon. The sequence continues at coordinate 22,377,883 of NC_051391.1, read as the reverse complement.
CACACACACACACACACACATATATATATATATATATATCTATATATATATACTATAATATATATATAAATGTATATATTACGATATATATATATATTCGACAATATAATATATATATATATTACCATAATATATATATTTACATAATATGTATTAACACACACACAAACACACACACATATATATATCTATATAATATATAAATATATAAATAGATATAATCAATAATAATATATAGACGGGAACTATCAACGAACATATTATATAAGTATATAAAATTATACATATAAATAAAGCAATATCCAATACCATACACAATATAGTATTAGTCCCATAAATATGAATTAAATATATGGACAACTACACATTGCACACACACACACACAAAAACACACACAACACACACACACCACACACACCGACACACACACACACACACACACACACACAACACACACACATAATATAATAGATATTACTAGTACTATATATATATAAATAATATTAGAATATAATATAATATATAAATATATATGATGTATATAATATATATAATTTATGTAAATTTACTAGCTTTATATATAATATATATGATTATTGATATGATATAGGATACCCTAGAGGACTATATGTGTGTTACTAAGAGAACACAAATAGATATACATAACATGAATATAATATATATAGTAATATATATATATAATAATGATATATAAAGAATATATATATAATATAATAATATATAAATATTACTATATAGTATATCATATATTTATGTATAATGATACACATATATACTGTGTGCTGTATATATGGCACCCCTATAAGTGACATAATACACACACAACACACAAACCCCTTTATGCCCAAAAGTAAATAATATTGAAAACCGAAAGATTAAAAACTAAAATTGATTTAAATGGTAGAATGGAAATCACCAACTCCAGGAGAATGAAATCAATAGCATTCAAAGAAGAATATAACAATCAATATATTACATATATACTATATATATATATATTATATATATTATATAATATATACTATATACTATATATATATAATATAACCATATATTATATAACAAAATCTATATATATATATATATATAATATATGATATATATATATAATAATAATATATGTGTGTGTGTGTGTGTGTGTGTGTGGGTATGTGTATGTGGTGGTGTAGTGTGTGAGTGTGGTGTGTGTGTGTGTTTTTGTGTGTGTGTGTGTGTATGTATGTATGTATGTATGTTATGTATGTATTGTATGTATGTATGTATGTATGGTATGTATGTATGGTGTGTGTGTGTGTTGTGGTGTGGTGGGTGTGGGTGTGTGTATGGTGTCGTGGGGTGGGTGGGGTGTGTATAGTGTGTGTGTGTAAATGTGCTTGTGTGTGTGTGGTAGGTTTATGTATAACACACATTCTGTATTATCCTTTTCCTGATTATTTTGTCTGTATTCTCTTCTTCCTCTCTTTAATCTATCCTCTCTTCTTCCACTCTCTTTATTTATTTCATAATGTTTGCTTTTCAGCAAACGCGAGATTATTTAACCACGTAATCAATGCCTTCCACATTTCATTCGTTTTGTTTCTTTCTATTAATGAGGCGTTTTTGCCAAACAATCAAAGAACCTCCCGAGAAGTTCTCTTGCCGAAACACCTAGTTTTCTTTCGCCCATTCCTTAAACTGTACACTGAAGACATTAACTTCCATTTGAGTTGATTGCCCAATCACATCTCGCGGGCGAGTGAGAAAACCTCTCTCTCTCTCTCTCTATTCTCTCTCTCTCTGCTCTCTCTATATATACTTATATATATATGATATAATATATATATATATATCTATATATATATTATCACTCCTCCTCTCACTCTACACTCTCTCTCTCTCTCCTACTCTCCTCTCTCTCTCTCTCTCTCTCTCTCTAATATATATATATATATATATCATATATATATATAGATGTATTATATATCACTCTCCCCTCTCACTCTCACTATCTCTTCTCTCTCTCTCTCATGCTCTCTCTCTCTCTACTCTGCTCTCCTCTAGCATCTCATCTCTCATCTCTCTCTCACCCCTCTCTCTCACCCCTCTCTCTCTCACCCCTCTCCTCTCTCACTCCCCCTATCCACCACTCTCGCACCTCTCACTCTCTCTGCACTCTCTCACTCTCCACTCTCCACTCGCTCTATCTGTCTCACTCTCACTTCTCAACTCTCACTATCACTCTCACTCTCACTCTCACTTCTTCTCTCTCTCTCTCTACTCTACTCTCTCCTCTCTCCTAACTAACTCTCTCACCCTCTGCTCTCTCGCTATTGGACAGTCTGGATTGTTTACACCAAAAAAGCAGCTGAGACAACGAGCGAGAAAGCGCGACGGGTAAACACAGGGATTGTTTCTTCTAGCCCGTATTTCTCTTGTTAGCTCCTTCTTTGTCCTTTTCCACTTAATTTTTCTCCGTTCTTTCCCCTCATGTTATACTTCTTCTCTTTAACGGCCCTTAAGGAGTCATAACGATGCTTTTGGCTCGGCGCTTACGGCGTTAACCCCACAGCTACCAAGATACGCATAGATTTCGCCTTATATAGATTACTTGTGATCATAATATCATATAGGTGTTATTTTTACTTTTGCAACTACCCTTATTGACATTATCATGTAAAATTATCATGATTATGATCATCGCAACGGATTCCTCTGGACTTCAAGCAGAATTATCACAGATTACAGGATATCGTGGCTGTCATCATGCCTCCCTATGCCATCGCGAGAGTCATTCTCGTATGATCTATGAGATGTGGCGTTGTGCAGATTCTCTGTGTGCCATGTGGCGGGTCTTCTTAATGAGAAAAGGGAGCTGCGTGCTTTTCTGTCAATTACTTACTTTCCTTGTCAATGCATTTGCTACATTTACACCACCTGCACTTGGTGGATCTATATATATAGGGAGAGTGTCTCTATCTCCCTTTCACGCGGGACGAGTTCCCTCTCACTGTCGTCTCCTGCGGTTATCTCTTGTGTGTGGTCATGATCCCCCGCGGGTCCTGATTACACCTTCTGCTTATATATCTCCGATTTTTGATGTTTCTATTATTCGCCTATCGCTTTATCCCAATCTACGAGATGTCTAATGTGTAATGTACAGCCCATATCCGGCTGTTACAAACTTATATAAGTAAGCTTTTGTATCGCCCGAAACCACCTATACTTAGGCCCCTCTCAAGCAGGTCTCAGATATATATAATATGTGATCTGTTGGTAAAAAATGTGCTGATACGCATTGATTTCCCTAACATCTCCGTGGTAACGATTACCCACTTATAAGAATTTCTTCTATCAAGTAAATTATCTGGGAATATCAAGACTAGAATGATGAAACATAGAGGTGTATCTATAATTGATACTGAGCGCGTTCGAGAGTCATGTCGAGGATGTTAATGTTGCGGTGTGCGAGCGAACACCTTTGGCTTGTTCGTGGCTCCCTGTTGCCGGCTTTTCATGTTCACGAAAGTTGTGTAGGTATATGTAACACCTGAACGCCGATCAAAGCCTACCAGCTTACCTGTTTGGATCCTTTGGGCACGGAATGGACTAATTTTATGAATGGAGGCCGGCGAACACACATAGGGAGATGGCCGCCAGTGTCGAACAGTATGAAAAACGAAGGCGCTCCGCTTGATCATGTCACCGCTGGGGGCGCTGCGCCTCTCGGTATGGTTCGGGTTCTTTTTCGTCGGAGAAGGCCCTAGTACCTAGTCTCAACCTATGTAACCTTTATCGGGCCAGCCACCGCAAGGTTGCTGTACACCTGGCTCAGAGGTCTCGTTGTGGTCGTAAACTTCTTTTATCAGTCTATACTCGCCGATCTTCTTACAGACTTACAAGAAACGTGTTGAACTATCCTTCATTGTGCGAGCACCAAACAGGCGCTCACAGTGTCGTAACAACGTGTAGAAATGGCGGGTTCCGTAGTGAATGATCTACCTCGGGATTCCCCCCCTGCTTCCTTCCAGTGGATATGGTGCACTACTCTATACCGAGGATGACTAGGCCTCAGAGAGTGTCGCCAGCGACAGCGCGCTAAGGTCAGCCCTCGCCCCGTTAAACCAATCCGGGCGGGCTGCCCCGAACCGTGCGTGACACAGGCAGTCGCTTAGCCCAAAGCCATGGTATCACAACATGTGTTCACCCCTTCCCATTGTGTTTTTGTGTCCGTCAGCCACTGTACAAAGAGTACACATAGCCGGTATCATCGGGTGTCAGGGTAGGCGCTGCACCTTCCGGCTCGCAGCATGAACGCAAACCTTTGATAGAAAATCCGACTCAATTCGCTTAACGAGCATGGCCTTAAGAGCGAAAAAAAAACACAAAACGTAAGTACACGTTTGCGGCCCCCTTCTCTTATTTCCTTTTCCCTTCTGTTCTCCAAAATTTTGATTGAAGCCCAAGTTGCGAGTTTTTTTTTAGGTTTAGGTTTACCCCAAAATGGTACGACATAGTAGTGCATAAGATGTTACATAGACAGCAAATGGGCCCATTCTCACCCAACTACTTACACATCACCTCAGATCGCATTTCCAGTGTGAATTGAAAGGATTTGATCATTAAAATCATTGAATATCGTTCGTTCAGTTCAATTAAATGTAATTAATTTCTATTGTTCTTAGAGATTTTTTTTTCTCATGTTGTTTCAACTGCCAACTAATCTTATAGCAGGTTCTTGCGTGATTTTTCATGCTTCATCACGAATTCATTTCATTTACTCCATTTCTCCCTCTCGCCCCGACATGACAGTCTCTTTCTTTTCGCTCTGTGGTCACTTTGGAAGAGGAAAAGGTTGTTTCACATCTTGACCTGACCCACGTTTCTCTTTTCCCGGGTCGGTTAGTGCGCGCTACGATTGTGGGGAAGGATCAAATGACCGCTTGGTTCCCTGTTAATTTGTTTGATTGTTTGGTTGACGCCCTTGGGAATTAACCATAGCAAATTGTATACATTGCTTGTTTTGGTGACACACGATTCTATCGGCGCTTTAGAACAGCAGCAGCTTGTAAGCCATTGAATAGAAATTCATTATTAGAACATTAGCGTAGGAATCTTCTTCCATATCAATAAGTGCACAGGATTGCCGCTGATATTGGACCCTGGGGTTGAATGCGTACAACGCACCTAATAGATCTGCGCTCCGATCGTTTGTGAAAGTTATTACCATCGCGATCAGCACCCTTGAGTCGGATGTGACCCACGGATACGGTAAGTTAATTACAAGTGTAGAGGATAGGGGTTAAGCTTTAAGAGATCATTATTCGTTTATTATAATCACACCTTTATCAACCTCTATGCGGTCGCACTTATTGCATTGTTATTGCGGGCTATATCCAATGGCATTTGTGATGGTGATCGTGATATTTCAAAATATAATTAGTGGAAAGTTTCCCATTAGATCGTCCCAATCAACAGATACGACAGCAAAGAAAGCGAAGCAGGTTGCTGTTTTCCCTGCTCAAGTCCACTCTCAGTCCAGTACACGGTACATTTTGGTATAGGATCCCCCCCGTACATTAGAAGTCCTTGGTAACCCTCGGGCAGTTCAGATTTTCTACCCCGAGATTCATGCGCTTGATTAACAGTTTGGCGAATATTGTTTTGAGTCATGTCACCAATTCAGCCGTTGGCGTACATTCTGTCCCATATCCATTATATGCTGAATTCCAATGTAGGCTGTGGTAGTTAAATAATTTTAAATAGCTAGCATTGACACTAATGTACACTTCAGGATTGTTATAGTGGAAAGTTAATATTCGTGTTGTGATTCCCCATACTCTGTGGTGAGGCACTCTTGAACATCCCCTCTCATTCAGGCTAGTTGATAACTTCCACACGCCATACACAAACAACCATTACCTCACACACAGGCAGGACAAAAGACACTGAAACTTTTCATTAATAGGGTTGGTTGCTGTCCTTAGTTGCCGGCGTAAAGATTTATGATGTCATCTCGTTTAGCCCGCAATTTGTGTCCTGTCGTGCTATGAGTGGCTCGTACTGATGTCTACACGTATACATCAATTTCTTCATCTGTTGTGACGCACTGCTGGTCAAAGTAAATCCTTGAGGGATCGCCGATCAGTGCGTTTCATCCTATCTAGATCTCCTTCATCAAATCTTAGGGTCCAGAGTCAGTTGGTATTCAAGTCCAGTCCAAATATTTTGCGGACCGCTATTGAACGGCTCCCTCTTCTATTTATCCTCTTTATCTTCTCGTGAAAATAAAACACAAAATGAAAAAAAAAAGACAAATATAATTTAAAACACCAACATATTAAAACCCCCAAAAATTTTTATAACTATTTCATCACGGACTTAGTTTTAAGTTAACACCCCCTCTTCTCTGTTGCCTTATCTTTTTCTCTTACTCGGGTCCCTTACGTGTATGATCTGGTTTACCCGAACGTATATATTCGCAAGTCGAACCGCCACGGCACCGATGGAGGACCCGCTAGGATGCTGTGAGAAGGACGTCATCAGAAGATCGCCATTAGGGTCCTGCGGCCAGGATGTCTTCGTCAGAGCAGGTGTTAAAGCACCTCCCATCTAATGTAGTGGACAGGCGTGCCTGCCGGACTCCACGTAGATCCATAGAAGCACCAACAACTTTATCCGCACGGTTTACCAGGTCGCCCCAGGATGCTGTTGCATAGGGCGATGCCTGGCGGAGGCCTGCCATATCAGTTGCAGGTATCAGTTGCGGGGGAGGGGGGACCAAAGATGCCGACCCTGCCCTGATGCAGTAGATCCGGATGAAGATTATTGAGGATGTGTGGACGCGATGAGAAGGACATGGACGAGATCTGTGAGTACGTGGGACGCAAGGACGCCGCCGAGAGAGTTAGGCCTAGGGCACAGGACTACGAGGAGGTCTAGACGAATTCCGAAGGCAAGGAGGACCAGGAGGAGGAGGACAACATGACGAGCAGCCACAAGATGCACAAGGACAAAATACGAGAATTGAGATAACCATCCAAGGTTAGATCACCCTGGAGGCAAGTCTAAGACGCCTCGAGGGCTGAGGCGTAGAGGTGGCCGAGAAATGTAAAGTTTAGGCATGCGGGTGTCCGGTGACCTCACTCTCGCTATCCCCATGTTCCTCCAGCTGGTTTATCGCTTCCTCCAGCTGGGAATGCGTCATCTACTAGTATACGAGGAGGACTAGGCCTCACAGAGAGTCGTTTGTAAAGCACCCCAAACGTAGTCGGTAAAGGTCAGCTCCGCACTCTCCCTTGGGCAGTGACTGCGGACCCGCATGCCGCCATAACCCAAAACTAGACATGTCTCATGTGTTCTTATAGAAATTAAAAAGTGAATGCCCAGTTAAACCAGTATAATACCCCTCTGCTACCATGTAGAAGGAGGACAGCTGTTTACGCAGGTGTTCTTATAAGACTGCGGAGTGTGAGGATGATAAATCTGTGTGTTTTGTGTTGTGGCGCATGCATCTGATCTGGTTATGATCTTTTCCGGCCTGCATCGGAGGTGTTGAGTAAGGTGCGAATGGTAACGGACGCGAATGGAAAAGTGTTACGGACGTGTTGCATTCATCCTCCAGGATCTCCGAGCTGCAGTTCTAAGTGCTCGTGAAGAGAAAGAAACCAAGACCATGCACTTCTGGTTCTATTTTGTGGGTAGAGAAATAGTGTATAAAATCATCTTTTTTGTGTTTTTTTTTTTTTTGTACAACAGAGAATCACCAGGGCCTCCGGTTCACGATGGAGTAAGGTTGGTGAGGAATGGAAGCTGTTCATTCATCTCATCTTTCTGTGGTGAAATGTATGGAGTATCTGCATTTAGTCTGTGGAGGTTGTCTATGAAGGTTTGTCCTGGTCGGCACTTCAGCAAGGATGTCCCGATTGTAGGTCAGCCTCGAGGAATAATCCATAAAATCTTGGGCAAGGACTACCGAAAGGGTGAGCTCCATCGCAATCCTGCAATTTGCCTCGTACTCACATCGGATGAGTGCGAGGTAATCATCTCTCGGCAGTGGTTAGTTCTCTCGTCCATTCCTATCAGCCAGCTTGATGGCCCCACGTCAATCACGTAAGTGATAAAGAGCGACTTGATCATCGAAGCTGAAAAGCTTTTTGCATCTCTCATCGGACGTTTAGCACAGTTTTTGGCATAATATCGGTGGTGTTCGATAGGATGACAACCTCGAGAATTTAAGGACCTTTGATAGAGGTTGCTACAAGCTTCATTAGCTAACGGTGTGGGGCACTCTTGGTGGATCTCACGGGGTGATCTTCCTTAGTAGGTTTTGAATTGTATCCCACGGTTGGCGGATTGGAGTATGAGGATCGGCTCGAGCAGACTAGCAGAAAGACTTCCTATCTTCTACGAACAATCTAAGGATCTTCCTGCCTGTCTCTTTTGAACTCTAGGGACCTTGCCTCCGCGTTTCTGTCCTAGAAGAGCAGTAATTCTTCTCAGTGACTAATCGGTGTATCAATACTTACATACCGCCACATGTCTATGTGTATATATGTGTGCGAGTATAATTAAAGTGTATGTATTATGAAATATATTACTGTCTTATATATATATATATATATATATAATGTGTGTGGTGTATGTGTATATATGTACATATATATATATACATATATTTGTATATAATATATATATATTAATATATATTATATATATATTATTATTTTTAACATATATATATCATAAAATATATATATTATATATATAAAATATTTTATATATTTATATTATATATATATATAATATATATATTAATATATATATAATGTGTGTGTGTTTTATATATGTTTTATATTATATATTATATATATATATATATATGTGTGTGTGTGTGTGTTGTGTGTGTGTTGTGTGTGTGTGTGTGTGTGTGTGGGTTGTGTGTGTGTGTGTGTGTGTCGTGAGGGCACTCATTAAACTTTTTTCATGGACGGAAAGAGTTGAAAGCAGATGGGCAAAGTCAAGAAAATTAAGGAGGAGGGAGGAAGGATATCTACCCCACAGGACCCCCCCTTTCCCAAATCGGGATATTGTAGGAGGCGGGGAAAACCTTTTGGGTCAATACCCACACCAGTTGGTTTTGTAGCCTTCCGAAATTTTCTGTAGCATTTGAAGCGTAGTAAGTTCCTGTTTTTTTAAACCTTTTCCCAGGAAACCCACTCATCACTACTCTATGCTGGCCCCAAAAGACTGTGAGAATGCCCTTTGGTCCCCGAGGATATGACACGTCCCTATAAGGGGGTTGGTGAGTCAAAGTCCCTTTCACTTTTCCCGACTGCTTTTTTGGGACACAGTAATGGAACCCATTTTCTTTCCTGATTAATAAGTACATGGGGTTAAAAAAAAAACCTTTGGAAAACAAGGATTGTTCCTGTTTTGGGAAAGGTGTAAAGTAGCCTGGGGAATCCTTTCGGGGGGGCGGGAAATTTTTGGGAATGCAGATGGTCATGGATGTTTCTTGTCCACAGACCCAACACGAATCTTGACATTTTGGGGGCTATCTGAAAAAACAAAATGGCAGTCTCCACTTTTTTGATGGATCCTTAGCAATGGAAGGCTTGGGGTTCCCCTCTAGGAAGGGGCCACCCTGGGTCTTTATATGGGGTGGCTGCCCAATGATCCTTTCCCAAGGGGGTTGGGTTGGGGTTTAATCAATTTTGGTGGGTTTTAACCCCAAACCGTCATATCTATGAAAAGGACTCACCCCCCTACCGTACCTAGGTTTGACTTACCTAATATATTTTAATTTATATATATTATATTTTATATTATATAATATAATATATAATATATTGTATATAAAAAAAATATGTATATAAAATTTTAAAATAATATTTTTATTATTTTAAAATAAATATATATTTTTGTGAATGTGTGTGTGTGAAAGGGTGTTTATATATATGCTTTATATATACTTAAAATTACATATATATACATATTATACATACAGATTTACAACTATGTGTGTGTTTTGTGTTTTTAAGTTTATTATAATATAAGATTGGATAATTTTTATTTCTTTTTACGGGGATGTGGAAAATTTCCTATTTCTATAACCAGTGGGACCCCCTTTGGCTTTTCCCCCCGGGGTTTCCAAATGTCACAAATAAGAACCCCCGCCCAGCGGGGGGGAGGTCACATTTTATATCGCCCTCTTTTTGCCCGGGAGTAGGGTACCCAGTACCCCCCCCCCCCCCCTAAGGTCAGCCCCGCCCTCCCCGGGCAGCTGCCCGGGCCTCCACCCCGGCGTTTTGGCCCCTTTTTGGGAAAAAGTCGTAGGTCGTCGTAGCGTGTGTTCCCCCCTTTACGTGTTTTTTGCGCCCCTTTGGTCACCCCACTGTACTAGAGTAGGCATACCCTTTTTTACAAACGGGGTGGCAGGGTGGGCTGGGGCCCTTTTCCGGCTCGAAGCCAGAACCCCAAATCCCCGAAAAAAATCCGCTCGCCCGCTTCAAGACATGGCTAAAAAAAAAAAAACACGTAAGAAACTTTTGGGCCCCCCTTTTCTTATTTTTTTTCCCTTCCTTTTCCCATACATGTTTTAAAACGGTTGTTTTTTTGGGGTTAAAAAGGGTCCCCTAAAAAAGCAAAGGCACTTCCCCCACTATTTTCCCCCTTAGTTTTCATTTTCCGGGGTTGGGGTTTTGGAGTATTTTTTGATCAATAAACATGAATATCGTTCGTTATTTTAAGTAAAATTTATTTTACTCTCTTTTTTAAAAGATTTATTATTTGTTTCATCTGCAAGAATTTTAAAACCCCTTTCGTAAATTTTACTTATCCCAAAATATCTTTTCATTTTTTTCTCGTTCCTAACCCCCCCCCCCGCCCGGACCTTTTAGCTTTTCTTTCTTTTGCGGTCACTTTGGATTGGGAAAAAAAAAAGGTTTTTTTCTGTTTTGACCGGGGACCTCACTTTCTTTTTTCCTGGGGGGGGCCCGGCCCCGTGGGGGAAAGGGGCAGATAAACCCATTTGGGTTTCCCCTCAAATTTTGGGAAAAGGAAAGGGCATAAAAAATTTTGGTTACATTCTTTTTGGTGAAACGTTCTATCGGCGCTAGAGCGAAGCAGTTAACAAAATTTGGTATTTTTTGGGATAAAAAGCGTGGATCTTCCCCCATTCATATTTGAAACCAGGTTTTGCCCGATATTCCCCGGGGGTTTTTGCGTAAACGCCTAATAGATCTGCGCTCCGTCGTTCGGGGAGTAGGTGCAATAACCGAATTTTTCGTTCTTTCCCCGGCCCCCCTTTTGAGTCGGTTGGGGGACCCGCGGGGGAACGCCCTTTAAAATTAATGTAGGACTGGGGTTTTTTTTAAAGTTTTAGAATCTTTATTGTTTTTTAATCAACCTTTCTCACCCCCCCTCAAGCCCGCTTGCATTTTTTTTGGGGGTTCCCCCCCCAAAGCTTTTTTTTGGTTGGGGATTCGTGAAAATTTATACACCCCTTGGGGAAATTTTTTGGGGAGCGCCCATTACAGATACGAAAGAAAGAGAGAAAGGATATTATATTTGGTCCAAGTCGCTTCGTCATATAGGGGCATTTGGGTATAAAAGGATCCCCCCTTTTTATTTTTTTTATTAAAAGTCGCCCCCCCCCAAAAAAGCAAAGCATGTCCCTCGGCAGTTTCAGTTTTCTGCCCCCCCCGAGAAGATTTGCTTGATAAAAAAATTGGCGAATTTTTTTTCATGTCACCTTTCTTTTCATGCAAAATTCTGTCGCTTTAATCCATATGTTGAATTAAATGGGTGGGTTGAAAAATCTTAAAAGCTAGCATTGAAAATTTTTTTCAGTTTTGTTATAGTAACGCTAAATTGGGTGTTTGTGATTCATTCTCTGTGTGAGGTCACTCTCGCTTCCCTCTTTAACGATAGCTTTTCATTTCACACACCCCTTTACACACACCCATTCAGCTCACTCACCCCCCACAGGTTTAAAAAGACACTGACCCTTTTCTTTGTCTTGTGGGGGCCCGTAAAGTTTTACCCTTTTTAGCCCGAAATTTTTTTGTCGCTGCTGGTACAAGTTACATCTATTTCTTATCTGGGGAAGACTATGGTTAAAATTTAGACCCTTCGCGGATCGCCGATGTCTTTCCCCCTTATCTTTTTCTCATATCTATCAGGGGAGGGTTTGGGTATTAAAATGGGTTCTTTGCGGACCGTTTTACTGACATCCCCCTCTTTTTTTTCTTCTTACCTTTGTAAAAAAAATAAAACAAAAAATGAAAAAAAAAACGAAAAAAAGTTAAAAACCAACATTAAAAACCTTTAAATTTTTATGAAAAACCCGGTAGTGGTAATTCCCAACCCCATTTTTCCTGTTGCCTTTCTTTTTCCTTATTGGCCCCTTTACGTGTATGATCTGGCTCCCCGATTTTTAATTTGCAGTCGGGCCCCGCCCACGGCCCCCAAAAAGGGGGGCCCCCTTAGGATGCTGTGAGAAGGAGGTTATCAAAGATCGCCATGGGCCCCACGGACCAAGTTTTTTCCGTCAAAAAAAGGCCCCATTTGGCCCCAAGAATGCGGGTGAATGGGCGCCCCGCCGGGGCGGAGGGCCGGGGCAGACCCGGTCAACTCCAGGACCTTTAGCGAAGGTAAAAAAGCCGCCCCGAGATCCCCGCCCCCCCCCCAAAGGCCCGAGATCCGAACGAAAGTTTTACGGGGGAAGTGTGGACGCGAAAAGGGGACCTGGCCCGAATCTGTGGGACGTGTGGACGGGGGAAAGCCCCCCGGAGTTAGGCCGGGGCCCCAGGATTTACGAGGAGGGGGTAAAGGGACAAATCTGAAGTCAAGGAGGCCCTTTTGTGCGAGACTTTCAGGACGTGTGGATAATCGAGGACGAGCAAAATTACCCCCAAAGGGACCAGGAGGATGGGGGACAACAGGGGACGAGCAGCCACGAAGTTAAAACCAGGACAACGAAAACCGAGAACAAAGACGACCAGCCAAGTTAGGTCACCCTTAAAGGGCCGCCTCGGGGGGCAAAGGCCCCGAGTAGGTGGCCGAGCCAATAAAAGATGTGGATAATTTTTATTTCGTTAAGGAGGGGGTAATTCTATTTCTATAACCAAATGGACCACGGGGTTTTTTCCCCGTGGATCCCCAAAAGACCCAAAAAGAACCCCCCGTCAGCGAGGGGGGAGGGGTCACATTTTATATCTGAAACCCCGTTTGACCGGGGTTCGTGCCCCAAGCTACCACCGCGCTAAGGGTTTTTTAGCTCCGCCCTTTTTCCCCGGGCCCAAAAACTGACCGTGGGCCTCCCCGGGGGGGCCCCCATTTTAACAGACCCTGTCCCTTTTGTGTTTTTTTACTGCGTGGGGTAAATTTAGAAATAAAGATCCAGCCGTTTAAAAAAGTATAAAATACCCTTTTTGTTCACCAATTTTTAATAAGGATGTAGCCTTTTTCAATATATATGATGTATATAAATTTTATATCATATATATACATAATAAATTTAAAAAATATGTGTTTTGTGGTGTATAAAAATTTTATATATATATTTTATTATTTAAAATAATATATATATTTTTGTATATATACATATATATATATAATAATATTATATAATTGTGTGTTGTGTGGTGTGTGTTTTGTGTTTTTTGGGTTTTTTGGGTTGTGTGTGTGTGTATGTATAAATTTTTATTTATTTTATATAGTATTATATATATATATATTAATAGAAAAGTCCCTTTATATAATGGAAAATATATATATAAAATATTATTTATATATTTTATATAATATAAAATGTATTATATATATAATATATATTATATTAATATATATAATATAATAAATTTTATCATACAAGGAAATATTTATTTTTATATATAGTATGTATGTTTTTGTGTGTAAAATATTTCATAAATATAATTTTAAAAATATATATATATATTTTATTTTATATATATGGGGTGTGTGTTGTGGGGGTGTTTGTGTGGTGTGTGGTAGATTTTGTATATACATAATATATATATAATATATATTTTATATATTATATATATATTTTAATAATATATATATATATATATATATAAAGCACACCCCACATTTGTGTGTGCAGTGATACAACACAGTATTTTAAAATTGCAGAAAATATTGTGTTTGTTTGGGGGGTGTATTTTATATTAAAAATTTTATATATATATATATTTTGATATATATATATATTATTATATAATATATTATATAGCAAGCATATATAAATTAAAATTTTAAATATAAATATATATACAATATATATTAATATATAATAATATATATATAATTTTATATATATTATATATGGGAAGGGATAGGAAATGTATATATAAAAAAATTATATATATATATAATTTTATATAATATAATAAATAGGTAAAATATAATATATATATATTATATATATATTATATATATTTTAATATATATATATTAAAATGAATTTTTACCCTGTGTATTTTATAGATCCCTAAAGAATGTGTGTGTGGGGTGGGATTATATATATATATAATTAAAATATATATTAAAAATATATATATAATATTTTTTTTTATATATAATTTTATAAAATTTATATGTGTGTGTGTGTGTGTGTGGGGTGTTTTGTGTGTGTTTGTGGTGTGTGTGAGTGTGGGGTGTGCGTTGTGGTGGTGTGGGTGTGTGTTGTGTGGGTGTGTGTGGGGGTTTTGTTTGTGTGTTTTTTATATATATATATATATAATATATATATATATAATATTTTTATTTTAAAATATATATTTTATATATATATATATATAAAATATATATGCACACCCCAAAATTTGTGGTTTCAGTTTATACAAAACCCGTTTTTAAAATTGCAGAAATAGGAAAAAAAGTAAAATGGGGATTTTTTGTTCAAATTATTTTCCATAAACAAAGTATTTATTCCGGGAAACCCTTTCCTTTTTTGTGCCCCCAAATCGATTTGCGGCAAACAAAGGCCCAAACCCAGGAAAATTTGGGAAAAAAACAAAAAAAGGGGAAAAAGGGCCTTTAACCCCTTAGAAATTTTGAAATTTTTTTTAATTCGGTGCCCCATCCCGCTGGAGAGGGGAGAATTTATTTATATATAAAATAAATACAAGTAAGCCAAACACCACACATAACCCATTATTTCATATTTTACGTGGGTGTATATAACATAATATACATATATGTGTATATATATGTATGTTTGTGTGTGGGTGTGTGTGTGTGTGTGTGTGAATGTCTGTATATATGTTTTATAAGGTGTATATAATGCCTATGGGGTGTGTGTTGTGTGTGGGGTGTGTGTGTGTGTGTGTATGTGTGTATGTTTTGTGTGTGTGGTGTGGGGGTGTGTGTGTGTGGGGTTTATGTGTTGTGTGTGTGCAAAACTTTAGGTCCCAAATTTGGGGAAGGGATAGTAAAAAAAATAGGAAGGAGCCCCCTTAAAAGGGAAACATTTTTTGAAGGTTTCCCAAAAGGGGGGAGGGAAGGCAGGGGGAGACCCAAAGGTTTAAAGGGCTATATAATCAGATCTTTAAATTAAAAAAAAAATCAAATTTTTTTTTTCATATTTCCCTCAATGGTAGCACTTCAATCGTAACTCCGGTTAATATCATTGTTCACGATTATGGTTGAGTTGCATCCTCGATTCGCGGTAGCCGCCCACTTTTTGTTAACAACCCCTTCGTTTTTCTAAAATATCATTTGAAAGTCATTTCAAAACTCTGAACGGATTTAAGGTTCTAGATAACCCTGTGAGGGGTATGACCCGAAGTCCAAAATTGTAAATTTCAAATTGCAAAAAATGAAAGGCTGCAAACTTTACCATCAAAGGGGCATTGATACAGGACAAAGGAAAAATTTAAGAGAAAAAACAGGGCGGGAAAAAAAAAAACCCAAAAATTTAAAAGAAAAAAAGAAAACCCCCTAAAAGAAAAAGGAAAGGGAATTTAAAAGAGTTTTTAGGGAGTGAGAGATCCCGAGAGGAACAGCCGGAGAGAGAACAGGGTGGACGCCCACGCCCTCTGTCCCGGCTAGAAGGGAACCCGGAGGAGTAGCTCCTGCGCCCAGATCATTACCCGGGACATACTCTGTTTATATTTGTCTTTGCCCTTTTTGGGTTTCTGTTTTAAAGGGGAAAAAAAAACCAGTTCAAAAATTGCTTGATTATCAAAACAAATTTTACTTTTTTACAGCAAATGTATTAATTTGAAAAAAAAAAACACCCATATTTTTTCTTTATGGATACTCGGGGGAAGCCCAAAATAGGATCAGTAAATTTTTAAAGGGTTAAACAAAACTTTAAAGAGTTTTTTTAATAAAAAACTCCCTTCTACTCCGATAAAACTCCCTGATAGGGCCGGCAGAAAACGTAAACACCTTTAATGGATGCAAATGCTGAGTTCCGCTCTAATTTAATGAC
>NC_051391.1:22331907-22356320 GCF_015228065.2 Penaeus monodon | reverse complement strand
ATAGTTATAGCAACGAATTACTGCATGCAAAAGACAAAAAAGTTATGCGATAGGTGTCCCGGTCGAACGGCTTGACAATGAAGTTGCAGAGAGTGTATTGTTCTGGCATGCATAACAGTAAGCCAGTTAACACTTGGCAAGTATTTACGCACGCTCTTGCTGCATGTGACTTTCATATTTTCATGTTTTCTTCTTACTGTTACAACTGGATAATGTATTTACACTAAATAAGTTAAACACTGACAAATTTGATCCGCTGTGCTAGGTCTCCCTAAAAACATGTATACTTTTTTTTGAGCGCACGCGCTAGTAATAGTTATCAACTCGAATTGTTTTTTCTGCCCATTATACTGTTTTTGAAGATCCCAAATTCGCGATAGCAGACACTGCGGAGAGAAGCAAAGCAATTACTTCCCTCCAACAAATCTCTCTAACCTCGAGCTTTGGCCTCGTAATGGCGGAGTTACAGCCCCGGGGGGAAGCCGTTATATTGAAACTGAGACGAGGCAAGCTTCGTCGGGCAGGGAAGACCTTAGCATTTTAGAATAAAATGCAATATACTAAACGTCATGTAAACGACAAAAATTCGTCATTCTTCCGATTCAGTTGAATATAAATGTCTATTTTACAGCTACATATATCTGCGACACAGCTTGTCCTATGCCTTCAACTGCAATAAAGCAGACGAAAACGTAGAAATAAAATGACAGTTAAGGAAAATTTACTTGCTAATATGTGGTTCCAATAGAAGGCACTTGATTCTGAACGCCAGTCATACTTTTTTCTCTTTTCAACATAAACTTACCCTACTAACACGGGAAATCTATTCCTACGTTTGCAAGTATGCAAAGCTTGATCGGTGAGCAGTATTCTCATTAGTCTGGCAAAACATAGCCTGTAAATTATCGTAAACCAGGCATTCAATCATGCGAAGTAAATGATGCCAAGCATAACGCTAGACAACAAATCAGTTCCCTGCTCACTCGTTCGGGCTGCGGCGTGACGTAGCACGCTCAGCTGAACGATTGCCGTTACTATGAAACCTCACAATAAAAGACAGGAAAACGTGTCATAAAACTACGTAAATATCAGTATCTAAGGCTGGAACACACCATTATCTTGCCAATTGCCTTTGGTGTTGCTCATAAATTCGTTATTGAAAATATTTTTGCTTTCATTTTAGTTGGTTTATTGGAACTCCATTTATAAAAACAATGATGGAAGAGTGTTTTGGATGCAGTAAAGGATTTTGAGATGTGCTGTTATACATTAGTTACAAGTTAATCATGCAAAAATAGGCTTCTATCATGATCAAACTCTTTCAACATAATTCGTTGCATGTACATATAAATATTTTCATAATTCTTATTATCATGAAAATCATTTTTATTAATTATTATCATTATCATTATTTTATTAATTACTATCATTATCATTATTAATTATTATCATTATCATTATCAGCTATTTTCATTATCATTAATTATCATCATTATCATTATTAATTTTCATTATCATGATCATTATCATTATCAATTATTATCATTATCACTATTAATTATTATCTATATCATTATCGTTATTAATTATTATCATTATCATTATCTTTACCATTACTAAATATCACTATAATTATCATGACCATTATTAACTATTATCGTTATCATTATCATTATTCTTTGCTAGGTCCCAGAAAATGAGGATCTCTGGCTCCTGGTACCAGCGCTCCAACTCGCATCGCTGGACTTGGTACAGCGATACGGGTAATGTGGCCAAGGAGAATCGACCACATTCTTGTCACAACGGATGGAGGATCCTCCAGAACTCAGGGTTTACCGGAGTGGCTGAGTCTGTGGTCACCGACCATAGGCTGCTTTGTGGCTACCCTGCGGGTCCACTTCAAAACTTCCACGTCCCTCCAGTGGCCACCCACCCTAAGTGTTTTCACTTGGACAGACAAAGGGAGGAGGATGTGCCCGTGGTTTCGCCCGGCAGTCTCTGATCGATTCGCAGAACCACAACCTGCGGGATCCAGTGCTCTGTGGTAAGTCCTTCAAGCGCGTAACAATCGAAGCAGCTCAGAGTCCATTGGCGTAACGCCCAAGGACAAGGCAGAATACCATCTCCCTGGAGACCTTAGAGGCCACTGAAGCGTGTCAGCAAGGCTCGGCTGAATGGTCATTCTTGCGCTCGTTCCATGGTGCGTATGGCTCGGACACTGCTGAGAAGGACAAGGAACAGTTCCATGCAAGGACTTGCTGAGGAGGTCCGAAGGCCATGTTTTGGGTAAATGACCTTTCGCCCCTGGCTACCAATCCCTGAGAAACTGAACCCTAAGCCCTCCTCGACCGATGCTGGCATTCCGATCAGCGTATGGACGGATCAATCTCAGATCAATGTTGGGTCGTGAACGTTTTGGGCTGAGTATTTTTGGACAGTTGTACCAGGTGTACCCTCACAACAGTTAGCTTGGATGCAAGCGATGTCTCAGTGCCTGTGCGGACCCACCCATCATCGAGGAACAATAACAAATAAACAATAACAGAAGGTTAGGCTGGCGATTTCAAGCAGACAGGTGGGAAAGCTCAGGCTATTGATATCCCCTGCTGAATTGGCTAAAGCTGGGGGTGAACCGAATGGCTTCGGGGCCTGCATACAGTCCTGACTGACTGCCATTTGGGCAGTCTGGTTACCATTCCCCCCTTACCTGCTAGGGCGTGGTCATCCCTCTCTGGAAGGGAAAGGATCGATGACTTTAGCAACATACCGTGGGCATTACACTGCTCAGCATACCATCAAGGTTCTCCGTCCATTCTCTGAAACGACGGCATCCGCAACCACCTACTGAGGCACCAGGACCGTAGCAGTATGGATTTACTCCTGGCAAAGTCCACATAGACCGTATACTCACAGCTTCGAGTAATGTGGAACGCCGTCGTGAGGTTTGGTTGGTGGGTTGCTTGCAGCCTACATCGACTCAGAGGCGTTTGAACTCGGTGCATCGGGAATCGCTATGGGAGATCCTGAGCATCAGGGGAATTCCGACACCGGATTTTGGCCCTGATTCAAGCCTCTATACGGGTACTGAAAGTGCTGTAAGAGTTTGAGTGGGGTATGTCGAATTTCTTCCCTGTTAAATTCAGGGGTGATGCAAGCTGTGTCCGTGCACCCCCTTTCAACACTTTTATGGAACCTGGATAATGGGCAAGCTCCTAGTCCAAGTTCAGTGCGGAGCAACACAAGGCAATATTAATGTCTCGGACCTTGACTTAGCCGACGATGTTGCAACCTATCTGAGTCCTTAGAGTCATTGTGGCGGCTCTTGATGCTTTAGCACTGAGGCGAAGCCCTAGGCCTAGAGGTCTCATGGACCAAGACCAGATTCAGGACTTTGGTGCTGTTAGGGAAACCCGTTCAGTCGGATCCCTGCTTGCGGCGAGGACGTTTGAAGTCACATGGAAGTTTTTACATACCTTGGTAGCGTAGTCCATCTCTCGGTGTCAGACCAGGAAGGCGTAGACGGATGTGGGCTGAGCAACAGGAGCCATGAACTCGATCCAACCAGAGCGTTTGATATGTCGTTACTATGGAGAAGGAGCAAGCTGCGTGTCTTCAAGGCCTTGATACTTCCAGTTTTGCTCTAATGGAAGCGAAACCTGGATGCCTATCCAGTGCCTTGGAGTCTCGCCTGATGCCTTTTGTAACACCGTCCCTCGCGGATCATGGTGTCAGTTGTCATGACCACGTGTCCACCCGGCGGTTACACCTGTTAAGGGAACTGGCATGGACCTGTTACTTGCATAAGCCTGGGAATCACCAACTCAGGCTATAATGGCCACCTAGCTCGCCTCCCTAGGACGACCTGCCCAACCAGGTGTCTCTCTGCGAGACAACCTGGGTGGAGAGACCTTTGGGACGTCCTAGGCGATCAATGTCTTTGGGCAGCTCGCGATACCTGTTTGCGAGGAACTAGAGTGGGCCGTGTGCCTGCCGGAGACTCGGCCTCGAGGGATCCTCGTGCTGAATCGAAGGGTGGATGCGGCCATGCTCCCCCGTCGGGCGTTAGCCCCTTGATGATGATGATGATTTATCATTATTTAATTATTTTAGCATTACCATTAATAATTCCTATAATCACCTTAGCATTACCATTATTAATTATTATCATTAACATGTTATTATTATATTATTATTATTATTATTATTATTACACTACTAATTGCTATTATTTCATACTATTATATTCCATTATGCTATTCTTCTTATTGTTGTTGTTTGTTGTTATTATCATCATTTTATGATTGTTATGATTATTATCATTTTCACAATGTTCTTCTTGTTGCTCCTCTTGTTCTTTAGTTATTATTATTTATTATTAACATCCATCAATTTATTATCATATTTATAATTAATAATGTTGTAATTTTTCATCACTATTGTCGTGTATCATTACATTCATCGTCATTTTATAATTACTTTCATTAACTTTACTATTATCATTTGGTATTATTTATATTTTATTGTATTAAATATTATCTTGTCCTGTACTATATGTTTTATTATTACTATTATTATTACATTATTACATTTTACGATGTATTTATTCTTTTTATCATTCCATTAAAGAATACAAATTTGTCACAATCAGTCCTCATTATTGCATATTATTATTATCGGTCATTATTATCATCATTAGATCTTATTACTATTATCAGTATTAATAGGATTATCATTATTATTATTTTTCATCATGCATTTACTTTTCTTTATTATTGTTTATTATCACGCTATTATCATGCTCATCATCTTACTATTTATTTTCACTATCATCCTCTTATCATTTATGTTATACAGATATTATCATTAGAACTATTAAATATTTTCATTATTATTATTATTATATTATCATATTGTTGTTGTTGTTATTATTAGTAGTAGTATAGCCAGTAGTAGTAACAGTAGTATTGTATTCTGTATTCTAGTAGTAGTAGTAGTAGTATGATTGACTATTATTATTATTATTATTATTATTATTATCATTATTGTTAACATTATTATTTTATCATTATTATTATTATAGTTATCTTATTATTATTATTATTTTATTACTAATCAATATTATTTATCATCATCATGACTATTATTATTATTTCATCATTTTTCTTTACTATCATTTCATTATTATTCTGGCCATTCTTAGTATTATAATTCATCTTATCTTTATAATTATCATTATTATTTATCTTTATCATTATCATTATTTTATTATTACTTACTACTATTCTCAGTATTTATATTATTTAATTATTATATTACTATTATTATATTGGCCTTATTATTTTTATTTTATCTTTTGATAAGTTTTTCTCATTATTATTATCATTATCATTATTTTTTGTTAACTTATTAATCATTTTATCATTTATTAATATATTATTAATATCATATTTCTTATTATTACATATAGTTATAATAATAATAATAATATTATTATTATTATTATCATCCTAGTGTTTGTTATTATTTATTTTATTACTATTATATATTATTTTATTATCATTATTATTATTATTATTCTTTATTATTATATTATCATTATATTTATTACTATTATATTATCGATTATTGTTACTATTTTTTTATTATCATGTTTATTATTATTATTATTGTTGGTTGTTGTTATTGTTATGTATTATCAATATTATTATTATTATTTTATCATGATATTATCTTTATAATATCTTTATAATTCTTATTATTATTACTAGTAATAGTAGTATTCTCATTACATTTTATTATTATTAATTATTATTATAATATCACATTATTTTTTTTTGTATTATTATTATTATTATTGTTGCTGTGGTCGTTGTTGTTGTTGTTGTAATTATTATTATTGCCATTGTACTTAAATTGACTATTATTTGTCATTATCTTATTTTATCTTTATTACGATTGTCCATTATTTTACGTTTACTCTGCAAATATTATAATCCTTATCTTTTCCTTATTGTTATACGAATATTATTAATGTCAACTTATAATTATTTTATTATTATAATCATAATTATTTCTATAACTGTTTATTAAGCAATAAGTATTATCCTGCTTCTCTTTATTGTAGTTAAGATTAGAATTATTATCAATATTATTTTTAATAATAGTATCATTTTCATTATTATTCATAAAACTATTATCCTTATTGCTTTTAATTATTATTAATATTATTATTATTATCATTATCATTCTTATTATAATTATTAATTCTTATTATTATTATTTTATTAGTATTCATTATTATTGTTTATTAATTATTATTATTATTCTTTATTATTATTATTCACTATTTTATTATTACTTATTTATTCTTATTTCTTATTATTATTATTATTATCATTATCATTATCATTATCATTATCATTGTCTTTATCATTATCATTATCATTAATCATTATCATTATCAATCATCCATCCTCATCAATCATTATCCTTGTTCTTCTTATTGGCTATTTTTATCATTATTATTAGTATTTTTTATTATTATTATTATTATTATTATTATTATTTATTTTATTATTAAGTATTATATTATTATTATTATCTAATTATGCTAGTATTATGATTATTATTTTAGTATTATTATTGTTTACGCGACCCGCCTCGTCTCGCTTGCCCACCACGACCAAGGCAGGCTTAGGCAGACGGCTGTGCTATCCACGGGTCGTGAACACTGACCCAGCTTCCAAGAGGCAACCGACAACCACAGCGGTCCCAGAACACCACGAGGGGAAACGCCACGTGGCGAGGCGGCACGAAATAAACAGAAAATGACAGTCCTTTTTCCTTTATTTACACAAGTTATTTTACGCATACACTTTTTCTATATATAGCACATACAGGGGGGAAACCAGCCTGTCACAACCGCACGAGACAGCTTATACAGGGCACACAAAGTTTATTATCAGGTCACAAAAGCACACGAGGTCTTCACATGAACAGCACCCAATCGACGCCTCTCTCTTGTGCTTTTCCTCCGCTCCTCCTGCTTCACCAGCCCTGCGTCATGTTGCCCAGGTCCCTTCATGTTAACACATGCCCGTCATCCTTTTTCATGTAACACATGGTTTCGCACGATATACAAAGACCCACTGGCTAGCATTTTATTATTATATATTATATTCTATTATTACTATTATTATCCTATCGTTTTTTTTAGTATTTTATTATTATTATTATTATTATTATTATTAATGCTATTATCATTACATTATTATCATTTGCATTATTATTGTTATTATTATTGTTATTATTATTATCGATTATTTATTTTAAATTTTCCATTATTACTGTCCTTGTTTTGTCAATATATTTTTTTTTATTATTATCTTATTATTATCATTATTACTATTTATTATTCGCCTATCATTATCATTATTATTATTATTAATTATTATTATTATTTATTGTTGTTGTTGTTTGTTGTTTTTTGTTTATTATTAGTGGTAGTAGTATCATTACGATTATTATCAATGTTATCATCATTATCATTCTTTATATCATCATTACTACAACTATTAGTATCATATTATATAGTTTGGTCTTCTTATTGTCTTATTATTACTATTACGATATTGTCGATATATTGTCGTTGTTGTTTTTACAATATCATTCTGATAAAAACTACATTTGATCATTATTAATTTTCAATATTATTTTTATTATTGCCTCTATTATATTCCTATTGTCATTATCAATATCATTTGTCACTATTATAATCTTATCATTCTTATTGTCATTATTTTTCTCATTATATCCTGTAATAATATGTCATTATTGCTGCCATTATCATTTTTATTATCATTGCCTTCTTATTATCTTTCCTTAATTTTATGAGTATTATTATAGTTATTTTTGTTGTTGTTATATTTTATCTTTATTATTTTCCATTAGTATTATTATTTTATTGTTGTTGTTGTTTGTGTTTGTTGTTTGTTATTATTCTGTGGTCATTATTAGTGGTCATTTCTCTCATTATTATTAATTATTATCATTAGTATTATTATTGCCATTTATTATTTTCATTATTATTGTTATTATTATTGTCCATACAAATGTCATTATTATTATATTGTTATTATTTTCCATTATTATTGTCTAATTTGTATTATTATCATATCATATTTATTATTCTTATTATTACAAAATTATTGCCATTTCTCATTATTATTAATATTATTATTAACATTATTATTGTTTTTATTATCACCGTCATTATTATTGATATTATTATTGTTGTTATCATTACCATATTATAATCATTAACAAATTATTATTTTACTTGTTATTTTTAATATTATTATTATTGATCCATTATTCTTATGTTATCATTACTATTACTTGTTATTATCATTTTAATTTTTTATATTGTTTTCATTATTTTCGCTGTTATTGTTATCATCATTTTTGTCTTTTTAATTGTCTTTATTTTTATTATCATTATGATTGCCTATGTTATAATATTAATAATTATTATTATTGTTATTATTGTTATTGTTATTATTATTATTAAAATTAAGATATCATTTTTGTTATTATCATTATCATTTCGGTGTCTTATATTATTATTACTATTAATATTATTATAATTTCGTTGTTATCATTATCATTATTATTGTTTTATTATTGTCATTTTTATTTTCTTTATTATAATTACTAATATTAATTTCATTATCATTCATATATTATTTGTTCATCGTTAATAATTTTTTTTATTTATTATTAATTTATTCTTATTTTTATTAATGTCGTTATTCTTACCATTATTATTGTTATTATGATTATTATTATTATTATTATTATTATTATTATTATTATTATCATTATTTATCATTATCATTATATCATTTTAATTATTTTCATCATATTTACATTGTTATTATTATTAGTTAATAATTTTGCCATTATTAATTGTTTTTCTAATAATTTCATTTTTATGCTTATTCTTATTATTATTGCTACGCCAGTGGGTCTTGTCTCTGTGCGAAAACATTGAGGAAATGGCACAAAGGGCAGAAGAGCAGGCACAGAGGGCACACGAGCAGGCGCACCATCTCGTCGAGATGCAGGCAAGGAAGGCAGAGGAACAGTTCTGCCAACTTTGTTTAGGTGCGACAGAGCCACCTGCATCTGTGAAGATGGAAACTCACAGTACCACACCGACAATGCCTGCCACAAGTGTGGAAGAGTAACTGATGTGAGGAGGTGCAGAGTCTGAATGGCGGGTTCAGAAGTGCCTGATGGCTGAAGTTAAGCGGAAAGTCGGCGTCACGAGTAAGTTAAACGTTGAAAGCATATAGATGCAAGCGAGGTTCTGGCAACAGATGCCAGAGTGTCAATTTATTGGGGTCTCCTAGGGGGGGTCGCCGATAGGCAGGAACCACCCCTGGCTCCAGCAATCGTGGCGGTAGCCAGGTTTGATCGCTCCAGAGGCTGGTGGACCCGATCGTAAACCACTCCCTTGGTATATGTGCGGCACACCTTGGACGCGGTCAACCCCCTCGTTGCCGTCCCCAGCCCCTTCCTCCTCCCCCCGGGGCGTGTTAGTTCAATGGGCATGGCGTTCTCCCCCTGCCGCCCCTCGCACTCCCCGACGATTCTGTGAGGCGTAAGCCAGCTGAGTACGACCGGAAGGTAGGGCCTGGGAGCATAGGTCCGCCCAATTTCTGAAATGCTGGCAGATCTGCCCAGGCTGGAGCCAGGAAGAGAAGGCCCTTGCATGCTGGTAACAGTCGCTAAGGGCGCCGCGGTGAGAAGTGTTGGGCATCTGCCGCATCCCAACATTGCCTCTTACCCAGCGTGTCGGATGCTTTGAAACGCCGTTTCGGCACCACCACCAGGCCGAGGATTCGGGCCCGCTTGAAGAGGCGGACTCCGGTGAGCGTGGCTAGACACGTCCCAGCTGGCTCCTGGTAAGGAGGTTTCCCTGCGGCTGCGGAAGAGATGATCGGGTCCTAGGCCGTGTTGTCTTTGTTGACGCTTTGCAGGACCACAGCTGCAATCTACCAAGCCGGCACACCCTGGAACCTGCAGAGTTGCGCTAAGGCGAGGGCCTTGGAGTTCGGGCTTTCCTGCAGGAACCAGTGCCTAAGGGCCACTTCTCATCCCCTGCCTGACCTCCGGGTCCGAAGAGCTATAAGTGTAGAAGAATAGCACTGTGAGTAAGTTGATCCCGAGCACTTTTCAATGCTTGTGTTGGGCTGCGGTAAGGCAGGGCACAGCCGGTATTCGGTGTCTTAGGGAGGCGTAGCACCGTCCTCTCAACCAGACGATTCTGAATAAGCCTTTCCAGCAGTGCTGCAAAGGACTGTGGGCGGTATGTACCACCGAGTGCTGTCCTAGGTAGGAAGTGGAACGGTCTGAAAATCGGAACATGCTTGAGAGTTCCGAAACCCATCCGTCCCTGGGTTCCCGGGCCCCGACTTGAGTAAGCTGCCGTCGAACCGCACGATGCAGGTGAGGACTCGAGTCGATGGACCCATGCCGCCTGACAGTACACGGGCTGAGACGACCACTATTCGCTTGATATTTTGGCCACTATGCACTTCCAGATGCACTCACAGACGACTGTTGGTGCACGGGGCTTGTGGGCAGCTCACGTAGCCAGTGGAGGCTCGTATTGCGTGGGCGCACGGTCAAGCGGCTGTGCCGGTGTATGTGGCGGCGATCTGTGACTAGCACTGCTATGCTGGCCTTGACTACCTGACTCAGAGTAGGAGTGTGTCGGACCTGGACGGAAGCCTTGTGTTGTGCATGTGAGGATGTGCCCTTGGCTTTCCAGAGGTTGCTTCGCAGAGGTATTACGAGCTTAGCGACCTGCACCCTTGACCCCAGGCAGATGTCTAGATGCAGTTCGACCTGTCAGAGTGATGCTTGTAATAAGGTCCTCGTGAGCCCTCCAAAACCTGGCATCTGCTTGATGGCGTAGCGGTTGGCTCGGAGCCTTTTGGACCAATTGGAGGGTTATTTTACAGTGTTGTAGCTAACTTCTCCGATAAGGCCAGAAGTGCCACTGGTGCAAAAGCTGGTCACTTGTGATGAAGTGGGAAATCCAGAAGAGTCTCGGTGAGCGGGGAGTTGGTTGTTGGGTGAGGCCGTTGCTGACTTCCGCGAGGACTTGTGCGTAACCGAGCGCCACTACCATGTCGAGGTGCCCGACGATGCGTGGCAATCGCAAGTAGCCGGTCCATGCCCATGAGGAGACCATGACCGGCGCAAGAGGGAGTGATGTACAATTAGATGGCGAGTGTGGCTGCCTCACCCTGCGTACGGAATCGAGGGCTCTCGCCGCATAGCGACGATCGCCTGGGATGGGCCACACTGTGTAGCGGCCTCTCTGATGCCCTATCGAATCGAAAGGTCGAAGAAGACCGGTCGGTTGTCCACGTTGACACGGCCTGTTGGCGTTGAACCATGGGCCAGAAGCTACTCCGGTGGGGCCATGGTGAAAAAGACAATGACGTTACCCCAGTACGCGCTGAGACGTGCATACGCTGACCCGAGATGAGGACGAGCATTTTGGACTGGGATGGACGATGCCAACAGCACCTGCATGGTGACCATGGATGTGCCAGGTTCTGTGGGCGTAATCCCTCTTGGTGCCACTGCCATCTAACCGCCTGCATGTAGTGATCGACCTCCGCAGAAACTCGCCTCGTTTCACATCCCTGAGGTCATAACCATTTCGATATATCTTCTCACCTCCCACTCCCAACGGGCCTGGAAAAGCAACTCTAATGTCAACAATAAAAAGCCCTCGCGTTGCAACTCTTTTAGGAGCGCGCGGCGTGGCGAAAGTCTTGCCCTCCCACACTTGTACATTTCAGGTGACTATTTTCTTATAAGAGCATCCATTGCATATCGGGCCAGAGCAGGACCTGCTTCGGGTCGCTGGCCCTTCGCCGAAGCTCGGGCAAGTACGTGGTATCCCGCGAAGGAGGAGATCCCGCACGTGGTGTTGCCAGCAAACGGCAACCGTTTGCATATTTTTGTAGTTTTTATTAAATAAATCTATGCATTTTTACTTGGCACCATCACTCCTCACATAAGTCACTGGTCAGACCTTTTATTTCTTGTATTGTTAAGTACGTTATTATAATAAGTTATCTTTTAATTTTTCCACGTTTTTTATATATTCATTTTCCGATGTTCTTGTAATAAGTTCATTAGTTATTTTATTTTACATCATAACTTTAGTACTTTTAGTATTAAATTAGTTTTTTTCAATGATTTGTAGATTTTTAGGTCATTATTTTAACTTAGTGTTTAATGATTAAATTCCCAAAAAAAGAACCACTCTTACAAAAGTCCTGCCCGCGTAAGTCTAAACGTGTGAGGCCTAAACAGAGCCGGGGGGGATTGTTGCTACTGGCCCGCTAGCTGACAGCCTCGAGGAACCCGTAACGGGGCATCCCCTGTTTAGAGAATGGTCGTGGGGTTACTCTTATCAAGTTTGACAATAGATAATTTGCGGGGTCTTTGTTACGCCAGAAGTGACCTAGGCCCGGTGGCTTTTCTATTGTCGGTTCTGTTGTGTTTTATCCCGTGCCATTTTTGTTTTAAATCTTCTTTTAAACACCATGTTTGTATGCTTTCATTTTTATGTTCCCTTATTATCTAAGCCTTTGTTTCCGTTTATTCATTCGTTTTAAAAAACTTTTTTATTGCTGTTTCTCGGTCCTTTATTAATTGTTGTTATTTCCATGTTTTGTTTCATGTTTGTGTTCTTTAATGTTTTAGTTCCTTTTGTATTCAACATCCATTTTAAAACTACTGTTTCTTATTCGTGTTTCTTATTGAGCGTTTTCATTTTTACTGTCTTTTTATCTTTTAACTGATTTATAATAACCTGTATTACAATATCCTTAGTTTGATATGTGAACGCCCGACTGTAAAGATGTAGACAATCACGTAATGAGAACCACCTCCAAGGACGGGTTAGGGTTCCTTATTATCAACCAAGGGTGGTCTATGCACAATTGCGTATACGCACCGCCTCTCCTCGCTTACATCACGCGTAACCGACCTTGATAATCCTCGCACCCAACACCTACAACGCACACACACACCACACTACACAACACCTCTTTTTTTCGCTCCTGCCACACAACTATGTCTTCTACACTATCATTCTTCTCCCCATCACTACGTTCCCAACTTAATTAAATTGGGTGGTGGCAGTGGAGCCCTAATTACAATCTTTGCGCAGGCATATTGTCTTTAAGCTTTTGCTCCCCGCCCACACGACCCCTCCAGATCGACCCCCGCGAGAGCGGAGAATCCGCACTGGATGAAAAAAGATTTTTTGTGTTTCTAAACTGATTTAACATTACTGTTACTTTTGTTTGAAAGAATTATTGTTGTACACAGAAATCCTGAGACTATTTTTAATGTATTTTCTATGTCTTTTGTTTCATTGTGTAATGGTTGTCAGAGCAGACGGGCCGCTGGTCCTGATAAGGGGGGAATAGTTCTATGAGTGGGTCACTGTGTCTCTGCGAAACATGTGTTAACATGACAGGATGACCTGAGGCCGTGTTACATAGGGACATGGGCAAACAGGACGCCACTGGCTGTGAGCGAGGAGCGGAAAACAAAGGGATACGGGTTGGGTGCGCTCCTGTTCACACCCGTGTGTTCCGTGTGACCCTGATAAACTTTGGTGTTGCCCGGGTTTATAAGCTGTATCGTGCATTGTGGACATGCTGGGTTTCCCCCCTGTATGTGCCATAAAAAGTGTACGGTAACAATAACCCTTGTGTAAATAAAGGAAAGACTGTCATTTTGTTTTATCTCAATACTTCGTGTGCCCGCCTCGCCACGTGGCGTTATCCCTTGTGAGTTTCTGGGACGCTGTGGTGCTCGTGTTGGCCTCTTGGAGCTGTTTGTTTCATGTGGTTCACGACCCTGTGGATTAGCCCAGCCGTCTGCATAGCCGCCTTGTGTTGGTGGCAGAGAGACGAGGCTGTTCGCGGTACCATTTCATATTTCTTTATCATTTTTATTCTTATTATTTAGGTTTATTTTTATTATTATCGATGTCATTTTATCATTGTCGCTATAATTTATCTTATGATTATCATTAGATTATATATGATTATATATTATTATACGATTTCTTATATAGCTTAGATAATTGCCATTATTTTTTTTCTATTATCATTATTTTTAGATATTATTTGATTAATAGTTTTTTATTACCCTTATCATCACAGCATTCGCACTATTTTATTATCATATCATTAATTATCATTATTATTGTTATTATATCTGATTCGTCCTTATTAATATATAGGATTATATAGTAGTATTCTGTCATAGTTTCATTCACTATTTTGTTATTATTATCCATATTTTATGTCCTTAATATTGCCATTATTGTGTGTTTATATGGTCTTTATTAATATCTTATTATCATCATTACTAGTATTTTACCTTATCATCAATAAGTATTGTGTTTTATCATAATTATGATTCTATCTAGTAGTAGGTTCATATTATTACAAGTAGCCTTAGTGTCATTGTTATTGTTAATAGTTATTGACGTTATTCGCTTTTCAATATTGTTGTTTTTTTTAATTATTGTTATTACTATTGATTATTATTATTATTATTAGTATTATTGTAATTAGTAGTAGTATTGTCATTCTTATTGTGATTTTTTATCATTATTTATTATTATATTATTCTTAGGATTTTTTATTAGTATATTAATTATCATTTTATTTTCTATTGCTCTGTTGCTATTATCGTGTTATTTGTGTTGCCATTCATCTTATTGTTTATATACTTATTATCTTATTATTAGTAATATTATTATATATTATGATTAACTACCATTATTCTGCTCATTGTATGATTTTTTTTCTGTTGTCTTAGTATGTAACTGTCGTAGGAGTAGTATTTTTTTTTTACTGGTAGGTCATGTTTGAGCCGCCGTGGTCACCGCATGATACTTACTTGTAGTTTTGCATTTGTCGATGCTCTTCGTTGAGTACGCGTGGTGCGGGTCCCCAGTTGCTTTCCACGGAGAGTCCGGTGTTACCCTTTAGGTAAAACATTCTCTCTATTATCCTGTGCTTGGAGCAGCACTGACTTGTGCCTAGCTTGCCCACCCAGTGCTAATAGGCAATCGAGTGAAGGTTCCTGCCCAAGAACTCATCTATCTAGGGTCATTTACCTAATATTACAAATTCGGTCCAGGGTGCACACACCATCGCCGCCTGCGGATTGCTTTGGTGCATCACCTGCCACAACAACGCCCGCACGCGTATGTGAGCACGCCGCTGATTTAGTATTAGTACTCGTATCATTACTATTATCATTCTTATCCTTATTTCATTTAATTTATTGTGGTTATTTTTGCATTATTTATTATTATTTTTATTATATTATTATGATTCTTATTCTTATTTATTATTAGAATTTTAGTAATAATAATAATAACTATGTAGTTATTTATATTATCTAAATTACATTCTCATTAATATTGCATTACCCTTACTGATTATTGTTCCTTAGTATTTTCATTTATAACATTAGTACTATCATTTCTATCATAACTCATTGTTATTTTAGCATCATTAACGTTCCTTTCAATACTACTATTATTATTGTTTATTGCTATGCATTAATTATTACTATTAGAACCTTTTTTATTTATCATTTAATTATTACTTTCGTCATTCATTATGTTTCCCTAATATTATTATCGTTAATGTCATTTAATTGTCCATTATTTATTATCGTCTTTATTTTTTTTTCGCTATTTTAAATTATTAGATTCTAGTTATATTCATTACTTATTATTATCACTTATACTATTTAAGTAGTTTTAATCTCCTTTATATTGTCCTACCATTATTTGCGTTACTGTAATAATATTTATAATGTATATTATTGGGGTTTTTTTTTGTTATTATGAATGGCCTTTATTATTATCATCTTTATTTCTTAGTAAAATTGTCATAATCTTAATCATTCGTCTTCATTATTATGATATTATTATCATTCGGTTCTGATACTTGTTGTCAATATTTTATTATTTGTATAAATGTTATTATTATTCTTATTATTATTCTTATTATTCTTACTTATCGTGGTTGTTGTTGTTGTTGTTTTTGTTGTTGTTGTTGCTGTTTATTGTTGTTTATCTCATTATGAGTTACATTATTATTAGCAGAACAGAGGGTGATTATTTTTTTCTTGCCATTTTTTACATTCTTTTATAATCAAGGATTATTATCTTGTTATTATTGTCTTATTCTCATTATTTTCATTATATTACATTATCATTCTTATTGTCTTTCTTATTTTCTATATATTGTTGTTTTTACTGTCATTATCACTATTTTTTGTTTATAATTCATTGACATTATTATGTCCCTTTTCATTATCTTTTATTATTGCCCTTATATTGTTATTGCTTCTTATCCTTAACTGTCATCGTCTTAACCTATTTTAATTTTTTGATCGTGCCTTGGGATTATTATTATTATTAATTATTATCAGTGTTTGTGTTGTTGTTGTTGTTGTTTCAGTGAATGCCCCCTTCCTGGCTTCATGCGTGTCACCAGGGCTTCGTGCGCCTGTTCCCCTGACCTTCGGTCCGTTAGAATTCTACGGACTCCTCCCCCTGCAATAGGACCTGCCTTAAAGGCCCCCTGGTTTTCCTGTATTTTTAATAGATAAACCTGTGTTTTATACCGTCTGCCTTACCTTTCCCATTCGATCCGTGATCTAACATCTACATCTACAATGTTCGTTACTGTAACCGACTTACCTTGCCTTATCTTCTTTCTCTCTCTTTCGACGAAGTGCACCTCAACTTGTTTTTCCTCTTTGTTTTGCCTGGTTTCCCTCTACGTATCCCCTTCTTCCTTTGTCGTACTTTCCTGTCTTTTATTGGTTCTTTTATTTGCCCATTTTTGTATAGTATTTATATTAATTATTTCTTTTTATTGATGCATATTTTAAACTTACTTCAACTCCCCATCCCCTATTGTATAATTTAAGCTAATATGCAGGAATTGTAAACATCACCAAGCCCGAAGCTACACATAAGGATCAAGCTCAAGTCGCAGAGAGAGAGGCTTTTTTTCTTGTGTGGTGACAACCCGTTTTAATTATAGCGTCTAACTGTGCTTCTTGGTGCTGTTCGGGTTGCCCCTGTGTAGCCAAGAAGTGTACTGGTGTATTGTCTTGTGCATTGGTTGTGTGCAAGATATTGTGCGTAATAAATGTATAATATGGATGCCTCTTTTATTACCTGTGAGTCCCAGTGAATGGTTATTTTATTGTGCTACGGGATCGCTTTCAAATTTCCTATGTCATTACCAACATAACGCCAAAACCCCATGACCTACCTGTATTGGCACACGCTACCAACGACATATCTAACGCTAAACGGAGTTTGTTCCCACTACAGTTATTGTTGTGTGTTTTCATATATCTATTCGTTTTTTTGTTTTCATAATATGTATTATTATTGCTCACTAGTGATCATTGGTCATTTTATTCTCCTTTTATTATAATAATTTTGCCATTAATTATATCGTCTATATTCAAATTAGTATTGTTTTCTCCATTATTCATGTCCTTTATCATCATTTTTTTATTAGCAATTGTCTTACTTATTATCACAATAGCATTATCACGCTTCATTATGATTTATTCCAGTCTTATTATTTTATTAATATTATTATTATTATTATATTATATTATTATATATTATTATTATTTGTTGTTAGTTTGTTGTAGTGGTGTGTTGTCATCATTTTCGGTTACTTTTGTTTATTTTTATTTATTATTATTATTATTAATTTTATTTTCTGTCCTTTTATTTCTTTCATTATCAGTATTCGCTTTTTTCGCATCCATTAGAGTGTTATTAGTCATTATTACTTACTGTCCTATTATTGTCGTTTTATTATTATTAATAAATTATTATATATTATTATTATTAATTATCAATTAATTATTGTTCTCGTTATTATTGTATTAGTACTCTTTACAATTATTGCATCATTAAATGTTATTACATAATCTTTTTTTTTTTGTCATTATCATTTGTTCTTGAGTTTTACTTTTAATATTTTTGTTATTATTTTATTGTCCTTGTTATTATTATCAGTATTATTACGTAGGTTGCTGTTGTTTTTCAGTATTATTTTGTCTTCCTTTAT
Source organism: Penaeus monodon (assembly GCF_015228065.2). Taxonomy (NCBI): domain Eukaryota; kingdom Metazoa; phylum Arthropoda; class Malacostraca; order Decapoda; family Penaeidae; genus Penaeus; species Penaeus monodon. The sequence continues at coordinate 22,338,081 of NC_051391.1, read as the reverse complement.
TATAATTATTGTGATTATCGTTTCATCAATATTAATATTGGATTGAATTCCATTATCATTATTATCTCATTATTGCCATTACCTGCCATTGTTAGCTTTAATTATTACGTTTGGTCATTACTATTTTCATTGACTAAGCGTTGTTTATTATTTATCACTTCATTATTTTTTGTCATTATCATCGTGTATTTCCTTGTATCATTATCATATTATGTGTTTTAAGCGTTATATCATTAACTATTATCGTCTTTTCATTATGGTTATTTTTCATTATCAGTCATTATAGTGTCCATTATGTATTTTTTCATTATTATTTCCATTTCTTGGTTAGTGCTTAATCATCGGGGTCATCATTATTTTGCATACTTACATTTATTCCTTATTACTGTTGTTGTCTTATTTATTGTCCTAATTATCATCATTATAGTTTTTAGTATCATTTTTTTATTTTGCATTTTCTCCATCACTGATTTTCAGTATTATTTTTATTATTATCATTTTTTCTTAAATTATTAATATGTTTTGTTGTTGTTGCATTGGTACTTTTATTACTACTGGTTATAATATATCATTGTAATTGATTGTATTTTTATTAATTGTCTTATTATTCTTCATAACTAGCTCTTCCCATGTTCACTAATTGTCCGTTCATATTACTCATTACTACTGGTTTCAATGATTGATAATTATTTTTTTAATTCCGTATGATGATCATTAAATGAATCCCATTTGTCATTATTTCTTCCAGTTTTTTTCATTACATGTCATAATTTCATAAATCATTGTCCTTGTTATTGATATTTGCATTAATTTGTGTCTTGACTATTTTTTTATCTTTTTTCATTATATTGTCATTTTTCTCATTCTTTTATTATTATTTATTGTTGTTGTTGTTGTTGTTATTATGTTGTATCCGTTATTTTTATATTATATTATTTTTTATCATTATTCATATCGTATCCTTCTCCAATTCGTTTCATCATCATGTCAGTTTTATTATACATATTTTGTTATTATTTATTGCATTGGGGTTTTCCGTTACTTTATCATTAATATTGCATTGGTTATAATCTTTATCATATATATTGTCTTACCTACCATGAATATCTTACTATTATTATTGCTGCGTCATTGATATATCATGTTCTTACCATTACTTTCATTGCAGTATTCTTATTATTATTCCTATAGTACTATTGTTTAATTGTTAATTATTATTAGCACAGTTTTTAGATCATATTATTTGTTACAATTATCATGTCATTTTTTTTTCCTTATCATTTCCATTAATATATTAGTATCGCAGGATTTTCCTCATAATTTTTTTATTATTACTGTCTTACATTATCAGCATCCATTATTTATTAAGTATCATTATTATTATTGATTTTATCATTATCATTATTATTTTTATTTTATTATTTATTATAGCCTTATTAATTATCATCCTATGATTCTTATCTTAATCCCCTCATTCATAATTTATTATATATTAGCAATTAGCATAATTATTTTATTCGTATTCTACATTATTATATATTTATTATTATTATTATTATGGTTATTATTTATATGTCTTATTCTATATATTTTCCTTTTTATTATTAGCATTATTATTGTCAATTGTTTTATTTTATTATCATATTCTTATCATTTATTATTGAATTATATAATACAAATATATTCTTATTATTATTTTGATTATTACCATTTTAGTGATACTATTAGGTCATTATTATTTTATTATTTATTATCAATATATTATCACATAGAGCATTACATTGTTACCATCATTATCTTTTATTTATTACTGGCAATGACTATATTTTGATCTCTATTTGATAATATATATTAGTTTTATATCATGTATTATTTCATTATTATTATGATTATCATATTTGGTCACTAGTTTCATATATTATTTTGTTTATATCTTTATTATTATTATTACACATTCATTATTATTATCATTGTCAGTATTAATTTCTTATTTCCATTATTATCATTGTCATGTCTACTTCATGCAGTGTTCATAGTATTAGTATTAGTATAGCATTTAAGCCTTATTGAATTTCATTAATATTTTTTCACTATATTAGTCTTTCATTATGGATTCTTAGTGTTATCGATTATTTTATTATTATTCATTATTATTTTAATTTGTACTATAATTATTATATTTAATACTATTAGATCATTATATGTATTATCACATCAATTATATATATGATTCATGAATTCTTGTTTTTTTTCTTACATTATTGTCCAGTAGTTTTAGCTTTTATCGTTCATACTACTATTATTTTATTACTATTATCTCATGGTCATTATACTAACTTTATTATTATTAGTATCATTAGTATCTTATTATGTTGTCATTTTATTACTTTTATTATTGTTTGCCAAGTTATTAGTACTATTATTATTGTTATTTTCTTATTTTCTTATTTTGGGGTTTGTCCTTTTATTACTGATTCTTGTTCTTGTAGTATTAGAATGCTTATGAAATTGTCATTAATCATTAGTATTGTTTTGTCAGATAATTGTATTATTATTTTTTAGAATTGTCTTCTCATTCTTTATATATTATTATTATTATTATTATTGTTATATTATTTATCATTACATTATTGTTATTATTATTAGTTATTTTTATTATTACTTGTCATTTATTATTGTCTTCATTATTTTTTAATCTTAGTGCTTTGGTCATTATTACTATTATTATTGTGCTTCTACGATTATTATTACCTCATTATTCGATACCATAGTGTAGTTTGACTATTGTTCTTTATTTTAAGTCATATTCTGTTCCTTTTTTTGTATTTTCCTTATTATTTTAATGATTATTGTCCTTTTTATTCTCTATTATTATTATGATATTATTATCATTCAATTATATTGCCATATCACATTCATTTTCCTTATTATTATTATTATTATTATTATTGTTATTTATGTATTATTATTATGATTATTACTCACTACATATTATCATTAATCATTGTCGTTGCTATTACACTGTATCTTTTAACGTTTTTTGTCATCAGTATATCATTCCTGTTTTGTTTTTAATGGAATGTCATTATCATATCCTTTGTGTTCGTCATTATTATTTGTCATTATATTCCAGGTCGAGCATCATTAATTTTTTCAATTGTCTATTTCCTTTTAGTATATTATCAGTTAGAGATGATAATAATCATAATGAATGACATTATTACTAATTAGTATTATTATTATTATATTCCTTATGTTGATATATTTTCTTGTAATTATTGTTATTCAGCATTATTTTATCTTGTTATCGTATGTATTAATATTATATTTCTTCGTTTATTATTATTATTATTTACTTTTTATTAATTGGCATTCTTACTATTGTTCATTTATTATTTTCATTATTATTCTCTTCCTATTGTCCTATTGGTCATTATTTTATTATGATTGTCCTTTTGCCCTCGATTATTTTCATTATTACTATTATTTTTGTTACTATTTTTCATATCGTTTATTATCGTTCATTATATTGCATTCTATCATATCTATTATTTTCCTTATGGTTGCCACTATTGTTATTATTGTTATTATTATTATTATTATGTATGTATTATTATTTTATTATTATGTCTATTGATCATTATTCTTTCCCTTAGCTTCTATATGATTATTATTATAATAGAAAGGATTATTAGTAAGCCTTGTTTTCGTTTTGTTGTTGTTATTTATTTTTTGTTATTATCTCAGATATTATTATTATTAATCGTTTTAATCATTGTCATTATTAGTGCCTTACTATTCCCATTTTACGATTATTTTACTTAGGATTATTCTTTTATTATATGATGCTTGATGATGATCGTATCATTATTATTGTTATTAGTGTTTTTATATTATTATATATTGTCATTATTTATTATTTCATTATGTTTTTTTTCTCTCTTATTATTATCCTTAATTGATCTTGTATTATAATTATGCTGCTGCTTATTTATTTTTTATTATTCTTGTCAAACTTTACATGATCATTCTTCATCTTATTGCACTTATGAATTTTTATTATTACACATGTCTATGTCATTTCTCTCATTCCCATATACTTGATCATTATTCATTGTCCCCCCCACCCCCCCCCCCCCCCCCCTAATTATTACTCCTTGGTATTATTGATATTTATTCTCATCTCATATCGTTATATATGTGGCTTATTATTGTCATTACTAGTATTTTAGGTAATACTCTCATATCTATTATCATTAATGTTATTATCTTATCATTTTTATTGTTTTATTGTCATTATTATCATTATCGTTATTGTGATTACCATTATTATATCATCGATTATTCTTATCATTGTTCGTATTATTATTACTGTTATTTTTAATGATTATTATTATTGTCATTTATTATTATTATTTGTATTATGCTATTGTTAGTATTCATTATTACTAAATAATTATTTTATTGTGATTATCATTATATTATTCTTAGTAATATCGTTATATTGATATTATTAGTTGTAGAGATTATATTATGATTATTTTTTGTTTTTATCATTACTTATTATATTATCATTATTATTATTTGTTATTATACTCCTTTATTAATCACTATTAATATCATTATATCAATAGTATAGTATTTCACTTAATATGGTAATTTTCTTTTGCTGTTATTATTATGCATTATTCTTGTTTGTTCACTCCTTATCTCTTATCATTCGTTATTAATATGATTATAATTCACCCTCATTATCTTAATTACATCATCATTAATATTGTAATTATCATTATTTTGAAGTATCATTACTGTATTATTAACATTATTGTTATTATTATCAATTATCAATTTCATTATATTCATTATGATATTGTCATTATATCATTAATCAATTGCGGTTTCTTATTATTATTTATTTTATTGATTCTTGATTAGCATTATTAGTATTATTATTATTTTAGCCTTAAATCATTAGATTAGTGTTATTACTTATCATCATTATTAATTTTTTACCATGTATCATCAATTAATATTGTTGTTATCCTCTTTAATTATAGTAGCAGATATTGTAGTAGTAGTAGTAGTAGTAATTTGTTTTGTTATTATTTCTTTTTCTTTCTTATCATTATCATTATTACAGGTTTATTAGTAGTATTGTTATATCAGTTTGTGTTATCATTGTTTTTATTATTATCATTATCATATCATAAGCGTTATCATTATTTTGTTCCTCATTTGTTACTATTAGTATTACTATTATATAGTTTTGTTTGTTGTGTGGTTCGAAGTTTTTTATCTTATTATTACATTATCCAATCATTATTTTTATCCATAATCATTACAGACAGACAGGCAGACAGAGTAGACAAAGTATTTGCGCTTTCTGTGCGTGTACGTGTGTGTGTGTGTGTGTGTGTTTGTGATGTTGTGTGGTGGTAGTGTGGTGTGTGTGTGTTTGTGGGTGTGTGTGTGGTGTGTATTTTGGTGTGTGTGTGATGTGTATGGTTTGTGGTGTGGGTGTGGTGTGTGTGGGTGTGGTTGTGGGTGTGGGTGTGTGTGTGTGGTGGGTGTGTGTTTAGTGTTTGTGTGAGCTTTCCGTGTTTATTTTTCCCTATCTTCAGTGTCAGTCTTGTCGTCATTTGTTAGCGATTTTATTTATGCTGTTAGGCTCGTCGATTGTGTGTAACAACGAGAACAAAGAGCGACGGGCAGCTGAAAAGCAGTTGACAGCCGCCAGCGGAGACGCTGAAAAGCCTGTCTGTTCTGTCCCCAGACCGCCTCGCTGCAACCCAGCCTTTTTTCCCACCTCTAAAATCAGTGTCTGGTCGAGAAATACCGAAAGGGTTACACCTTGCGCGTGCATTGAAACACCAAAAAAAACAGTGAGATAGGACTCGTAACGTATGTTCCAGGCCATCAGTGATACATTGTCGCAGCTAGAGCACCATGGGGAATTCTAGCGATTCTTTGCAAAAATATAGCGTTTTAATCTTTCACGCCACGATGATTTTCTAAAGTCGTACGCAAGCCAATGAGGCATTATTTCTTAAACCAGTTTATTTCCCAGAAATATGTGAAAATAGGCGTGAAATAACAAATCTTCTTACCTTGAAACGTGCGTCCACGTATATTCTTGCTGCCTATGACATGAATACGAGAAAAATATTTCATTTA